>NC_079194.1:175670046-175973975 GCF_029499605.1 Hyla sarda | reverse complement strand
GGACCTTATTTTGGGCTATTCTTGACAATTTTAGGACCTACTTTTTATAATTACAGTTGTTCTGATCTGTTATCTATCTCATTCCTGCTTTCCATTGTAACTACACATGTTGAAAGGGTGCACTTACCTAACCAGAAGCCTTGGTCATGCACATGCAGCAATAATTTGGCACCTTTTCTAACAATATATTATGGTCATGTCTACGTATGGTGGAAGATGTAGCTCCACCACAGCTATACAGCCACAAGTTGGAGACCATTGACTTTAATGCACAACTAAATTGTTTGCCTAAATATTTTTTGATAGAAATGGTCGGTCCATTATTGTGCCATTGCTGGTGATAAATTGTCATATGGAGATGAGATTGAACAGAGTACAGATGATTCTGCACCTAAGGTAAGTTATTTAAGACCTATTTCTTAATTGGAAAATTATTCATATTGCATGGAATATATTTTTATGGCCACTTCCTGAAAATGTTTGTTAAATTGGACATTAAATTTGACTAGACTATCAAAGAACTATCAGAGACTTGCACAAAAAAGTAAAAAATCTCTTTTTGTGTGGTATACACATTGTTAACCCCTTCCCACCCATAACATATGTGACCTATAGTATCTATAGTAGGTAGGAAATGCCCTATAGTACTTATAGGGAGTAACTGCCCTACAGTACCCAAACAAAGGTAAAGATTTCATAGTGAGAAAGGGTATCAATACTGTCTGGTCAGTAGACTAAAGAGCTTTGCTTCACCTATAGCAGTTGAATAGCTTCCAGTACTAGTATAGAGAGATCAGCAACCATTAAAAGGTATTCATACAATAAGAAGCAAAAATAATGAAATGAGAACTCTGCAGATGGGAGATGATGGTATGAATGACGATTCAAAAGGGTGACAGCCAGAAATGGAAGGATAGATGACAATGACAATAGCTGAAGGAGCTTACAAACTTTCACTATCTTTTCCTCTAACTCCAATAACCTAAACTGCCATAAAACTAAGCTATCATAATATGCCTGCTTTAGCCCTAGTCTAGGCTATGGAAAATAAACAAGAAGGCATTAAAACCCAGAAAAACTCAAATAAGGCTGACACTAAAAAAGCAAGGCACTATGGGGGAGATTTATCATTGCTTTTAGAGCATTTTTTTGTCTATGTTTTGGTGCAGTTCAGGCGCAAGCAGCAAATTTAGCGACTTTTAAGCGTTTTTTGATATAGACAGTTTCACTCTTTTTTTCCTACCCGTAGAGATTTTTTATTTTTGACCATGCAGTGGTTGTATATTTATCATTTGCGACTTTTGTCAAAAGTCGCTATTTTGTGCGCAAAGGGACTTTTTTAGGCGCAAAGCTACACCACCTACCAGTAGGCATGAAAATCACTTCTACCTTCCACAATTCAACCTTTAACCTCTTGTGGACAACAGCATCCCACTCCCATTCTATGACACCGCTCAGGAGCTGAGCGGGGGACATAGCTGGGTGGTCCTGGTGGCTATCTGCAACCAGGTCCCATCTCTAATGCCAGATATCACTGATCACGGTGATGCCTGGCTTTAACCCCTTAGACACCGCAATAAAATTTGATTGTAGTATCTAAAATGTAAGTAAAATTGTCCCAGCAGCTCTGTGAAAGTAAGTAAAAACACCTAACCTGCCAAATTCAGGACCCTCACAAGTGTCTAGAAAAAGTGTATGTGGTAGAGCTTTTCCCACCACAGCAGAGCTGCGCAAAATTCATCATCCTGCTGCACCATCTTGATAAATAAGATGCACGCTAGTATAACCCACCACTAAAATAAATGTGGGAAAATAGCTCTACTGTAGACATTCTTTGATAAATCTGGGCCTATAACTTTCAAATACCAAACTTAGGATAAAGTGAACAGGAAACAAGAAATAGAAAAGGAACTCAAAACAACACCACAGAATAAACACTTGATAGGCCTAGGCAGTGAATCCCTTTAAAGGCAAACACAAAATCCTCAAACATCTAGACCTAAGCCTTTAAGATACCAGACCCATTACTCTGGAATCAGACTAAGAGACTATTGTCTGGCAAATGCCTCAGTGCTTAGAACACAGAAAAAAAGAAGAAAAAAAAAGATAGCAGGAAGATTTGAGCGTTATGTAACAGAATAAACAATAAGTACCTATTGAGAGGAAGTGCCATATAGTATGCAAAAATATACATTACTTACTTACCTACATTAGAAAAGTGCCCTTTAGGGCACACATTTAAAATGCTTCCTGTAATACTCATTGTGAGAAAATAGCTTCCAATAGGAATGGAAAGGGCATTATAGTGGCTACAGTGACAAACTACCCAGTTTACTATATAGACATAGTGGCGGAGATGACATCTTGTGCTGCATGACCAAAGCACAGGGCCCATCTCCTATACTTCACAGCTCCCGATTGTTCAGTGCTCCCTGCTTGCTGCCTCTACCAAGCCTGACTAGTCAAGGCCAGAACAGAAACTGACTTATGCTGAAGATTGCTGACTTACGTGTAGCACCACAGTACATCTTAGTGGGGAGTTCATAATCTTAGAGGCTTTGTCATCCATGGTTAGTTATTTGTGCAGAGAATAGCCCAACAGTGCTGGGAATCTTTGTCTGTGAACTACTGTTATAATCAGGGCAGCATATTTTTATTAGTGGGGGAGCACGGTGCATTATAATTGACAGAGGCAGGAACAATGTATTAGGCTCGGTTCAAATATGTCCGGCATCTGGCAGAGGTGAACTCAGCTTAGATCTGGACGCAACTGATGCCACAACTTATGAAAAGTTGTCATCAGCTGTATGGCATCTAGTGTCCATGTCCAGTGCCCTCCGGCGTGTCCAACCATCGGCGTCAAAATTGAGACGCTGTATGATTGTGAACTGTCCCATTGAAATGAATGGGATCAGTTCTAGCATCAGTTTCCCTCCGATGCACGCCGTAGGGAAACTGTGTCGGACAACTGAAATATGTGAACCCAAATTAACAGTAATTGGAGGGGTAAAGGGTTTGTCACGGCACCATATTTTGGAGGAAACTATATGGAGCTGTTGCTTCCAGGGGGGGCCAGGTGTAACAGTATTATATCTAGGGGTACAGTGTGTGACAGTTTTATATTCAGGGGGCACTATGTGTGGCTTTAATATATTCAGTGGGCACAGTGTTCAGCAGAATTATATTTAAGGGGCACAGTGTGTTACAGAATAGCATTGTCACCTGACACCAGACCCAAATAAGTGGACATTAACTAAAAGTACCCTTGCTATCGGGTATCCATAGGGAGAAAGTGCCTTATAGCACCCAAAGGACCCTACAGTACCCGTAATGTGCTTTTCCTAATGCAAACTATGTGAACAGTATATTGCATCACAGTCCTGTTCTGTACACTAAGTTCTCCAGTAATCATACCTTTCCTTCTTTTATATACAGGAATGTTTGTCTGGCTTTGTTTCATTGAATAAATTTTTTCCTTTATTCAGTCCCAAGACATTGAACGTTCCCAGAATTAGGTTGGATGCTAAAGTTACAATGTAGCTAAGCCTATGAGCCGAATAAACGCCAGTGCTTATAAGATTGCAAAAAGACATATTTACACAGTATCAAACTGTTACAGCTGAGTAGATAACCTTAGTGTGAAATGTATCTAGTGTCATACTTCTCTTGTTCCCGTCCAAACCTGTAATTCTCTCTAATCAGTGCTAACTGTCTCCTGCAGTATTTGTGGGCAAGATGCATTATTCTCCAAGTGGCGGTCTGGGCATTGTGCAGACATTATAAATAAGTCGACATAAGCATTCAGAGCCCATTTTTGTGAGAAACACCACAAGTGTTAGACAGTCGCATTTTATACTCATTTTTCTTTACAAAATGTTTATAGTATAAAGCTAAAAAAAAAAAAAAAAAATAGAAAGAAAGAAAAGAAGAGCGGCAACTAAAGGGAATCTGCTTCCATAACATCACATAGGTTTTGCCAGGCACTGGATAATGCAATCTGATTGGCTGCTATGGGCAACTGCACCACTCTTCCTCTGCACAGGTTTTGATAAATCTCAGCCTTTGTATTTTTTATTGGACTAGACATTTGTTACAGGGTCACTCTGCTGCTCAGCGTTTGGAACAAAATGTTCCAAATACTTAGAGCTGGTGCCAGGAGCTTGTGACATCATAGCCCCACCCCCTCATTATGTCATGCCCCGCCCCCTCCCATAGAATTGCATTGAGGGGGCGTGATATCATGAGGGGGTGGGGCTATGATGTCACAAGCTCCCTGGCATTCGGAACATTTTGTTCCAAACGCTGAGCAGCGTTTAAGGGTCTATTAATGAATATGTTTCAAAGTGCAAATCTTATCATGGTTCAAGCCATACTTTATCTGTATAGACACGGTATTTGTGTGTGCAAATAAGCCCATGACTTGATAGAGCTAGCTATTTTTATTCCAGACATCCTTTTTTTTGAATTTCAATAGTCTTCTCCAGCAAGGAAATGTAAGTCTTTTTTGTTATTATGCAAATGACACTCAAGTGCCCAGGGGGCATGGCATGGCAAGCTCCCAGGTTAGTCAAACCCATGACCTAATTTTTTACTGCCCACCAGCCTGCTTGCATCCACCTACACCTTTTTGATTGACAGCCACCAGATAAAGAGGATGTGGGCTGGACTTTCTTGGCTCTTACCATGCTAGGAATGCCCCCTGGACACTTGAGCATCATTGACATAATAACAAAAAGCTTCTATGCTGCCAATGGAAAGCACTATTAAAATAAAAAAGGTATGCCGCTGGAGCATGATGACTATTCCTATCTAGTCATGTGCTTATTTACACCCGTGTTCCTGCTGACAGGTTGTCACGATGCCGGCTGGCAGGTAGTGGATCCTCTGTGCCAGAGAGGGATTGGCGTGGACCGTGCTAGTGGACCGGTTCTAAGCCACTACTGGTTTTCACCAGAGCCCGCCGCAAAGCGGGATGGTCTTGCTGCGGCGGTAGTGACCAGGTCGTATCCACTAGCAACGGCTCACCTCTCTGGCTGCTGAAGATAGGCGCGGTACAAGGGAGTAGGCAAAAGCAAGGTCGGACGTAGCAGAAGGTCGGGGCAGGCAGCAAGGATCGTAGTCAGGGGCAACGGCAGAAGGTCTGGAAACACAGGCAAGGAACACACAAGGAACGCTTTCACTGGCACTAAGGCAACAAGATCCGGCAAGGGAGTGCAGGGGAAGTGAGGTGATATAGGGAAGTGCACAGGTGAACACACTAATTGGGACCACTGCGCCAATCAGCGGCGCAGTGGCCCTTTAAATCGCAGAGACCCGGCGCGCGCGCGCCCTAGGGAGCGGGGCCGCGCGCGCCGGGACAGAACAGACGGAGAGCGAGTCAGGTAGGGGAGCCGGGGTGCGCATCGCGAGCGGGCGCTACCCGCATCGCGAATCGCATCCCGGCTGGCAGCGGAATCGCAGCGCCCCGGGTCAGAGGACGTGACCGGAGCGCTGCCGCGGGGAGAGTGAAGCGAGCGCTCCGGGGAGGAGCGGGGACCCGGAGCGCTCGGCGTAACAGTACCCCCCCCCTTGGGTCTCCCCCTCTTCTTAGAGCCTGAGAACCTGAGGAGCAGACTTTTGTCTAGGATGTTGTCCTCAGGTTCCCAGGATCTCTCTTCAGGACCACAACCCTCCCAGTCCACTAAAAAAAAATTTTTCCCTCTGACCTTTTTGGCAGCTAAAATTTCTTTGACCGAGAAGATGTCCGAGGAGCCAGAAACAGGAGTGGGAGGAACAGATTTGGGAGAAAAACGGTTGAGGATGAGTGGTTTGAGAAGAGAGACGTGAAAGGCATTAGGGATACGAAGAGAGGGAGGAAGAAGAAGTTTATAAGAGACAGGATTAATTTGACACAAAATTTTGAAAGGACCAAGATAGCGTGGTCCCAACTTGTAGCTAGGGACACGGAAGCGGACATATTTAGCGGAGAGCCATACCTTGTCTCCAGGGGAAAAAACGGGGGGAGCTCTTCTTTTCTTATCCGCGAACTTCTTCATGCGTGATGAAGCCTGTAAGAGAGAATTTTGGGTCTCTCTCCATATGATGGAAAGGTCACGAGAAATTTCATCCACAGCGGGCAGACCAGAGGGCAAGGGAGTAGGGAGGGGGGGAAGAGGGTGACGGCCGTACACCACGAAAAATGGGGATTTGGAGGAAGACTCAGAGACCCTGAAGTTATACGAGAATTCGGCCCATGGGAGGAGATCTGCCCAGTCATCCTGGCGGGAGGAAACAAAATGTCGCAAATAATCACCCAAGATCTGGTTAATCCTTTCTACTTGTCCATTGGACTGGGGATGATATGCAGAAGAAAAATTTAATTTAATCTTGAGTTGTTTACAGAGAGCCCTCCAGAATTTAGACACGAATTGGACGCCTCTATCCGAGACAATCTGCGTAGGCAACCCGTGAAGACGAAAAATGTGTACAAAAAATTGTTTAGCCAACTGAGGCGCAGAAGGAAGACCAGGAAGAGGGATGAAATGTGCCATTTTGGAGAATCGATCAACGACCACCCAAATAACAGTGTTGCCACGGGAAGGGGGTAAATCAGTAATAAAATCCATACCAATCAGAGACCAAGGCTGTTCGGGGACAGGCAGAGGATGAAGAAAAGCAGCGGGCTTCTGGCGAGGAGTCTTATCCCGGGCACAGATAGTGCAGGCTCGCACAAAGTCCACAACATCCGTCTCCAGAGTCGGCCACCAATAGAAGCGGGAGATGAGTTGCACAGATTTCTTGATACCCGCATGACCTGCGAGATGGGAGGAGTGACCCCATTTGAGGATTCCGAGGCGTTGGCGAGGAGAAACAAAGGTCTTTCCTGGAGGAGTCTGCCTGATGGAGGCAGGAGAAGTGGAGATCAGGCAGTCAGGTGGAATGATGTGTTGCGGAGAGAGTTCAACTTCTGAGGCATCCGAGGAACGAGAGAGAGCATCGGCCCTAATGTTCTTATCGGCAGGACGAAAGTGAATCTCAAAATTAAATCGGGCAAAGAACAGAGACCACCGGGCCTGGCGAGGATTCAGCCGTTGGGCAGACTGGAGGTAGGAGAGGTTCTTGTGGTCGGTGTAGATAATAACAGGAGAACTTGATCCCTCCAGCAGATGCCTCCATTCCTCAAGTGCTAATTTAATGGCTAGAAGCTCTCGATCCCCGATGGAGTAGTTCCTCTCCGCTGGAGAGAAGGTCCTAGAGAAAAAACCACAAGTGACAGCATGCCCGGAAGAATTTTTTTGTAGAAGAACAGCTCCAGCTCCCACTGAGGAGGCATCAACCTCCAATAGGAAGGGTTTGGAAGGGTCAGGTCTGGAGAGGACGGGAGCCGAAGAAAAGGCAGACTTGAGTCGTTTAAAGGCGTCTTCTGCTTGAGGAGGCCAGGACTTGGGATCAGCATTTTTTTTGGTTAAAGCCACGATAGGAGCCACAATGGTAGAAAAATGTGGAATAAATTGCCTGTAATAATTGGCGAACCCCAAAAAGCGTTGGATAGCACGGAGTCCGGAGGGGCGTGGCCAATCTAAGACGGCAGAGAGTTTGTCTGGATCCATCTGTAGTCCCTGGCCAGAGACCAAATATCCTAGAAAAGGAAGAGATTGGCATTCAAACAGACATTTCTCAATTTTGGCATAGAGTTGGTTGTCACGAAGTCTCTGAAGAACCATACGGACATGCTGGCGGTGTTCTTCTAGATTGGCAGAAAAAATTAGGATATCGTCCAGATATACAACAACACAGGAGTATAACAGATCACGAAAAATGTCATTGACAAAGTCTTGGAAGACGGCAGGGGCGTTGCACAGTCCAAAGGGCATGACCAGATACTCAAAGTGTCCATCTCTGGTGTTAAATGCCGCTTTCCACTCGTCCCCCTCTCTGATGCGGATGAGGTTATAGGCGCCTCTTAAGTCCAATTTAGTGAAGATGTGGGCACCTTGGAGGCGATCAAAGAGTTCAGAGATGAGGGGTAAGGGGTAGCGGTTCTTAACCGTGATTTTATTAAGACCGCGGTAGTCAATGCAAGGACGTAGGGAGCCATCTTTTTTGGACACAAAGAAAAATCCGGCTCCGGCAGGAGAGGAGGATTTACGGATAAAGCCCTTTTTTAGATTCTCCTGGACGTATTCGGACATGGCAAGAGTCTCTGGGGCAGAGAGAGGATAAATTCTGCCCCGGGGTGGAGTAGTGCCCGGGAGGAGGTCGATAGGGCAATCATAAGGCCTGTGAGGAGGTAGAGTCTCAGCTTGTTTTTTGCAGAAAACATCCGCGAAGTCCATATAGGCCTTAGGGAGACCGGTTACTGGAGGAACCACAGAGTTACGGCAAGGGTTACTGGGAACCGGTTTTAGACAGTTCTTGGAACAAGAGGACCCCCAACTCTTGATCTCCCCAGTGGACCAATCCAGGGTAGGGGAATGAAGTTGAAGCCAGGGAAGTCCAAGGAGAATTTCCGAGGTGCAATTGGGGAGGACCAAAAGTTCAATCCTCTCATGATGAGATCCGATGCTCATAAGAAGGGGCTCCGTGCGGAAACGTATGGTACAGTCCAATCTTTCATTATTTACACAATTGATGTAGAGGGGTCTGGCGAGACTGGTCACCGGGATGTTGAACCTGTTGACGAGAGAGGCCAAAATAAAATTTCCTGCAGATCCTGAGTCCAAGAAGGCCACTGTAGAGAAGGAGAAGGCAGAGGCAGACATCCGCACAGGCACAGTAAGACGTGGAGAAGCAGAGTAGACATCAAGGACTGTCTCACCTTTGTGCGGAGTCAGCGTACGTCTTTCCAGGCGGGGAGGACGGATAGGACAATCTCTTAGGAAGTGTTCGGTACTAGCACAGTACAGGCAGAGGTTCTCCATACGGCGTCGTGTCCTCTCTTGAGGTGTCAGGCGAGACCGGTCGACCTGCATAGCCTCCACGGCGGGAGGCACAGGAACAGATTGCAGGGGACCAGAGGAGAGAGGAGCCGAGGAGGAGAAACGCCTCGTGCGAACAGAGTCCATATCTTGGCGGAGTTCCTGACGCCTTTCGGAAAAACGCATGTCAATGCGAGTGGCTAGGTGAATAAGTTCATGTAGATTAGCAGGAATTTCTCGTGCGGCCAGAACATCTTTAATGTTGCTGGATAGGCCTTTTTTGAAGGTCGCGCAGAGGGCCTCATTATTCCAGGACAATTCTGAAGCAAGAGTACGGAATTGTACGGCATACTCGCCAACGGAAGAATTACCCTGGACCAGGTTCAACAGGGCAGTCTCAGCAGAAGAGGCTCGGGCAGGTTCCTCAAAGACACTTCGGATTTCCGAGAAGAAGGAGTGTACAGAGGCAGTGACGGGGTCATTGCGGTCCCAGAGCGGTGTGGCCCATGACAGGGCTTTTCCGGACAGAAGGCTGACTACGAAAGCCACCTTAGACCTTTCAGTGGGAAACAGGTCCGACATCATCTCCAGATGCAGGGAACATTGGGAAAGAAAGCCACGGCAAAACTTAGAGTCCCCATCAAATTTATCCGGCAAGGATAAGCGTATCCCAGGAGCGGCCACTCGCTGCGGAGGAGGTGCAGGAGCTGGCGGAGGAGATGACTGCTGAAGCTGTGGTAGTAACTGTTGTAGCATAACGGTCAGTTGAGACAGCTGTTGGCCTTGTTGCGCTATCTGTTGTGACTGCTGGGCGACCACCGTGGTGAGGTCAGCGACAACTGGCAGAGGAACTTCAGCGGGATCCATGGCCGGATCTACTGTCACGATGCCGGCTGGCAGGTAGTGGATCCTCTGTGCCAGAGAGGGATTGGCGTGGACCGTGCTAGTGGACCGGTTCTAAGCCACTACTGGTTTTCACCAGAGCCCGCCGCAAAGCGGGATGGTCTTGCTGCGGCGGTAGTGACCAGGTCGTATCCACTAGCAACGGCTCACCTCTCTGGCTGCTGAAGATAGGCGCGGTACAAGGGAGTAGGCAAAAGCAAGGTCGGACGTAGCAGAAGGTCGGGGCAGGCAGCAAGGATCGTAGTCAGGGGCAACGGCAGAAGGTCTGGAAACACAGGCAAGGAACACACAAGGAACGCTTTCACTGGCACTAAGGCAACAAGATCCGGCAAGGGAGTGCAGGGGAAGTGAGGTGATATAGGGAAGTGCACAGGTGAACACACTAATTGGGACCACTGCGCCAATCAGCGGCGCAGTGGCCCTTTAAATCGCAGAGACCCGGCGCGCGCGCGCCCTAGGGAGCGGGGCCGCGCGCGCCGGGACAGAACAGACGGAGAGCGAGTCAGGTAGGGGAGCCGGGGTGCGCATCGCGAGCGGGCGCTACCCGCATCGCGAATCGCATCCCGGCTGGCAGCGGAATCGCAGCGCCCCGGGTCAGAGGACGTGACCGGAGCGCTGCCGCGGGGAGAGTGAAGCGAGCGCTCCGGGGAGGAGCGGGGACCCGGAGCGCTCGGCGTAACACAGGTCTTCTTTAAGGTTGTCCTGCTTTTCTTTCATTTTATAGTTTCTAGTTTTTTTCAGGGAAACACTACACCACATATAACTTTATTTGGATGTCTACCTTAAATTTTTGTTGGGTATTCATCCAATATCTATCTATATATCTATTAATCTAGAAAAGAATAACGGCAGCAAATACCAGCGTTTCCAAGTGAAGAAATGTGAAATTTATTCCATCAAAGCAGTGTACAGAGCAATGTTTCTGCTGACTCACCAAGCTATTTTCAAGATTATACTGGTGACAAGTGCTTAGAATAAATAGGTGCTTCAACCAAGTTCATCATTTACATATGAATGAACACAAGCACATAAAGTGCATAATGTAACATCATAATACATACCCTTAGGTATGACTAAGGGTGTCCATAACAACTGAAACAAGTCACATTCCTATGTCCATGTAATATGGAGTACAAAGTATTTCTTAACTGCAAATCTCATTACTGTTGGATGATATCCTGCATCATCCGCAGCACAGAAGGGGCAACCAACGTGAGCTGAAGTTTACTGCTTTACATCATCATACAATGAAATACACACTTAGCTGCAAGACCGAATTATATTCTCAGAGGTACCAAACCTATATATCTGAGGCTCTTCAATACATCACAGATTTACACATATGGAATGGGCTATGCAATTAACTTGTAACTTCAGCATTCACATATAGGAAAAATCACTCACGGTACAGATGAACCTTTTCTTTATTTCTTTTTCAATACAGCCCTTCAGACATAAAGTGCTTTCAGTACAAAAGTGTGCAGTGAGCATTGGACCGATGGTCCTGATCGTGGCACTACATTTCAGGGAGTAAATCCCCATGGCACAGGAAACATGAGACCTATTGTAGGGCGATATCAGCTGAAATCATCAAGTCTTAACCCTAGCGTTACTTGCACATAGTTATAAATAGACATAAGAAAGCATCATATAAACCTACAAAAACACTTTAAAACTACAATTTTCATTCATACCCCGCTGTATAGCGTATCTAATTCCGTGATCCAATCCACCTCTCTCTGAAGGAGGCGTTTCCTGTTCATATCCTGATTAGTGTGAACAACGACCTGTTCTATGATTTGCCATCTGAGCTCAGTAATGTTATGCCCACACTCTTTGAAATGCCGTGTTACGGTCGTCTCACCATATTTGGAACCTTCACTGTCATCTGTCTCTGTTGCCTTGAGAGTTAGCATCTTTTTTATGGCCGAACGATATTCTGTCAAACGAGTTTTCATTTCACGTGATGTCTGCCCTATATATCCCTTGCTGCACAGGCATTTCAGTAAATATATCACGTTACTGCTAGTACAAGTAAAAAACCCTTAAATTTAACCTTACGTCCCTTGGATGGGTGATGTATCACATCAGCACGAATGATGGCATTGCAATTACTGCATGATAAACATGGAAATGTCCCGTTGCAGCGTGAGGATAGGAAGGTCTGTACATCTTTTTTCTTTTTCCCTAATAATTTTACAGCAATAAATTTACAGCATGACCCCTCCCTTGTCATTAAAAGAGCTGACAAGGGAGGGGCCATAGTTGTCATGAATAAAAATTGTTACATGTTGGAAATTGAAAGACAACTATCTGATACTAAGGTATATAAAAAGTTGAGAGGTGACCCAGCACAGATATTTAAAAAAGAAATTTATGTTTTTATTACCCAAAGCACCATGGATAGTATTATTTCTGAAAAAATAGCTAAATCTTTGATTGTGGAATATTCCAGAGTGCCCATCCTATGTACCTTGCCAAAGGTCAGAAGGACCTTTGGCAAGTTACATAGGTTGGGCACTCTGGGATATTCCACAATCAAAGATTTAGCCATTTTTTCAGAAATAATACTATACATGGCACTTTGGGTAATAAAAACATCAATATACCCCATTCAGAAGGAATGGGATCCATAAGAGCAGCCTTATCAAACAATGCAAATTTGGATAATGCAACAATTTCATTCTTGATGTCGTTGCTAGACCTGGTACTAATTAAAAATTATTTTAGATTTGAAAGACTTTTGCCTCCAAACATACAGAGTTTCTATGGGGTCCTCAGTGGCCACAGGTCTAGCAAATCTATTCAGGTCAGATTTTGAGATGCAAGAAGTTTTTTCTTCCGGATTATTGGAGACATTGTCATGCTCTGGAGGAGGCATGAGGCATCTCTGTTACAATTTGTGGAGGCATTCAATCAATTACATGATACTATTAAATTTACTGTAACATATGATTCAAATAAATACGTTTTTTGGATGTAGAAGTGAGATGGGAAGAAAAAGGTTTTTCCACTACTTCACTCTAAACAATTGTATAAAAACAATATGCTACATAAGAAGAGTTAACATGCCCCTTCTGTATTTAAAGGTTTGCCAAAGAGTCAATTTATACAGGCTATGAGAATTACCAATACAGATAATGAGTACATCAAGAATAGAGATAAAATAGTGGAAAAAAATTGTGAATAAAAGGATACAGTATAAAGAAAATAGGAATGGCAGGTGAAGAAGCTGGGAAAATGTCTAGAGAAAAATTAAGAAAACGCACAAATGAGCCGTCTATGAGCCGACCGGAGTGAACCGCAGCCTCCGGTCGGCTGCTTTTTCGGCCGTATGCGGTTTCCCGACCGCAAAAATGTCGACCACGTTTTTGCTTGCGGTCGGGAAACCGCATACGGCCGAAAAAGCAGCTGACTGGAGGCTGCGGTTCACTCCGGTCGGCTCATAGACATACATTAACTACGGTTCCCGAATACGGCTGAGTGCGGGCACCACGATTAAGTCCCGCCCACCCCTCCTCCCAGCCGTATACGGGAACCGTAATTACAAACCGTAGTGTGAACCCAGCCTAATGTATATGACCACCTATGATAAGAGGATTAACATGATTAAACATACAATAGAAAAATATTTGTGATTATTAAGAGCTGACCCCAAGTATGGGAACTTATTTACCAAACCACTGATGCCTATTCATAAAAAAGGAACGACCATTGGGGACAGATTGGTGAGAAGCGATATTAGGGAAAAGAAAAAAGATGTACAGACCTTCCTCTCCTCACGCCACAACGGGACATATCCATGGCTATCATGCAGTAATTGCAATGCCATCATTCGTGGTGATGTGATACATCACCCGTCCATGGGACATAAGATTAATGTTAAAGGGGTATTCCACTTTTTTTTTTATATATCAACTGGCTCCAGAAAGTTAAACAGATTTGTAAATTACTTCTATTAAAAAATCTTAATCCTTCCAATAGTTATTAGCTTCTGAAGTTGAGTTGCTGTTTTCTGTCTAACTGCTCTCTGATGACTCATGTCCCGGGAGCTGTGCAGCTCCTATGGGGATATTCTCCCATCATGCACAGCTCCCGGGACGTGACATCATCATTGAGCAGTTAGACAGAAAACTTCAGAAGCTAATAACTATTGGAAGGATTAAGATTTTTTAATAGAAGTAATTTACAAATATGTTTAACTTTCCGGAGCCAGTTGATATATATAAAAAAAAAGGTTTTGCCTGGAATACCCCCCTTTAACCCCTTCCCGACCTATGACATACCTGTACGTCATGGGTGGCAAGGTGTTCCCGACCCATGACATACAGGTACGTCATGGACATTACTGCCGCTACTCGCGGCATCCCGCAGTGCCCGGAAAGATGGTGGCTATCACTGATAGCCAGCCATCTTACCGTGCGACCACGGGGGGTTTCGTCCCCCACCCCCCCCAGCGATCGCTGCTATCAGCTAGTCAAATCTGACTAGCTGATAGCAGCGTTTCGCTATCAGAATACTTAGCAGCGCGGTGTGTGAGTTCCGATCACGGGGATCGGGACACACACCGCTCTGCTAAGTGTCCCTGACCCGTCCCCCGGCGTCACTTACCCGTCCGAGCGGTGTCCCGAGCGGTCCCGGCGTCCTCCGTGCGGTCCCGGCTGCGCTGTGTCCCAGAGGTGAGTTTCCGGCAGCAGTGCGGCATCTTCATTGGCAGCAGTGAGATCACCGTAAAGCGATCTCACTGCTGCCTCTGGGAGTTTCAAAACTGCAACTCCCAGCATGCCCAGACAGCCTTTGGCTTTCTAGGCATGCTGGGAGTTGTAGTTTTGCAACATCTGGAGGTCCACAGTTTGGAGACCACTGTATAATGGTCTCCAATCTGTGCTCTTCCAGATGTTGCAAAACTACAAATCTCAGCATGCTCAGTCTGTCCAGGCATGCTGGGAGTTGTAGTTCTCTAACATCTGGAAGAGCACAGATTGGAGACCATTATACAGTGGTCTCCAAACTGTGGACCTCCAGATGTTGCAAAACTACAACTCCCAGCATGCCCAGACTGCCCAAGCATGCTGGAAGTTGTAGTTCGGCAACATCTGATCCTTCAGATATTGCCGAACTACAACTTCCAGCATGCCTTGGCAGTCTGGGCATGCTGGAAGTTGTAGTTTTGCAACAACTGGAGGCACACTAGTTGGGAAACATTGTCCGTTTCCTACCTCAGTGCCTCCAGCTGTTGCAATTGTTGCAAAACTATAACTCCCAGCATGCACTGACAGACCATGCATGCTGGGAGTTGTAGTTTTGCAACAGCTGGAGGCACACTGGTTTGGAAACACTACGTTTGGTTGCAAAACACTTGAAAGTTTATTACTTAACTTAGTGTTTCCAAACCAGTGTTCCTCCAGCTGTTGCAAAACTACAACTCCCAGCATGCACGGACAGCCAAAGGGCATGCTCGGAGTTTGCAACAGCTGGATGTTTGCCCCCTCCCCCCAATGTGAATGTACAGGGTACACTCACATGGGCGGAGGTTTACAGTGAGTGCTGCAAGTTTGAGATGGCGCAAATTTTGCGCTGCAGCTCAAACTTCCAGCGGCAAACTTGCTGTGAACCTCTGCCCATGTGACTGTACCCTAAAAACACTACACTACACTGACACTAACCTAAAATAAAAAGTCAAAAACACTACATATACACATACCCCTACACAGCCCCCCTCCCCCCAAAAAATGAAAAACGTCTGGTACGCTACTGTTTCCAAAACGGAGCCTCCAGCTGTTGCAAAATAATAACTCCCAGTATTGCCGGACAGCCATTGACTGTCCAGGCATGCTGGGAGTTTTGCAACAGCTGGAGGCACCCTGTTTGGGAATCACTGGCGTAGAATACCCCTATGTCCACCCCTATGCAAATCCCTAATTCAGGCCTCAAATGCGCATGGCGCTCTCTCACTTTGGAGCCCTGTCGTATTTCAGGGCAACAGTTTTGGGACACATATGGGGTATCGCCGTACTCGGGAGAAATTGCCTTACAAATTTTGGGGGGCTTTTTCTTCTTTAACCCCTTATGAAAAGGTGAAGTTGGGGTCTACACCAGCATGTTAGTGTAAAAAAATTAATTTTTTACACTGACATGCTGGTGTTGCCCTATACTTTTCATTTTCACAAGAGGTAAAAGGGAAAAAAGACCCTCTAAATTTGTAATGCAATTTCTCCCGAGTACGGCGATACCCCATATGTGGGCGCAAAGTGCTCTGGGGGCGCACAACAAAGCTCAGAAGGGAGAGTGCGCCATGTACATTTGAGGCGATTTGCACAGGGGTGGCTGATTGTTACAGCAGTTCTGACAAACGCAAAACAATAAATATGTGACCCCATTTTGGAAACTACACCCCTCACGGAATGTAATAAGGGGTGCAGTGAGCATTTACACCCCACTGGTGTATGACAGAGTTTTGGAACAGTGGTCTGTGAAAATGAAAAATAAAATTTTTGATTTGCACAGTCCACTGTTTCAAATATCTGTCAAACGCCAGTGAGGTGTAAATGCTCACTGCACCCCTTATTAAATTCCATGAGGGGTATAGTTTCCAAAATGGGGTCACATGTGGGGGGGGGTCCACTGTTCTGGCACCATAGGGGCTTCCTAAATGGGACATGCCCCCCAAAAACCCTTTCAGAAAAACTCACTCTCCAAAATCCCATTGTCGCTCCTTCCCTTCTGAGCCCTCTACTGCGCCCGCCGAACACTTTACATACGCATATGAGGTATTTCCTTACTCAAGAGAAATTGGGTTACCAATTTTAGGGTGATTTCTCTCCTTTTACCCCTTGTAAAAATTCAAAAATTGGGTCTACAAGAAAATGCGAGTGTAAAAAATGAAGATTTAGAATTTTCTCCTTCACTTTGCTGCTATTCCTGTGAAACACCTAAAGGGTTAAAACACTTACTGAATGTCATTTTGAATACTTTGGGGGGTGCAGTTTTTATAATGGGGTCATTTATGGGGTATTTCTAATATGAAGATCCTTAAAATCCACTTCCAACCTGAACTGGGCCCTGAAAAATTACGATTTTGAAAATCTTGAGAAAAATTGGAAAATTGCTGCGGAACTTTGAAGCCCTCTGGTGTCTTCCAAAAGTAAAAACTTGTAAATTTTTTAATGCAAACACAAAGTAGACATATTGTATATGTGAATCAATATGTAATTTATTTGGAATATCCATTTTCCTTTCAAGCAGAGACTTTCAAAGTTAGAAAAATGCTAAATTTTCAAAATTTTCATGAAATTTTTAGATTTTTTACCAAGAAAGGATACAAATATCAGTGAAATTTTACCGATAACATAAAGTAGAATATGTCACGAAAAAACAATCTCGGAACCAGAATGATAAGTAAAAGCATTCCAGAGATATTAATGTTTAAAGTGACAGTGGTCAGATTTTCAAAAAATGCCCAGGTCATGAAGGTGAAAATGGGCTGGGTCATGAAGGGGTTAAGGGTTTTTCACTTGTACTAGCAGTAACGTGATATATTTACTGAAATGCCTGAGTGGCAAGGGATACGTAGGTCAGACATCACGTAATATTAAAACTCGTTTGACAGAACATCGTTCGGCCATAAAAAAGATGCTAATTATCAAGACAACAGAGACAGATGACAGTGAAGGTTCTAAAAATGGTGAGACGACCGTAGCACGGCATTTCAAAGAGTGTGGGTATAACATTACTGAGCTCAGATGGCAAATCATAGAACAGGTCGTTGTTCACACTAATCAGGATATGAATAGGAAACACCTCCGCCAGAGAGAAGTGGATTGGATCACGGAATCAGACACGCTTGTACCGCAGGGTATGAATGAAAATTGTAGTTTTAAAGTGTTTTTGTAGGTTTATATTATGCTTTCTTATGTCTATTTATAATATGAGTAACTATGTGCAAGTAACGCTAGGGTTAAGACTTGATGATTGCAGCTGATATCGCCCTACAATAGGTCTCATGTTTCCTGTGCCATGGGGATTTACTCCCTGAAACGTAGTTCCACGACCAGGAACATCAGTCCAATGCTTCAACTTACTGCACACTTTTGTACTGAAAGCACTTTATGTCTGAAGGACTGTATTGAAAAAGAAATAAAGAAAATGAAAGTAATTGAAAAAAAGTTAATCTGTACCGTGAGTGATTTTTCCTATATGTGAATGCTGAAGTTACAAGTTAATTGCATAGCCCATTCCATATGTGTAACTCTGTGTTACATCATAATACATACATACAGTGGGGGGAAAAAGTATTTAGTCAGCCACCAATTGTGCAAGTTCTCCCACTTAAAAAGATGAGAGAGGCCTGTAATTTTCATCATAAGTATACCTCAACTATGAGACACAATGAGAAAAAAATCCATTAAATCACATTGTCTGATTTTTAAAGAATGTATTTGCAAATTATGGTGGAAAATAAGTATTTGGTCAATAACAAAAGTTCATCTCAATACTCTGTTATATACCCTTTGTTGTCAATGACAGAGGTCAAACGTTTTCTGTAAGTCTTTACAAGGTTTTCACACACTGTTGCTAGTATTTTAGCCCATTCTTCCATGCAGATCTCCTCTAGAGTAGTGATGTTTTGGGGCTGGGGCTGTCGCTGGGCAACACAGACTTTCAACTCCCTCAAAAGGTTTTCTATGGTGTTGAGATCTGGAGACTGGCTAGGCCACTCCAGGACCTTGAAATGCTTCTTATAAAGCCACTGCTTCATTGCCCGGGCAGCAGTTTAGGGATCATTGTCATGCTGAAAGACCCAACCACATTTCATCTTTAATGCCCTTGCTGATGGAAGGAGGTTTTCATTCAAAATCTCACAATACATGGCCCCATTCATTCTTTCCTTTACACGGATCAGTTGTCCTGGTCCCTTAGCAGAAAAACAGCCCTAAAGCATGAGTTTTTACCAAAAAGTTCTACTTTGGTTTCATTTGACCATATGACATTCTCCCAATACTCTTCTGGATCATCTAAATGCTCTCTAGCAAACTTCAGACGGGCCCGGACATGTACTGGCTTAAGCAGGGGGACATGTCTGGCACAGCATGATTTGAGTCTCTGGTGGCATAGTGTGTTATGGATGGTACCTTTGTTACTTTGGTCCCAGCTCTCTGCAGGTCATTCACTAGGTCCCCCCGTGTGGTTCTGCGATTTTTGCTCACCGTTCTTGTGATTATTTTGACACCATGGGGTGAGATCTTGCTTGGAGCCCCAGATCGAGGGAGATTAGGAGTGGTCTTTTATGTCTTCCATTTTCTAATAATTGCTCCCACAGTTGATTTATTCACACCAAGCTGCCTGGTGCAGGTCTACAATTTTATTTCTGGTGTCCTTCGACAGCTCTTTGGTCTTGGCCATAGTGGAGTTTGGAGTGTGACTGTTTGAGGTTGTGGACATGTGTCTTTTATCCTGATAACAAATTCAAAAAGGTGCCATTAATACAAGTGGAGGACAGAGGAAACTCTTAAAGAAGAAGTTACAGGTCTACAGAAATCTTGCTTGTTTGTAGGGGACCAAATACTTTTTTTCCACCATAATTTGCTAATAAATTCTTTAAAAATCAGACAATGTGATTTTATGGATTTTTTTTTTCTCATTATGTCTCTCACAGTTGAGGTACACCTATGATGAAAATTACAGGCCTCTCTCATCTTTTTAAGTGGGATAACTTGCACAATAAGTGGCTGACTAAATACTTTTTTTGCCCCACTGTACAATAAAAGTGCAATCCAGTGTACAAATATACAGGTAAATGCATGTATATCATTAAACAGTTAGTACATATAGCCACAGTGTATAAAGTGCATATTGTGATATTGTTCACATTTCTGTAGCCATTTGGTCAGGGCATAACACCCACCTATTCATAAATACTGTAATAGAGGCATTGGTGTGGTATACAAACAACCAGCATGGTGAAAGCAAACTGCGCACACGCCTGATTGGTGCCCATAGGGGAAAGAGAGCCACGTCACAGTCAATCAAGATGCTTAAATTTGAGCATCCCTTCCTAGCAACTATGTGTCCAGTCTCTTGCACAGGCTCATTCCTAAATGTGACAGTCACATCCTCCATCTTAGAAACTAGCATACAAATACATTTAAATGACACCTGAGCATGAGTAAAGCTGGCTTACAAGTAAGTAAATATATTTTAAATATACATTGTCTCACATAGGTGAGTACATACCTCACATATTTGTAAATATTTTATTACATCTTTTAAGTGACGACTCTGAAGAAATGGCACTCTGCTACAATGTAAAGTAGTGCCCATCCTGTATAACAGTGTTTAATGTTGTGTTCCCTCAGAATAACTCAACATACAGCCATTAAAGTCTAAACCTTGGCAATTTGGTGCAATTAGACATTTTCCCTCCCTGTTGTCATGTGACCTGTTAGTGCAACAAGGTCTCAGGTGCGAATGGGGATGCGATAAAATTTAGTGTTATCGTTCTCACACTCTCTAATTCTGACCATGGGAAGTTTAACATGGCACCTCATGGCAAAGAACTCTCTGAGGATCTGAGAAAAGAATTATTACTCTACATTAAGATGACCTAGGCTATAAGAAGATTCCCAAGGCCCTGAAACTGAGCTGAAGCATGGTGGGCAAGACCATACAGCAGTTTCACAGGACAGGCTCCACGCACAGGCTGGGTGCAGGTGCTCAGTGTCATATGCAAAAGTTGTTATTGGGAATATATAGGTATAAGTGCTGCCAGTATTTATGCAGAGCTTGAAGAGGGCAGGGGACTCAGGATGCCACACACTGCATCAAATTGGTCTGCATGTCTGACATCCCAGAAGGAAGCCTCTTCTAAAGATGATGCACAAGAACCTGTAAACCGTTTGCTGCAGATGGTGTCAAGTGTATGTGGCGGCACGAGTGCTGCTGCCACTGGGAAGCTCCAGTTCATTAAGGGAACCGTGAATACCAACATGTACTGTAACATACTGAAGCAGAGCATGATCTCCTCCCTTTGGAGACTGGGCCGCAGGGCAGTATTCTAAAATGATAACAACATCAAACATACCTCCAAGAGGACCACTGTCTTGCTAAAGAAGCTGAGGGTAAATATGGGAACCAATCTAACGCGCATATGCATTTTGTTTTTCTGGCACTGGTTGTTTGTATACCATGAATGAGTGTCATTCACTGCCCCACTCTTTATACACTGTGGCCTTATATGCTAATTGTATAATTAAACACATTAATACACCTGTGTACTCGGATTGCACGTTATTGTATGTATATATGCATGTATTGTTTTGTTATAATTTGCATGTTATACTTTTGTATTAATTGATATGTAAATATGAACTTCATTGAAGCATCTATTCATTCCAAGGACTTGTCACCATTATTAACTTGAAAATGGCTGGGTGAGCCAGCAGAAACGTTGCTCTGTACACTTCTTTGATGAATACATTTCACATGCTGAAAAGGCTTGTGTGTGCTGCAGTTCTCATTCTGTACAAGTGGGGAGTCCCTGACAAGGGCTTCTACACCTGTGAGAAACTTCAGAAATTTTTGGAATGATATTCCTAACCTTTTTGTGCTGCTCTTCTGTGTAT
This sequence comes from Hyla sarda, assembly GCF_029499605.1. Lineage (NCBI taxonomy): Eukaryota > Metazoa > Chordata > Amphibia > Anura > Hylidae > Hyla > Hyla sarda. The sequence goes on along the minus strand of NC_079194.1, from coordinate 175,952,554 downwards.
GTTTTATATATCTATCTATATATTATTATATATTGTTTTCTTAGTCAATGAAAGATCAGCATTTGCAAGAAAAATGGTTCCACGGTGGGATGAGTGAAGGGCGATTCATGGCTGAGCGTCTTCTGCAGGAGTACTGTGCGGAGATGGGGGGCAAAGATGGAACATTCTTAGTGAGACAAAGTGGAACTTACCAGGATAACTATACTCTCTCTTTCTGGTATGTCTAAGACAAATTATATATCAGAAGATCAAATGAACCTTCTTTTTATGTTAAAAATATATTGTGTAGCTAGAAAGTGCAGAGATAGTAGTTGCACCAGGCCTCTACTCTTAAAGGGTTCCAATGAACACCAATACTAAAAGATGAATACTCACTGAGACATTAGAGTAAAGTAGCATACAACTACAACCCATAATATAATCTTGAGTCTATTACTAATTTTCCTAGATGGTATATTGTATGTATAATGTATACATTAAAGTCCTTGTGTTTGGTTTTCCAGGAGATCAGGTAGAGTGCAACACTGTCTAATCCGCTCCTGTACAGATGGAGAGTATGTAAAGTATTGCCTTACGGACAACTTAACATTCAATAGCGTTTATGAACTGATACAACACTACAAAGAGTCCTCGCTGCGCTGTTCCGAATTTGAGCTGAGATTAACAGATGGCGTTCCCAACCCCAATCCACATTTATCTAAGCCGTAAGTAATCTCCACACCTAGATAGTGAGGCAACACAAAAGATGACTGCTTCCACTTAAGCTGGCACAGGCTTAATGTTAAAAGTATATGAACTTATTTAATTTTAAAGGGGTCATTCCTTGTGCCTTAAATCTTTCCATTAGATGGATCTTTTGTTGACTAAAAGATCATAAAAAGACCCACTGATGGAAATCTTTGCTGTTATGAGAAAATGTCAGCAGTCTTCCAGAGTAAGAGACACTCTCTTTAAAAGTCTCTTTAAATAGACTACTCTGTAATATGCAGGGTACCACCTTGATGACTACCATATTCTTTTATGTAGTATATGGAAAGGGGTTGTCAAAAACAGACAACCCTTTTAATCTGATTTGCCCCATCAAGATAATGTATAGGAGTGTGGTTAAAGGGCAATAGTGCTGTATGCTATATGTTATGTAACATTTTTTTAAATGCAATATTCCTAATTGTAAGCTTTCAGTTTGAGAAAAAACATCTCTGAGAATGATGTTGTTTGTAATAGATGGTACTATGAAAACCTTAGTCGAGGAGAAGCAGAGGAAATGTTGATGAGAATTCCTCGGGATGGAGCTTTTCTGATACGAACAAGAGACAACCCAGACTCTTATGCTATTACTTTCAGGTAAGAGTACGGCATTAAAGAACTTTCCATGTTTTACACATGGAAATTGTGTGCATATTGTTTGCATGCTGTAAGATCAGTCACTTTATGTACTATTTGTAGCTAAAATGCAGTCACACAGTCGTCATGTTCCGGGTTTTTATCTTCTGCCCCATACATCTTTTCACTTATGTACAGAACATCAAAGATGCTTTGTATCTCCACTGCTCTTCATTCATGCTTCCTTCTTGTTTCAGCCAAAAAAAAGCTTGGCAGCATGAACATGCCATACATGCCATACAGAGCTAGATAACATAATGAAAATAGAAAATATTTACTTCTGATGCATAGTGGTGGCATCACCTGATAAGTATTCACACACATACAGGTAATTCGTAATATATAGTATGTGGCTTATCTATTTTAAGCTATATCTTCCAGTGATCTAGTCATCAGCACCCACCTAATGTATCTCAGAGGACTCACATGTAAACACTTCCTAGATAAGTAATTTGAAAAACACCATAAAGTGGTGTAGGTAGGGCGTGTTGTTACACAACTGCACTGTTGGGTTTCAAACAGATCCAGTGACAACAATGTTCTGGGATCTGAGATAATGTAACACTTCTGAGATGCTGCCTCCTGTTTTCTGCATAAAATACATGATACTGTCTATGTTTGTTATTTTTTTTAGGGCAGAGGGAAAAATTAAGCACTGCAGAATCCAAAAAGATGGCCGTCTGTTTGTTCTTGGGACTTCTGCCTATTTTGAGAATTTGGTGGAGCTGGTGAATTATTATGAGAAGCATGCTTTGTACAGAAAAATTAAGTTACGGTACCCGGTGACTGAAGAACTACTGACAAGACTGACTGCTGTATGTGATATATCTCATTTATTAATTTACCAAGCTAACTTCACCATAGATTTCAGCCCTGAAAAACAGATACATGCATCTATATATGCATGCAAAATGATAAAATTATGATTTATTAGTATGATTAAGACTACAGCATTTATACAAAAAGGGATTTAATTTTATTCCAAAAACCATGATTCAATCCAAAATAAGAGGTGCAGTATAAGTTTTCACTTGTTTTTTGGGGGGCACAAATACCCATAAAAAGGCCAACACCGCCTTTGTGCCGCAACTAGGTGGTGGTAGGCAATTACTAAACGTATTTTTGGGTTTGGCATTTTTCCCTGCCATAGTTTCAACATCTACGGAGGAAAGTGGTGATTAATAGTTTCACTACCTCCATTGGTGGTACAGTATCTAGTGCTGCATAGCACAGTGCTGTATAGTGTCCCTGCTGGTAGCAGAACTGACCTGTGCCTGCAGCTATACAGCTACAGCTCATGCTAGGCAGGAGATATACAGTGCATATCTCCTGCCCAGCAAGAATATACAGTAAACCAGTGATCAGTATAGATCGCTGGTTTACTGTAACATCTTGCTGAGATGGATGCTATGTGTGCGCCAAGCAAGGAAAGCGTTAGCAAGCATTGCTGGCATAATCACTAGAGGTGGGGCAATACTAGACCAGGAACGAGGTGGGTAAATGATCTTCTCTACTCACAGTAGACAGCCATCTATATAGTTGGCTGTTTACCTGTCCAATGAGTTAACTAGTGCTCAGCCCAGTAGGGTGTTACAGCAAACCAGCCATCTATATAGACACAGGTAAATGCACGCTTAGCCAGTCATTAGAAGAGGCATATTACAGCTGTAGCCCTTGATTGGCTGAGTGGGCATCTTCCATATGTATATCTGATTTAAAGGCAATTTGTCAGTTCTATATCATGCTCAGAGCTGTAGACATAGGCCGACATCTGAAAGAAAAAAACAATAGCTGATGGCTATTTGCAAAGTTTTAAAATCATGTTTTACTTCTAAGCTGAAGTGCCATAGGCAGTGCTGAGCTGTGGCATGCTTGGCCTTCAGCAATGAGCCTTGCGCACCATTCATGCAGGCAAGGAGGGTCATGGGGGGTATGCATGCTGCAACTCATCATGGCCTTTTTGACACTTGAGTTTGAAAGGAAAACATGACTTTATATCTTTGCAAACAGCTATCAGTCAAGAGCTATCTGCCCATGTCTAAAGTGCTAAGATTCCCTTTAAAAAATGTTCCTGTATCTATTTAGAAAATTCTTCTGTAATAACATGTTTCTTGTACTTTAGGAAAAGGATGGGGGCACCATTTATGGTACTTATGTGGATCCCAAAGATATCTCACCAGCCATGGTATGCAATCACTGACATAGTAATAAGCTAAGAACATAATATATAGTCTTTCTACATGGCTCATTCTACATAGCATGGTTGAAAGAAGACATGATGGGGCAAGTTTATCAAAACCTGTGCAGAGAAATAGTTGACCAGTTGCCCATAGCGACCAATCAGATTGCTTCTTTCATTTTTTTTAAAATGCCTTTAAAAAAAGGAAGCAATCTGATTGGTTGCTACTGGCAACTGCACCACATTTTCTCTGCACAGGTTTTAATAAATCTCCCCCAAATGTCCATCAAGTTCATACAAGGATGTGGAGAAGTGGGTTGGGATGTGAAGATGACACATTCCCTTTAAACCTATGCTCATTGAGCGCTTAAAGGAGATCTGCAGTGAAAAACACTTATCTGCAGGATAGAGGATAAGTGTCTGATCGTGGGGGGGGGGGGGGGGGGGGGTCTAAACACTGGGACACCCAGCGATCTCCTGTACGGGGCCCCGGCTTTGCCGCAGCTCTCCCGTGCAGGAGGCGTGTCGGCCACAGCATGACATCACGGCTGATAAGCCCCCTCTATGTATCTCTATGTGAGAGGCAGAGATGCAGCGTTCATGCATCCCTGCCTCTCCCATAGAGCTGTATGGGGGCGGGCACAGCCGCGGTAATGCTGGGTCCCTGTATGGGAGATCGCGGAGGGTCCCAACGGTTGGACCCCACGCTATCAGACACTTATTCCCTATCCTATGGATAGGGAATAAGTGTCTTACACTGCAGTTCTCCTTTAATAGTCCAGGTGGCAGTCCTAATCAGTAATGGACAGCTTAGTACAGACAGGCTGTCAGATACCGAGTAGGACCACCTACTGGACTCCTAAATTTAGAGAAAACAGAAATTCATAAGCAACAATTTCTAGTCCTACTAAATCTTATTGCAACTAAGATAATTTCCTTGTATACAGGGAAACTTTCTTACTTATGTTTATCTACCCTCTTTTTGATAACTTACAGACCGTTGAAGAGTTTATTTACAATGGTTGTTTTCAATGCAGTTTTAGTTGCAGATTTTTTGATAAATGGCATAGATTATAACATTTAAAGGGGTACTCCGGTGGAAAACATTTTTTTTTTAATCAACTGGTGCCAGAAAGTTAAACAGATTTGTAAATTACTTCTATTAAAAAATCTTTACCCTTCCAGTACTTTTTAGCGGCTGTATTCTACAGAAATTCTTTTCTTTTTGAGTAAATTTTTTGTCTTGTCCACAGTGCTCTCTGCTGACATCTCTGTCTGTGTCAGGAACTGTCCAGAGCAGCATATGTTTGCTATTGGGATTTTCTCCTGCTCTGGACAGTTCCTGTCACCGGAGTACCCCTTTAACCTTGTTTTCTATTTCTACATTATAATCAATATATTGTATGTCATTCAAGCCACAAGGAACAGTTAGAGCGTTATACAGCTACATGGCTACGAGAAATGATGAGCTGAGCTTCTGCACAGGCGCCCTGATTCACAATGTTGCTAAAGTCTCTGATGGATGGCAAGTAACAATTACGATTTTACACATGACTAATTTCATTAAATCTGGAATTTTATAACATGTCTTAATACTACCTGGAGAGGCTATTGTTACTGGGGAGAAAGGGTACATAAAGCCTAAATGTATGGGGGTGGGAGATGTAACACTGAGATAAACAATGTGGGAGCTTCAATGGGAGCCTATTTGGTTGTCACCCATCTCTCCCAGACCCAGCTATAAACTAAGAAAAAGCTGATTGGAGGAAGAAGAAGGACACATTTTTGACTTCTTGGTTCTGTGTCAGAACATATCATTAATGATAATTATTAGTTACAATTTTTACATCTACAACCTAAGAATGTCACTGTAAAATTGGTCATGAGCGTACCTACAGCATATGGAACCTGGGGCGGATTGAATATTTGGCACCCCCCACTCCTCCTCCTCACACACAAAAGATTGCAAAAAAATATATAAAAAAATATGCAAAAACTGTATCAAAGCAAAGAAAAATATTCTATGCATGAGATAATACTGTATAAATTTTAATAACATTGATAAAATTACCAGATAACATAAGTATGCAAGGAGCAAAATATCACCATACTGTTACTGCCCATACCCAGTATACCAAGACAAATATCACTAATAATACTGGTACAAAAAAAACAAAAAAAAAATTAATAAAAAATTATCGGCAACTCCAAACAAAATGATACATGTGTACAACTGCTAGTTTTACACCACACTATGAAAACCACTACCATTCTCACTGCCTAATACTGCTTTATTGTTACTGAGTAAAACACCAATATTTCCACAGACAGTGACCACAGATTGATAGATACAAGCTGTAGGCTGGCGCTCTGCAGACCATATTAGTGATTACAGTTACATACAGTTATATCAGGTGATGTCTTCTCTGATCAGAGTCGTTCAGCTTTTTTTTTCTTCTCCATCTGGCCCAGGCCTTCATAAAAACTTTTCCTAGCCAAGACTTGTCTCCAAAGAATCTGCCATACAAGTTTTTAGGCTCCTTTCTCCAGCACAATAATCACCTCTTTACAAACTCCCCATCTGTATTGCTTCACACAGTAATAGTGTCCATTTGTGCCTTCATATAGTATTTGGGCCCCCTCTATGCACTCATATAGTAGATAGACCCCCCACACTGCCACTATATAGTATTTAGGCCTTCACACTGCCACCATACACTATTAGGTTCCATACTGCTCCCATATTGTAGTTAAGCCACCTCTGTGCCCCCATTCAGTAGTTAGGCCACCTCTGTGCCCAATATAGTAGCTTGGCCCCTTACACTGCCCCCATATAGTAGTTAGGCCCTCACAATGTCACCATATGCTTTTAGGCTCCATTGCACCCCAAATAGTAGTAATGTCCCCTTCTGCCCCCATTTAGTAGTAATGTCCCCTGTGCCTCTATATAGTAGTACTGTACCCGTGCTCCAATTAGTATTATTGTCCCCTGTTCCCCATATAGTAGTATTGCCCCCTGTGCCCCATATAGTAGTAATGTCCCTTGTGCCCCATATAGTAGTAATGCCCTCTTTGCCCCATATAATAGTAATGTCCCCTGTGCTCCTATATAGTAGTAATGTGCCCTGCACCTCCAAATAGCAGTAATGACTCCTGTGCCTCTATAAAACAGTAATGTCCCCTGTGCCCAATATAGTAGTAATGTCACCTGTACCCCTAATTTAGTGATGCCCCCTTGCTACTGTAATTATGGCCTCCTTGTGCCCCCTCCCATGCTTCCATACAATAAAAGTATCCCATGCGCCCCCCATGCTTCCATGCAATAATAATATACCTGTGCCCCTACCACTGTAATAATGTCCCCTGCGGACCACATGTGCTTTTTTTTACAATAATAATGTCCACTATGCAAAAAAAAAAAACCTTATACTAGCCTATTCCTGGTTTTTATGATGAATATAGCAGCTTTTTCCCTGTAAGCCACGATACAGGATCCCCGACAAGACCCGATGACATTATTGTGATGGCCAGTGCAGGAATTATAGCCTATGAGGAAATGGTAGAGCAGGGAATGACAGCTCCCACTCCCCCCATTTTGAGCCTGGAGGATGCAGATGTTGTGAATGGCAGCAGTTGCCTTGAGGTCCTTGGTACCGGGCCACAGAGGTGGCTCGGGCTTGCAGCCCCAATGCTAGGTGCTAGTGGTGCCCCTAATGGGACTGTGGGGGCTAGTTGGGGACCACACCTCTGCCCCATTATAAGTACAGCACTGAATGATGTATCTCTGATTTTACAGGTGGAAAGGGGACTATGGAGATAAGCTGCAGGGCTACTTTCCATCAAATTATGTAGAGGATATATCAACGAATGATGAGGGATTTACCAATCAGGTAAGAGATTCAGGTTAATCGGCTGGGCAGTCATATTTATTTATTTAGTCTTTAACTATGGATTTTACTATTGTACAGGGTGGGACATTTATATGCATACACCTTAATAAAATGGGAATGGTTGGTGATATTTTTTATATAACTGTTTATTGTTATTTTTGTAAGAGAAAAAAAATAAAACAACATACATTATCAACAATAGATAGGGCATATTAACTTCCTGTTTGTGGCACATTAGTATATGTGAGGGGGGAAACTTTTCAAGATGGGTGGTGACCATGGTGGCCATTTTGAAGTTGGCAATTTTGAATCCAACTTTTGTTTTTTCAATAGGAAGAGGGTCATGTGACACATCAAACGTATTGGGAATTTCACAAGAAAAACAATGATGTGCTTGGTTTTAACGTAACTTTATTCTTTCATGAGTTATTTACAAGTTTCTGACCACTTATAAAATGTGTTCAATGTTCTGCCCATTGTGTTGGATTGTCAATGCAACCCTCTTCTCCCACTCTTCACACACTGATAGCAACACCACAGGAGAAATGCTAGCACAGGCTTCCAATATCCGTAGTTTCAGGTTCTGCACATCTCGTATCTTCACAGCATAGACAATTGCCTTCAGATGACCCCAAAGATAAAAGTCTAAGGGGGTCAGATCGGGAGACCTTGGGGGCCATTCAACTGGCCCATGACGACCAATCCACTTTCCAGGAAACTTCATCTAGGAATGCTCGGACCTGACACCCATAATGTGGTGGTGCACCATCTTGCTGGAAAAACTCAGGGAACGTGCCAGGTCCGAGCATTCCTAGATGAACACATTTTATAAGTGGTCAGAAACTTGTAGATAACTCATGAAAGAACAAAGTTACGTTAAAATCAAGCACATCATTGTTTTTCTTGTGAAATTCCCAATAAGTTTGATGAGTCACATGACCCTCTTCCTAATGAAAAAACAAAAGTTGTATTCAAAATGGCTGACTTCAAAATGGCCGCCATGGTCACCACCCATCTTGAAAAGTTCCCCCCCCCCTCACATATACTAATGCGCCACAAACGGGAAGTTAATATTACCAACCATTCCCATTTTATTAAGGTGTATCTATATAAATGGCCCACCCTGTATTATAATATAAGTTGTATTTGTGTACATAGGGGCATTATTATATTAGCTGTATTTTTGTACATAAGGAACAGTATTATAGTAGTTACTGTATATTTTTGTACATAGGGAACAGTATTTAGTGGTTACATTCTTGCACATAGGGTACAGTATTACATTCTTATACATAGAGTAGGACTGGGCGGTATGACCAAATATGTGTATCACGGTATATTTGTAATTTATGGCGGTCCACGGTATATAATGGTATTCCCCCCCCAAAATAAATTATTAGCCCAGCGCTGCGCTGTCCCTATCGGGGAACTACTCACATCACCCGTAAGCGCTGCCCTCCTCGTCCTGTTTGTTACAGCCGCCTGTGCTTACACTCTATAGCTGTATCCCTATGCCCGGGCTGCAAAAGGTAAACAAAAATAAACTTTAGCACATGTTCCTACGTTGGCCTTACGCTCTTCCTGTGGACGTGAACGTCGGACAGCCGTCAGCCTATCACTGGCCGCAGCGATGTTCCACCTCGGCCGGTGATAGGCTAAGCCCACTGTCATGTAAGAAGGCTTTCGTTGAGGTGGCGGGCGAGACGTCACGAAGGGGCCGGGCGTGACATCACGCCCGGCCCCTTCATGACGTCTCGCCCGCCCCCTCGTGACGTCTCGCCCGCCCCCTCAACGAAAGTCTATGGGAAGGGGGCGCGACCACTGTCACGCCCCCTTCCAATAGACTTTGGTAGAGGGGGTGGGTGTGACGTCACGAGGGGGCGGGCGAGACGTCACGAAGGGGCCGGGCGTGATGTCATGTCCGGCGGCCGCGAACACGGAAGCCCGCACATTAGCGTTCAGAGTAATGAACTCCGTACGCTGTGAGCTGAGCTCCGAACTGCAGGGCAGCGCACAACCCCTTTAAGATTTATTCCCCGAATTCTGACATATTTAGAAATATCCCATATGTAGCTTTTGTGTGCTAGGTGTTTCACACACAGGGCTAACACATAAAGGTCTGCTGTGTGGATTTTGGGGCCTCCTTCTAGTTTAGGGTATTTTGTTGGTATCATATAAAGTTGCAGAGGCCTTAGGGGTGCAAAAATATTTTTGGGAGACAAGCTGACACTTTCATTGGTACCATTCTGGGGTACATGTGACTTTTAGTACATTTATACCACAAAAACTATGTTTGTTAAAAAAAAAAAAAACATTTTTTTTAAGTCGCCGTATTCTGTAAGCCGCAACAATTGTGTGAGGACTCTTTTTTTTGCTAGACATGTTGATGTTTTTGGGGGGGGACTATTTTTGGGTGTGTATTTCTTTTACTATCATACACATAATTCAGTGAAGTACACATCTATACTCCACTGAATTATGCCTATGCCTATCAGTTTTACACTGACAGGCATAGTATAGCAGATCAGAAATTACCTTAGGTAGAGGCTGATCAGTTTCTGTTGCCATGACAATGGAGGCCATTGTCAGGCCTTCGGTTGCCATGGCAACCATTGGTGCTCTGCTTTCACTTTACAGAGTGCTGATCCGGAACAAAGGGAGCTCCCTCCTCTGTAACCCTAATAGATGCCGTGGTCACAGTGACCGCAGCATTCATAGGGTTAACTCAGGATCGGAGTTAACCCTCAGGGCCCCCCTCTCCTCTGATCGCTTCACTCTGTGAAGCAACGGAGGAGAGGGGGAAGTAGGAGACCCCAGCAAATATCACTCCTATATGTCCGTCAATACTGACGGACCAATAGGAGCTATCGCTGGCCAGGGACCACTGCGATTGGTCCCTGGCTAGCTTAAGGGATGCTCAGCTGTGCAAAACATCTGAGCCCGGCAGCACTGTGAAAGTTTAAAATCATCAGGTACATGTCCATATACTGAGATAGAGTCCCTTAATTGAGATAAGCTTACCAATTAAATATACCAATTTCTCAAATGAGATAGAACTACATATACCAAATAGAGGAAAATTCACTACCAAACACCACATAGCAACAAAATATCTACTTGATGTCATAAATCACACAAAGACAAAATAAATACAGATACCAATAACAGTAATACTACAAGTATAAAAAAAAGGCAGTAGTACAATTTCAAAAGTATATGTTAACCTCCAGATAGTGCTATATTATGCACAAACCAGAAAATCACTAATACTAACACAAACCCAGATATGAAATCATCATTCATGATAGTAATACTACATATACCCAAAATCCCAGTACTGATAAAAATATGGGTATTGTGATCAATTTCATGTGACACATGATCCAGGTAACAATTAACAATAAATCGTGGTAGTACTACAGGTCCCAGATACGCAGTGCACTACCCATACCATCCAGTGTAAGAGAATTTATTACAACAAAAGACTGAATCCTTCGATCACACATAGCTGTAGAAAGAGACTCCATGTTCTACAACTGCCATATGATTTCATAAAAGCCGACATCCTAATGTTCATACATGCAGAGAGTCAATAGGTACAAGTGTCACAGTGATAGTCACCGCCATTATCATATGGTAAAGTTATCCATTCCGATGCGTTTCACGGACCAAGATCATCAGGAAATAAAATGGGGCCCATTAGTACAAGTTACGCTTGATGTATTTGTGTTCCAGAGTGGTAGTCACAACGGCTAACTTTTATTTTAACAGTTTTCCCACTGTCTTTTAGAGTCACCCTGTATTCCTGTATGTGGATGGGGCAATATTATAGTAGCTATATTCATGTACATGAAGCAAATTATTACCAATAGTTATATGCATGTAAAGCAAATAGTTATATGCATGTACATGAATTACAGAAATTATAGTAGTAATTCTATTAATGCTTAACAAATGTGGGTTATTGTTTTTTGATTACATTAGAGAACTGTTTCATAACTGATCAACTGTTTCCGTATCTCACAGAATATTGAAGACAATCCCTTGGGGGCTATGTGTAGAGGTATCCTGGATCTTGGGGCATATGAAATTAGTAAGTTGTTACTAATAAGTAAGTTGTAAGTGTATGGAGAAAACAAGGACATTTGTACTTAGGAAACTAAATATAACTAAAGGGGCTTCCATGGTTAGACAACCCCTCTTCTGGTAAAAAGTCACATGAGAAACAGGTGATTAAAGGGCTCCACTACTCAGGGCAATGACGGATATCTGCTGGTGCTGTATGAATGGTGAGCCACAAAATGTATCCATTAAAACATTTCAACAACAGAAATCAGTTGGGGAAATGTTGGAATAAAAGTTACTATATTTGCTTACATGATTTTAATGGGACAATCTAGTGCCTGGGTTCTCAACCCGGGCTACGATTACCCCTGAGGGTACGCCATGGGTTGAAAGGGGGTACGCCAAAGCGCTGACAAATACGAGCCATGCATTGGCCAGTACTTGTCAGCGCAGAGCTGCGTTGTTGCCAGGGAGACGTGTGACCTCCCCTGATGTTGCGCGGAGGTTCCGCACAGCGCAGGAGGACGTCACACATCAGTGCGGCCCTGCCGAGCGCTGCACGAAGGAGCAGGCAGTGGGACCGCAGGGGGCCCGGTAAAGTAAAAAAAAAGTTAAAAATAAGTGTATGGCATGGAGGGAGGGCATTAAGATGGTAGGAGGGATGTATGGGAGCAAAAGGCATTAAGATGGAGGGGGAGAGGGATAATGGAAAAGGGATCAGAGGGAGGGGGGATAATGGCACAAGGGGATTAATATGGAGGGGGGGTGATTAACCCCCCTCCCCCATATTAATCCCCTTGTGCCATTACCCCCCCCCCCTCTGATCCCCCTTTGCCATATCCAATAATAATAGCACAAGGGGATTGAGATGGAGGGTGGAATATTGGCACAAGGGGATTAATATGGAGGGGGGAATATTGGCACAAGGGGATTAATATGGAGGTGGGGGGGGGGGAGAAATAATTAACCCTCCCCCCCCTCCATCTCAATCTCTTGTGCCATTATTCCTCCCTCCCTCTGATCCTCTTCCGCCATTTCCCCCTCCATCTTAATCCCCTTTTGCCATTTTACCCCCCTTCCTCTGATCCCCTTTTGCCATATTGGATAATAATGGCACAAGGGGATGAAGATGGAGGGTGGAATAATGGCAAAAGGGGATTAAAATGGAGGGGGGAATAATGGCACAAGGGGATTAATATGGAAGGGCAATAATGGCAAAAGGGGATTAATCCCCTTGTGCCATTATTCCCCCTCCATCTTTATCCCCCTGTGCTATTATTCCCCCCTCCCTCTGATCCTCTTGCACCATTATTCCCCCCTCCCTCTGATTCCCTTTTGCCATATCGGATAATAATGGCACAAGGGGATAAAGACGGAGGGGGGACTAATGGCAAAAGAGGATCAGAGGGAGGGGGGAATAGTGGCACAGGGGGATAAAGATGGAGGGGGAATAATAACACAATGGGATTAAGTATCGCATTAGTAAGAAAGTAAGAACACGCCTTTTGTCCGCGGGTACCCCTCACGCTTGGGTTCCGCGCGAGGGGGTACATGCGGACATACTTTCAGCCTTTGGGAATACAGTCGTCAAAAAGGTTGAGAACCACTGATCTAGTGGACTATAACAGGGGCAGGGTTTGTGCAAACAGGTGTTTTGTAGGGGTTGGGAACATTCCCTTGTACATAGGGGCACTTCTTGGATAGGGCTTGAATGTTCCAGTTTTTAGTAATTAAAATATTTGCACATGTGGAATATATGTCTAAGAGGGTTCCATATTCATGTTTTAAAGTGAATCTCCAAAGTCCATGTTATGCTTAGGTCCAAAAAAGGCTCCTTGCCCAAAACTTTGTACAGAGGAACAGTGTAATAGTTGCCCATAGCAACCATCCAGGTTATACTTACATAGCAACAATTCAAATTATATATTTTGGAGAGGCCTTTTTAAAAATTAAAAATCAGAAAAGGTAGCTATGGTCAACTGGTCCACTGTTCCTCTGCACAAGTGGCTGGATCCATGGGATGCAGGTTACGTTACTTAAACACATCACAGTTTTATATATATACGGTATATATATATATATATATATATATATGTGGCGCACATCTGATTTACCAACCTTACTTTGTGGGACAATCCCTTTAAATCTCCTACTGCTCCAGAGCTACTGCAGCATTGGTGGTCTCTGCTTGTCCTAAAGCAATAAACCTAGTAACAAAGTTTGTTAGGCTAAAAATAAAGATCCATTTCATCCTATAATACTCCAATGTTGATCCAAAGATCCTGATCTTAGGGGGAAAAGTCCTTCCTGATTCCAAATCTGACAATCCAAAAATATCCCTGGATCGAGGACCCTTCTCCAGAATCTAGTAACTATTACATTTCCTCACTCATGAGACAGATGCAGCCACACACTGCCCATAGCAGAGATACTTGTGGCCAGTGTGGCCAGTGATTGACTACAGGGGTCATGTGAATGATGTGTGTGATGTCATTGTTCCAGGACTAGAAGAAAGCACTAGAGCTATGGTAGCTTTGACAGGTTACATTTCTTTTATTTCTAATTCTTAGGCAATTTTACAAAAATCCAGGTCAACCTCTTTATGTATACAGTATGCACATGCAGTAAGCTCCTACCTTCCTACTACTAGTTGCAGCAGGTCACCAGAATGTTCGATTTTAAAACTACATACGTTAAATGGCCACTTTATTAGAGACACCTGCCTTTTCACTATTGAGGCTTTTTTTGTATGGAAATTGGACAACAAACATTAGATTTAAGGTTAAAGGGGTATTCAGGCTTTATATATCTTATCTCCTATCAAAAGGATAGAGGATAAGATGTATGATCGCAGATGTCCCACCACTGGCATTCTGTGCCGGACGCTGCCTCCAAGACGAGGACGTGACATCACAGCCATGCCCCCTAGTGACATCACACCACACCCCCTCCATTCATGTCAGATAGGGGATAAGATGTATAAAGCCGCAATACCCCTTTAAAATCAAATAAGTCTTGTGTGGATCTGGGTAAATTAGAATAAGGAATGATCATCATGCCGGAGCTAGAATCATTCTCATAAACAGACTATGCACATTTAGGCAAATTGTAGGTGAATACAAGACAGGTGCTCCCACTAATGTCTGGGTATATCTATGCTCTGTAAATTGTTTCTTTTAACAGAGAAACTGGTACAAGGTAAACACAACAAGCTGTTTGTCTTTTCACTGGAACCTAAGGACCAAAAGGATCCGGCAGTAGATTTTGCAGCTGAGAATGTAGAAGACCTATTTGAATGGACTAAAAATATATATGCGATTATACACCAAAAAAGAGCAGCGGTAAGTGTGTATGAGATCTGGGAGTCACATAAACCCTTTTAAACTCAATAGAAGGAATGTGTATTAATATAAATGTAAGATTGTTTCTAATGACAACCAGCAACTTTGTGAATTCTTTGTTGAGTGCCTGAGCACATCTCCAAAAGTGTGCTTTTCTCCCGCTCTTTGATTAGTGTGACAGTCTCTTTAGTATGCAACATACACACCGATACATTACAGAAGCCCAGACTTCTCATTCAAACCTCTTCTGCCTGGACAGCTTTGTTGGTGCCCAGTGCTGCTTGGAAACATGGCAGCGGATTCCCAACTAAGCAGGAAACCGGGTGGGTTGTCATCTCATGGATCCTCCTCCTCCCTGCTGAGAAAGATGGAGAGCATGCGTCCATTACACAGTGTAGCTTGGGTTGTCATCTCATGGATCCTCCTCCTCCCTGCTGAGAAAGATGGAGAGCATGCGTCCATTACACAGTGTAGCTTGGGTTGTCATCTCATGGATCCTCCTCCTCCCTGCTGAGAAAGATGGAGAGCATGCATCCATTACACAGTGTAGCTTCCCCTCCCCTGAAATCACTGTCTATTATGTGGACAGTGGATACATACATACTATTTGTGAAGAGAAAAGGAGGAGGAAAGTGGCAGTCATTTTGTAAATGTTTATATTAACCCCACACCCAGTAGGTTTCTCACAGACTGGATCAGGAGTAAAGGTGACAGTAAATGGGGTTGTATGAATACAGAGTGGGGTTAGAACCTTTAGGCTGTTTTTTTTTTTTTGCAAAAACGCCAAGAAAAACGCCAATTCTGCCGCATGGCGTTTTTTAGGCCAAAAAAAGCTGCGGCCAGATGTTAGCTGTAAATCAATGAGAAATCGCAAATTTCTAATTCCACTTGGCGTTTTTTCACTTTTTTAGCGCTTTTTTCAGCTCCTTGGCGTTTTGAAAAAAACGCTGTATGTCGCTCAAACCGGTGTTTTTAGTCAAAATCGTTTTGCTCCTAAAGAAGTCTATGGGAGTGAGAAAACGCCAAGAAAAACGATATGTGGGTTTTAACTTTGTCGTTTTTGCGGGCGGTTTTTAATCTTTTTTGGACTTTAGCGATCCAAAAAAGTGATGGAGATACCTGTTTTGAATAAAATTTCATAGGGTACCATTAAAAAAAATAAAAAAAAAGATACAGTAGTGAAGGAAAAAATTGTATCTAACGAAATTTATATTTTTTATAAAAAAAATGTTATTACTTTTTAAACAGGGATCAACTTATGTGGGTGGGGAAATAAAAATGTATCCGACAATTATAAAAATGCATTGTGTGTGTTTTTCACTTTTTTCTTAATTTTTTACATTTTTTTTAGTTAGTTCTACTACTCCCAGCATGGAACACACTGTTCTCCTGTATAATATATAGATGCAGCCAGCTGCTCTTCTATGGTCCCCTGCACTGCCGTATATATACACATATTTCCCACAGAGAGCTGTGATTGGCCAGATGGTTCCAGCCAATCACAGCTCTAGGAATTTGTATATATACGGCCGTGCAGGGTACCATAGAAGAGCGGCCGCATCTATACATTATACAGAAGGATCACAGCGGGTGTAAGGAGTGATACCCGCTGTGATCTTTCCATAACTGCAGGCACTACTACTCCCAACATGGAGCACACTCTGCTCTATGCTGGGAGCTGTAGTACCTGCATTAATAGACAGATCACAGCGGGTGTCAGAAGTTACACTCGCTGCGATCTGTCTATTAATGCAGATACTACAGCTCCCAGCATGGAGATCAGTGTGCTCCATGTTGGGAGTAGTAGTGCCTGCAGTTATGGAAAGATCAAAGCGGGTATCACTACTGACACCCGCTGTGATCGTCCTGTCTATAGCAGAGATGGAGCGGCTGTATACAGCGCTCGCACAACTGCTCTGCACTATACTCTGGGCCGGCCACTCACTCATTCATATTTCTCTCAGAGCTGTGATTGGCTGCAACCATCCGGCCAATCACAGCTCTGGGTGGGAAATATGAATGAATTATGTTCTATTGACATCACTGGCCGGAGTATAATGCAGAGATGTGAGCGCTGTATACAGCGGCATCTGTGCTATATCATGGACGATTGCATCGGGTGTCAGGACTGAGACCCGGGGCGATCTATTACTACAGATACTACTACTCCCAGCATGGAACAGTCGGTTCCATGCTGGGAGTAGTATTACTACCTAAAAAATGTTAAAAAAATTGAGAAAAAAATGTGAAACACACACACTTTATTAAAAAATAATAAAGTTTGTTATAAAATATATACATTTTGTTTAATAAAATGTTTTCCATCACTGCAGCATCCTTTTTCTTTTTTTTTTGGTACCCAACAAATTTTGGGTACCAAAAAACAAAAAACGCCAAACAGTGACAAAAATGCAATTTCCACACAAATGAAAAAACGCCAGAAAAAACGCCAGACGCAGGACATCGCACTGGCGTTTTTTTAATCCCAAAAAATGCAGCACAAAAAACCAAGTGGAATCCTAGCCTTAGTCTCCTTGCCAATCTGTCCCTCTAATTCCATGTCCCCCAAACCCTGTCACTGTTCATCCACTTCCCTGCACACCGAACTCCGTGTGACTCTGTTCCCCAGTCCCCTGCTCTTAAACCCTATGTCAGCTTTTTTATTTAAAATGTTTTTGTAAGGTTAATTATTTAAAATGTTTGTCAACTTTCTAAAATGGGTATTCCAGTGTGAAGCATTTATCACCTCTCTGCTGGATAAGTGACACATGCTAGGACCCTCACCAACTGCATGAACAGGGGATCCTGATCCTGGTTTTTCCCCAGCCACATGACTGTAGCTAGGAGGCAGTCAATCTAGCACCCTTCCACTCGTTATTTAAAGTCTATTGCACTGATGGAAACAGTTAGCTCAATGCTATTTATATTGATAATGGTTAGACCATTTTAATGGTTGGTCCTTCCTGACATACCATGTCATTAGAAGGACCAAAGTAAAATTACAATTGTTTGTGCAGCACCTTAAATTCATCACAATCGACCCTTCATCTCCTGTTTACACAGGGTGATGTGTGGCCCACAACTATAATTTGAACCTACCGTTAACAAAAACTTTTTATATAATGTAGATAATACCATTATATGTATAGTATGAAAAAGGAATGATAGCACGGCACTCACCATCCAACATCCAACAGTGATTTATTCAGATCGGGGTACAGTCCATGTGCAGATCACGTCAGTACAGTGGAATTGGGAGGAGACAGGAAAGAGAGCTCAGAGGAGCTCGTGCAGCAACGTTTCGCGGTAAAAACCGTGACCAAACGGTTTTTACCGCAAAACGTTGCTGCACGAGCTCCTCTGAGCTCTCTTTCCTGTCTCCTCCCGATTCCACTGTACTGATGTGATCTGCACATGGACTGTACCCTGATCTGAATAAATCACTGTTGGATGGTGAGTGCCGTGCTATCATTCCTTTTTCATACTGTATGCTATCATTGTCTAAGCCAGTGTTTCCCAACCTTTTTTGGGTCAGTGCACACCTCTAAAAAAAAAAAATTCCGCGGGGCACCACTACCGAGGTTGACGAGCAAAAAAATAAAAAATAGGGAGAATGGTAAAAAACACAATGCACTATATCTATTTATCAGTGGGTATGAAGTTTAAAGTGCTGCTTTATACAGCAACTCACCAATGATGTCTTCTCTAATTTGCAATGTTGCCTTCTCTTCTCCATCTGGTCCGGGCCATCATCACGATTTCTTCCACACACACAATTCTTCACCGTTAAACCTGCAAAACAAATCTATTAGGCGCCGAACTTTTTTTTACATGGTGACAGAGGGGTGTAGAAGAGTGGACATGGGTGACAGAGGGATGTAGAGGGGTGGACATGGGTGACAAAGGGGTTTAGAGGAGTGTAGAGGAGTGTACAGAGGGGTGTAGAGGAGTGGACATGGGTGACAGGGGTGTAGAGGAGCGTACAGAGGGGTGTAGAGGAGCATACATGGGTGACAGGGGTGTAGAGGAGTGTACATGGGTGACAGGGGTGTAGAGGAGCGTACAGAGGGGTGCAGAGGAGCGTACATGGGTGACAGGGGTGTAGAGGAGTGGACAGAGGTGACGGGTGTAGAGGAGTGGACAGAGGGGTGTAGAGGAGCGGACAGAGGGGTGTAGAGGAGCGTACATGGGTGACAGGGGTGTAGAGGAGCGGACAGAGGGGTGGAGAGGAGCATACATGGGTGACAGGGGTGTAGAAGAGTGGACAGAGGTGACGGGTGTAGAGGAGTGGACAGAGGGGTGTAGAGGAGCGGACAGAGGGGTGTAGAGGAATGTACATGGGTGACAGGGGTGTAGAGGAGCGGACAGAGGGGTGTAGAGGAGCGTACATGGGTGACAGGGGTGTAGAGGAGTGTACAGAGGGGTGTAGAGTAGCGTACATGGGTGACAGGGGTGTAGAGGAGTGGACAGAGGGGTGTAGAGGAGCGTGCATGGGTGACAGGGGTGTAGAGGAGTGGACAGAGGGGTGTAGAGGAGTGGACAGAGGGGTGTAGAGGAGCGTACATGGGTGACAGGGGTGTAGAGGAGTGTACAGAGGGATGTAGAGGAGCGTACATGGGTGACAGGGGTGTAGAGGAGTGTACAGAGGGGTGTAGAGGAGCGTACATGGGTGACAGGGGTGTAGAGAAGTGGACATGGGTGACAGGGGTGTAGAGGAGTGGACAGAGGGGTGTAGAGGAGTGGACAGAGGGGTGTAGAGGAGTAGACAGAGGGGTGTACAGGAGTGGACATGGGTGACAGAGGGGTGTAGAGAAGTGTACATGGGTGACAGAGGGGTGTAGAGGAGTGTACAGAGGGGTGTAGAGGAGTGTACATGAGTGACAGAGGGGTGTAGAGGAGTGTACATGGGTGACAGAGGGGTGTAGAGGAGTGTACAGAGGGGTGTAGAGGAGTGTACAGAGGGGTGTAGAGGAGTGGACAGAGGGGTGTAGAGGAGTGTACATGAGTGACAGAGGGGTGTAGAGGAGTGGACATGGGTGACAGAGGGGTGTAGAGGAGTGTACAGAGGGGTGTAGAGAAGTGTACATGGGTGACAGAGGGGTGTAGAAGAGTGTACATGTGTGACAAAGGGGTGTAGAGGAGTGTACAGAGAGGTGTAGAGGAGTGTACATGAGTGACAGAGGGGTGTAGAGGAGTGGACATGGGTGACAGAGGGGTGTAGAGGAGTGTACAGAGGGGTGTAGAGGAGTGGACAGAGGGGTGTAGAGGAGTGGACAGAGGGGTGTAGAGGAGCGTACATGGGTGACAGGGGTGTAGAGGAGTGGACAGAGGGGTGTAGAGGAGCGTACATGGGTGACAGGGGTGTAGAGGAGTGGACAGAGGGGTGTAGAGGAGCGTACATGGGTGACAGGGGTGTAGAGGAGTGTACACCTGCAGGTCCACGGCAGGCACGGAAGTCCGGCGCAGGTGAAGGTCGCAAGGTAGAAGGGGGACCTAGTGGGGAGGGGGACGCTGTGCACGCAGGCTTCCCTTCCCCTCTGCGCCACCAGTCATAAGCGCGCAGGGGCGGGATATTTAAAAATAAATTTTAAAAATCACAGCAAAATCCCGCGGCACCATGGCCAGTGGCGAACGGCACACACATGTGCCGCGACACCGTGGTTGGGAATCACTGGTCTAAGCGCTTGTGCACCTCTGCAGTGAACAGTACAGATTTCCCTACATCAAGCTAATAGCCCCCAGATGCCGGGTGCTCTCATCTCTATCCATAGATAACCATTATATGTATATTTGTAATAGTTTTGGGTGAAAAAATACTGTCCCTGCAGCTATTGCCTGTGTGTATCTATGTAGAGACCAAATACAGGAAGTAAGGGCAGGACAAGCAGGGCTCTGTGTAGGCTCCTGGCTTGTCATAGGAGCATGTCATAGAGCCTCAGTGTGCAGAGCCCTGCTTGACCTCAGTGTGCAGAGCCCTGCTTGTCCTCAGTGTACAGATCCCTGCTTGTCCTCAGTGTATATAGCCCTGATTGTCCTCAGTGAACAGAGCCCTGCTTGTCCTCAGTGAACAGAGCCCTGCTTGTCCTCATTGTACAGAGCCCTGCTTATCCTCAGTGCACAGAGCCCTGCTTGTCCACAGTGCACAAAGCCCTGCTTGTACTCAGTGTACAGAGCCCCGCTTGTACTCAGTGTACAGAGCCCCGCTTGTCCTCAGTGTACAGAGCCCTGCTTGTCCTCAGTGTACATAGCCCTGCTTGTCCTCAGTGTACAGAGCCCTGCTTGTCCTCAGTGTACAGAGCCCTGCTTGTCCTCACTGCACAGACCCCTGCTTGTCCTCAGTGTACAGAGCCCTGCTTGTCCTCAGTGTACAGAGCCTGGCTTGTCCTCACTGCAGAGTCCTGCTTGTCATCAGTGTAAAGAGCCCTGCTTGTCCTCAGTGTACAGACCCCTGCTTGTCCTCAGTGTACAGAGCCTTGCTTATCCTCAGTGTAGAGAGCCCTGCTTGTCCTCAGTGTACAGAGCCTGGCTTGTCCTCACTGCAGAGTCCTGCTTGTCATCAGTGTAAAGAGCCCTGCTTGTCCTCAGTGTACAGAGCCCTGCTTGTCCTCAGTGTACAGAGCCCCGCTTATCCTCAGTGTACAGAGCCTTGCTTATCCTCTGTGTACAGAGCCCCACTTGTACTCAGTTACAGAGCCCTGCTTGTCCTCAGTGTACAGAGCCCTGCTTGTCCTCAGTGTACATAGCCCTGCTTGTCCTCAGTGTACAGAGCCCTGCTTGTCCTCAGTGTACAGAGCCCTGCTTGTCCTCACTGCACAGACCCCTGCTTGTCCTCAGTGTACAGAGCCCTGCTTGTCCTCAGTGTACAGAGCCTGGCTTGTCCTCACTGCAGAGTCCTGCTTGTCATCAGTGTAAAGAGTCCTGCTTGTCCTCAGTGTACAGACCCCTGCTTGTCCTCAGTGTACAGAGCCTTGCTTATCCTCAGTGTATAGAGCCCTGCTTGTCCTCAGTGTACAGAGCCTGGCTTGTCCTCACTGCAGAGTCCTGCTTGTCCTCAGTGTACAGACCCCTGCTTATCCTCAGTGTACAGAGCCTTGCTTATCCTCAGTGTACAGAGCCCTGCTTGTTCTCAGTGCACAGAGCCCTGCTTGTCCTCAGTTTGCTTAACATGCTAATGAAGATCTATGGTAATGTCCAGCTTGAATCTTCATAGTTAATGCTTCATCCCCTGTCCTGAGCCTCCTCCACTGCAGAATAGACCTCCACTCTGTATCAAGACCCCTCTCCTCTACTGTGAAATCTGTCTTGTGAGCAGAGATTTCATTTCATGTCTCCATTCTGCAGCAGAGGAAGCTCAGCATTGGGAGAAGGGATTTTCTATGATGATTTAAGCTGGATGTATTCATCAATTGAAATTAAAAACTACAATGTGTGAACACACCCCTACATGGGCCGATAATCAGAAATGTTCCTAGGAATGATAATTGGCCTGTGCAAAAGGGCCTTTTGGCAGGGCCTATCCAACGTAATGCATATCTGCAGAGCAAATTAGCAGCTCATTTACAGCACAATTCATTGCTGGACCTTTGCAGGTAAAATGGTGAGGGGATTATATATTTTTTATTATAATATGCTAAATAAAATTTCAATCAGCTCCTAATGCAAACATCTGGAGTTAAGTGACTCTGACATCAGCCACTTGTCTTGATTGCTAGCAACATGAATATGTTTAACCGCAATTGGCATATTATACATTTTAATTTGCTTCTCCCATTGACTTTAACAACCCCATACATATTTATGTTCCTGCCACACACTGGTACAAAAACTTCTCCTTATTCAAAGCGTAATTTAGCAATTTGTTAGTTGATATTTTTTTCACAATGTGATCAAGAGGTGATAAAAAAGTGATCACACAAGCAGACAGAGATCTACCCGTCTTATCTGCAACCTGCCCAATTAGGTTTTCTTAATTGGAAGAGATGAATGGTAGAGGACTACTGTCTAAATGTTCAAAAACTATAAGGAAATTTTACTGAGACTGCCATTATATAGAAAAGCTTATTTTAGTCTTGTATACCCCTTAAAGGGGTACTTCGGTGGAGAACAATTTTTTTTAAATCAACTGGTGCCAGAAAGTTAAACAGATTTGGTAAGTACTTCTATTTAAAAATCTTAATCCTTCCAGTATTTATCAGCTACTGTATGCTCCAGAGGAAGTTGCTCTGTCCGTGTCAGGAACTGTCCAGAGCGTGAGAGGTTTGCTATGAGGATTTGCTCCTTCTCTGGACAGCTCCTGACATGGACAGAGGTGTCAGCAGAGAGCAATGTGGTCAGACAGAATAGAACTATACAACTTCCTCTGGAGCATACAGCAGCTGATAAGTACTGAAAGGGTTACGATTTTTAAATAAATGTCATTTACAAATCTGTTTAACTTTCAGGCACCAGTTGATTTGAATAATTTTTTTCTGCTGCCAGAAAGTTAAACAGATTTATAATCTAGTTCTATTTAAAAATCCTAACCCTTCCAGTACTTATCAGCTGCTGTATGCTCCAGAGGAAGTTATTTTCTTTTTTAATTTATTTTCTGTCAGACCACAGTGCTCTCTGTTTAACTCTGTTTAATCTGGTTAACTTTCTGGAGCCAGTTTATTTGAAAAAAAAAAAAATAATTCCACTGGAGTACCCCTTTAAATTACCTCAGAGATTTAGGAATTTATGATTATTATTGAGTCAGTAAGAAAGGATGGCCACCAGTAAAAATACTTTCTAGCAATGGTTGTATCACACAAGTACCTGGTAACTTTTATCTGCTTCACCAGGTAGATGTGCCCTCTCTTTCTAACAGACTTAGGGGCATTAGACCTAAATACCGATATATTTTCATGAAAATAGAAACAAAGACATTAATAATAAAGCTTCAATTATCATAATGATAGTTCATTATTTGCCCTCAAAAGGCTGAATTAAAAAGGAAATTAATAATTCTACAGTTGTGTACATTTGGTTCCTCATTCGTCAAACTAACCTCATTGTCTCATGTAAACCTATCTACAGGATTATTACTTAAATACCTGTGAGAAGAATCAGGTTATTGCACGAGAGTTGTCAGACTTGGTGATTTACTGCAAACCAAGGAGTGAAGCCAAGGACAATTTAGGTAATGTTAAAAGTTTGTGATATTGTGAAAATATTCCTCCATACTGCTGTACTTTGTTTTAGCAGTCCTCATGGGATGTCCAATTGAATTATAAAAGGAACATAAGTTAAAACAGGGCTGGACTGAGAGTTGCTTGGATGCCTGGCCAATAGAGGTCCCGGGCCCATTACTGCCCACCATAGTTATCATGCAGTTAAAGTGTACATAACGTTTCAGGTAACGTTTAAGGATAAGCTGCCCTGTAAGCGTACATGAGGATAAGCACTATTACTGGCCATTATATAACTTGTATATAGCTCTTCCAGAGCTGGTGGCCTCAGCCTAATGTCTATGGTGTCTGTAAAACACTGGACACACAAAGGAGGAACTCCTGCATTACTGTGTCTCTGCATACAACCTAAACAGCAGCAACAGCATGGAAGGAAAGGAAAGCAGGGAAAAGCAGTCTAAGCCCTTTTTCACATTGCCGTTGCTCCCCGTCTAGAACGGCCATCAATTTTTTTTTCCTGACTTCAACGGCCGTTCTCATGACGGGGAGCAACTGGCAACAACGGGTCCCGACAGCTCCCATTTGCTATTATGCGGGAGTAGCGGAAGAAAAAGACAGCACAAGCAGTAATTTTTCTCCCACTATTCTGCCCGGCTCTCCCAACAGACGACACACTGCCGTGTACTAATGGCAGTGTGAAAGAAGCCTTAACTGTACATAAAGCCCTGTACTTACAGGGATGTCTCTTTGCTGTCTCTCTCTGTAGCTTGTGTGTGTTCCAAGGCAATCCCTCATCCTATGTTGAACCTTCCTTTAGCTCCTTTACCAGTTAGGAAATCTCATCTGTGCACTGGTCACCTTCTTCCTTACCCCCTGATTGACAGGGTGACTAATTGGTGAAGTGGCTCAATTTTTCCGGGCTCTAGCACCCGAGAATGCCAGTGGGCTCCTAAGCCCAATTCACATATCTTTTTAAATCTGATATCTTGGCACTAGGGTCAATTAACCAAATATATATATATATATATATATATATATATATATATATATATATTTATATATACATTTCAGTAAAAAGAATAATGCGGCAACTCACCAGCTCTTCAACCACATAACAAATATGTAAATATCTCATCCATGTAACAAAAGATGGAGGCAATGAATCTGGCAAATGGATTTTTATCCGTGAAAATAGAGTTCTTTTTGAACATAGCTAAATAAAGATAAGCAATTCAGCATACCACTGGCATGCCAATTGCTGTGCCAGAATCTTGCCCATACCATCTTTCATTACATTTAAATGAATTGTGGAATAACACAAACTCCAATGACTCATATGAAAAATAAATAAATCGGATGTCCTTACCTATATCGATGAGAAAGTCACTAACAACCCGAACCCACACTTTCTGTGGGATCTGAGTGTAGAGACTCTCTATGTCGATCGAAGGTAAATTGCAGCTAGGTTGCCATAGAAATTTTTTAATGCAGCCAAAAATTCCCCATATCCTTAAGGTATGTAGGCAGGTCAGACAACAAGGGACTCAACAACCAGTCAGAGAAATTAGACATATCTTCAGTCATTGAGCCAATCTCGGAAATGATCGGTCGCCCAGGGGATTGGCTCAATGACATTTTTATTTATCCACACCAAAATCTCAAAGACCAGAGAATGACTTTACAAAGACAAAAAATTACTTTATTGAAAATTCATTATAAAAACATATAAAATACATGTAAGAAATGGCAAAATTATGGAGGCACAGGAAAGAAATGGGAGGATAAGAGGAGCTGTATATCCAGAAAACGTGCAGATTAAATCAGGCATACAAATGAAATACACTTGGGCCAGGTATAAGGGATAATAAGCCACATGGGGAACTCCAAGAATACAAGTTAGCTATACATGCACAGGTACTCAATACAAGCATATAAGATAAGCTAAAAGAGCCATGAATATGCACCTAGCCTGGATACCTCTCACCTCCACCCCATTTCTTACATGTATTTTATATGTTTTTATAATGAATTTTCAATAAAGTAATTTTTTGTCTTTCTAAATTCATTCTCTGGTCTTTGAGAGTTTGGTGTGGATATTAGTAAGCGACCAGGGTATTGGTATACTCGTAGTTTACTTTCTTGGTAAACATTTTTATTTATGGAACATAATACCAGTATGGCCCACTAGGATTTTTAGGTAATAGTTTTAATGTTGTTTGGTTGCCAATAACTACATGAAGGGATTTACTGGTGGGATCCTTCTTTAGTACAGTGTAAACTCTTGCATCATTCAAAAGCCTATAGGCCTCAGTTTTATATTGCTCCTGTGTTAGTGCCACTGTGTTTCTTCCCTTATCCTCTTTCCTATAAATTAGCCCTTTATGGGATTTAAGCCACCTTAATGCCCTATTTTCCTTTTCAGATACATATTCAGGGTAAATTAAAGCCTTGACTTTGGTGAATAATGTAGTAAATAAATCTATTGCTCCTCCAGGCTGAACAGGAGGTCAATAAGTAGATTTGTTCCCACCGGTAAATACCTCTGCCAGATTAGTAGGATTAAGGTTAGCATGTGTGTCATTGTCTAAATAACAAAATGACAAGTCAGACCCTTTTTAATTACGGTATGTCTTTTTTAAGATTTGAAGTAACATTAACCCTAAATGGCCTATGATAACTGTTTCATCACTTTTTTTGGGAGACTTCTACCATACTATTTCTACTGAAATGATTGTGAAGTCCCATTTTCCGAACTGACTTAAATAGGTCACATAAGTCAATTGAGTCACATCAAAAGGTTCGAGCACACAGTAGTTCAGTCCTTTGGTTAATGGGGTTAAGCAGTCCTCAGGTAGTCCAATATCAGTTAAGTTGATCACATAAGTGGCATCAGTCTTACCCCCACAGTCTCCACAACACTCACTTCTGCTTTTTGTATCTCGGGCTGCTGGCTGATCTTTTTACATTTTCCCCGCCTGATCCTCCTTCTAAAGGGGAACCCCCCTGTGGATCCAGTTGTGGACTTGACTTCTCAATTTTTTGGGTTTGTTTATCTGAACAACTAGAGTCTGAGTCTGTTGTTTACAGATTATTCTGTTTCCTCTGGGGTTGCCTCCGATCCAATATTCGACCATTCTGATAATCCAATTTATACTAAAGGAATTTATCCCTTTTTCTATCTTATGTTTGAAGACGGTGTATTGATCTTTGTGCATCTTATCCGCAGCTCTGTTTTGGCTAAGCATAGCTCTTGTATTACTTCATTTTATTCAACTTATTTTATTTTCAGAATTATTTACATCAACTTCAGTAAATTCCCTAGGTGGGCGTTACTCCATTCTTTCAGAAAGCCTTGTCATCTACAAATTGGGAAGGCTCCTTATATAAGCGCAATCCCATAGGCACTCACTGCCCATAATAAATGGACCTCCTTCTCTGAGAGCAATGCAACTCTGTGCCAGCGATTTAAAGGGGTTCTCCGATACTTACACATCTTTGGATAGGGGATAAGATGCCTGATTGCGGGAGTCCCGCCGCTGGGGACCCCCGGGATCATGCACGCGGCACCCCGTTTGTAATCAGTCCCCGGAGCGTGTTCGCGCCGGGCCTGATTACAGGCGACCACCGGGCCGGCGGCGTGTGACGTCACGCTCCGCCCCTCAATGCAAGCCTACGGGAGGGGGCGTGATAGCTGTCACGCCCCCTTCCGTAGGCTTGCATTGAGGGGCGGAGTGTGATGTCACACAGGAGCGGAGGCGTGACGTCACACGCCACCGGCCCGGTGGTCGCCTGTAATCAGACCCGGAGCGAACACGCTCTGGGGACTGTTTACAAACGGGGTGCCGCGTGCATGATCCCGGGGGTCCCCAGCGGCGGGACTCCCGCGATCAGGCATCTTATCCCCTATCATTTGCTCGGCGATTGGTCAAAATCACAGAAAAAAATTGCACATTTTATAGCATTTTACATCATTAGCATTATCGCAGTAAGGCTAGGTTTCTTTACATGTTAAAAAAAAAAAAAAGGCTAGATTTCCACTCTTGTTTTTTTTTTTTGGTAAAAACGCCCATTCTGCCGCATGGCATTTTTTTTGTGAAAAAATGCTACGGCCGGATGTTAGCTACAAGTCAATAGGGAACTGCGAAATGCCATATCCACTTGGCTTTTTTCAGTTTGGCATTTTTTTTTATCCTTTTAGTGTTTTTCTGCTATTTTGAGCTGCTTGGCAGTTTTTCAGTGCAATGTCTTCCCAAATAATGCAATGTCTTCCCAAACAGGGAGCCTCCAATTGGTGCAAAACTACAACTCCCAGCATGCCCAGACAGCCAAAGACATGCTGGGAGTTGTACTTTAGCAACAGCTGGAGTCTCCCTGTCGGGGAAGACACTGGCAGAAGGGTATGTTCACATTATACAAAACTAACAATGTGAACAGAGCCACAGACTTACCAGCCTGGCTCCCGTCTGTAGCTCCGCCCCTAATGACATCATCACTATGGGCGGGGATACACGGACCCGGCAGGGACAGGAACGAGGGAGGTAAGGGGACTTCTTCATCTTCTGTATACGCTATATACAACTATCTATAGATATCTGTACAACAAATCCAACAAATCACCGCACGAGTAGGTCTTGAATCAGAAAAAGCTGGTGGTTTTTATTCCCAAGTAAAATGCATGCATGCATGATGCTTGATAAAGGCTATTGCCGAAATGTTGCATTTTACTTGGGAATAAAAACCACCAGCTTTTTCTGATTCAAGACCTACTCGTGCGGTGATTTGTTGGATTTGCTGCTCATTTATCCTGGGCTGGCAGCCTGGGCAACCACAGGCATGTAGGTTGGCCCCCGATGCGGTCTTATCATTCACATTATAGATATCTGTATATACTTTATACCGCCCAAAGGGTCTATAGGAGCAGGGAGTACTGTCAGCCTGGTGACAGGATTCCCAGATCCTGTATGGGATACACGGGTACATTATGCACTCCTGTACACTATACGGCTGGGGGAGGTTAGTAGTTATGCTGTACATCATTCCTCATCTCCTTACACTCTGTGGATTGGGCGCTCAGCATCCGACCCACAGAGTGGTACCTGAAAGCAGTGAGAAAACTGCCTCAGGGTACAAACTTCCACACACCAGGAAAAAAACTGAAAAAACGCCTGAAAAACTGCCAAAAAGCAGGAAAAAGCTGTGGCAGTTTTTCTGGTGTTTTTGCTGGTATTTTTTTAGGTGTAAAAACCTGCACTTTTATCAGGATTTCAGCAATTCTTAGCAAAAATGCATGCGGTAATTAGTTGCAGTACCGCAACATGTGAATACAGCATGAGAAGAGATTCAAGTAATGACTAACAGAGCGGTTCAGATTTTTCTACCGGAGAAGGCATTGCCAAATTTATGACTTGGTGACAGTTTCCCAAGTGTAATAACTTGTTTTCTCGACATAAATATATTCCATTCTCCTGCCTCAAGCAGGTCCAATTAAAATAACTCATTTAATTATGCAATTATTTTAACTGTCTGTTAATGAGTAATCTGGGGGCTTGCAATTAAGAAAGTTCACCTAAGCACGTGTGAAGGTTGCAGATATAGATTTTCCATCAATGACAGCAAAAGGTGCAGGTGACATTAGTCTAAGGTGCCCCTCAAACTCTAAGAAATGAAGAATTTAAATAAATACATTTGCATATTTCTTGGCTAGTGTTCAGGCATAGTGTTCAATAGCAATAATCCATATTTTGTTTTTGTTAGATATGATTCTTTATTAAAAAGGTAAGAAGTGAAAAGTGAATCAAAGGTGTGGGTATAAATAGAACCTAAGTGACGTTTTAGCAAAATTTTTATGAGCCCCATTAACCACCTCCTAAACAACAATGGATTACCTGGGTAAGTGGGCATTGAGGTCACATGATATTAAGGAATAGAGAGTGGAACAATAAATAAGAAAACCACTCTAATTCTTTATGAGCTACTAGATAGCAAGATGTATGGGGAGACAGAACAGACACATATAGGTCTGCATAGTAGCTGTATACACAAAATGGAATGGATTCATGAAATTTGATATGTTAAATTCAATCAGTAATGTAGCTTTAATGTGGATCTACTCAAGCAATAATAAAGATAGCAAAAACATATTTGCCGACACTGCACCTGATGCTCTAAATGAACGCTGGGTGCAACAGGGAGATCGCGGGGTTTCTAGTCATCTTATCCTCTATCCTTTGGACAGGGGATAAGATGTCTAGGGGCGGAGTACCCCTTTAAGTAAATTATACAGATCTCATGCTGTGAAATAGTTTATAAACTCTGCTCTGCTACGTTACAGTTATATCTCCTTCTTGGAGGAAATTGATGGCAGCCAATGTGGCTGCTCCTACAGAAATGGTACAAACACTTTAAGCTGCAAGGCACATATATGGTGCAAATTTTGTGCACTGAAGTGATTGTAAATTTTGAATGTTTTTTTAAATAAATGTTCATACATTTTCTCATGTACAGAAAGACCTGATTTTCGGGAAATACGATCATTTGTTGAGAATAAAGCAGAAAGCATCTCAAGGCAGAAGTCCACTGAGCTTCTGAGATATAACCGTAAAGCTTTAACTCGGGTGTACCCAAAAGGACCAAGAGTAGACTCCTCCAACTATGACCCTCTGCACCTCTGGTTATGTGGAGTCCAGATGGTGGCTCTAAACTACCAGACACCAGGTATGGACACGTTTGTATAAAAGTGTGGTGGTTTTTTCAATAGTTCACCGTTAAAAGAAGAAAATCACAAACAAAATTAGAAAATTAAGTATTATGCATACAATAAACGATAGTCAAGTGGTGTGTGCAAGGATTTCATGGCTTATTACATGACTTACGATACTAACAAAATATCCGCACAGTAGACAATAGTTCTGTCTACACTCATATCATATGCTTCAAATACAATGATGGGGGAGATTTAGAAAAACCTGTGCAGTGGCAAACATAGAAGAGATTATGTCCCATAGCAAAAATTTAGATGGGCCCCTTATTTTGGGATCAGATCTTCCCAACCAGGACATAAGGACCCTATGTTGGTTCCCTCTTGAGTCCCTTTTATAACAATTTGGCCAATTGCACAATGTGTTGTTTGGTAACTATGCAGTCCTGCGCTTAGTCCATGTTCATTTAGTTAAGCTAAAGGTTGAATTTCAGTTGAACGAAACTTTAGTCAAAAACTGGCAGTTATCTTATTCCTTTGTCTAGAATAAGCCTTCAGAGATTGTAGTCACAAAATATAATTCCCTGCATTCTACTCTCTTTATAGATCGATACATACAGATAAATCATGCCATGTTCTCCCACAATGGCCAATGTGGATACATTTTACAACCAGAGTGTATGAGACAAGACTCCTATGACCCAAGTGTTTCCAAAAGACAAGGTCAAATGGTTTTGACCATTACGGTGAGAAAGATAAAGTAAGGTATTTACAATTAGAAAGTGGTTAGCATATGACATGAATCTAATAAGAGGCCTATGTTTTAAGGTAATTGGAGCTCGTCATTTGCCAAAGCCGGGCCGTGGTATTGCCTGTCCATTTGTAGAGGTAGAGATATGTGGTGGACAATATGACAACAACAAGTTCCGAACAAGTGTAGTCAGTGAGTATAACCAATTAGTAGTTGACAAGTAAAATTGTCTCAATAATTAAAGTTTCTATGTAAAATGTGTAATTTTGTCAATTTTTTTTGATCAATTATTGTTTTGCATATTTTTATGGTTTATTTTAGTTGCTTAATGCTTTCAAGCCTTTATTTACATTTTTGAATAGAATTAGACATTTTACAATGACAAATTGTTTAGTAATTCATTTAAAATTTTCATTATTTCATTTCAGATGACAATGGCTTAAACCCTGTGTGGACAGCTATCCAGCAGAAAGCCTTGTTCGAGATCCATGAACCAGACCTGGCATTCCTAAGGTTTGTGGTATATGAGGAAGATGTGTTCAGTGACCCCAACTTCTTGGCGCAAAGTACATTTCCTTTAAAGGGAATTAAAACAGGTATGTGTGTAGGATGTACACTGAACAATCAAAGCAATAGAAACAGCTGGTGCCTGAAATCTTTTGACCAATAACACAATACCATGATTGGCTTTCAGGTAATGTATTGATCTCTCCTCTACACAAGAGAAGGCAATACTTGCCAGTCATAGGTACATGTTGTGACTTTTTATGACTGTGAACAGATTGTAATGGCCCAGAACTATGGTGAGAGTATTTCTGAAACAGCTGCACTTGTTGGCTGTTTCTGGACCACTTTATCAAGAGTGTACTAAGACTGGATGAACCATTTCACATTTCTTACATTTATATTGTGAATACATGTTTAAGGATGGTTTCACACATGCCATTTGCAGAAAACAGCCTCATTTATCAAGACTTTTTTTACTCTTTCTTGGCATGTGTTCCTTAAAAGTGTATAGTGAAATCAAAAGAAATTCTACTTACGGAAAATGCATGTACAAAAGGCCACTGAAAATCATAGAAAACGAAAATAAAAATATGACACATAAATCATGCCATGTTCTCTTGTCTACGCCCAAATCACTACTAACAAACAACTACCAAAATAAGACGTATAGCGACCAAATGGTAATGTAAAAAATAGATTTTATTAAACATATATGCACAACAATACAGACATTTAAAAACACCTAAAAAACGACAAGAAGATAAACGGTAGCAAAGTGCAGGAGGACCGACATAGAGGAGGCTACACGCTTGGCAGGATACAGCTAAGTAGCTGGGGTAAGTAGAATTCAGAGTATATCATAAAACATAAGGTACACATTATGTTAAGGTGCAGATAGTACAATACACATAAGAGGTCAATGGTTGCCATACAAGGTGCAAGTAGGGTGGAAAAATGCAAAAATGTAAATACAAGAGATACTCTAAATACACAAAAAATAAATTACCACAGTGGAACTAGATCTGAGCGTGTGCCTCCACCACCCGACGTTTCGCTGAGGAGCTTCTTCCCGGGTGTGGCCATAGAGTGCACAACCCTCATTGATATATGGATAGATAACCAATCACTGACTGGCATAGCAGTCACCTGACTGAGCTGGCAATCATACATGATTAGTATAAGGTGCATTGTAAATTAGCGGAAGCTATTTGATTGGTGTAAAGATACGCCCATCATCATGACTCACAGTCACGTGGGCTGCTAAACACACACCTAATCAGCCCATACATATAAAATACATTAAAAAATACAGCGTATGATATTAAATAATAATATAACATCACAGAAGCGCTACCGGGGGGCGGTGGACACTAATGCCGACATGCGGTGTCATATAAACGCTGGACGGGGAGGATGCCATTCCGTGACGTGTGAGTACGTCACGCAGTAGGCGGGGAAGCATGATAGGTTTGTGCCACGAGCATTCCGAACGTGCCGACTATGTCAGCACGCACCGGACGTGCAGGGGCACCATGGCAACCGCAGACGCAACAGCGCGCCGACTAGGTCAGCACGCGACGAGCGTCCAGGAGCACCTTGGTAACCGCAGACGCGGTGGTGAAAACACCACAGACCGTGGCACCATGGCAACCTGTGACGCGGCGTGTTCTGCGTCATCTGCATCATCAAAGGATGAACATAGTAGTCGCCCATGATGACTGGTGTCAGGAGGTAATAGCAGTTAACCGGGATGTGAGAGTAGGGGAAAGGGAACAATGGTGCTAAGAACCATCCAATAGTGGAGATAACATAAGGAAACCAGTGAGTGTGTGAATGCAATGCGGAATAAAATGAAAGGTAAAATGGGAATAGAGAAAAAAATAAATAAAAGTGTAATTTGGAGAGAGAGAAAAACAGATCATTTTTCTACCCTCACCATATAAGAGCTCAAAGTGAAAGTGTAAGTGAAAGTGAATGCATATTGAAGTGTGAATGAATGTGAGGATGAACGTGAATGGAATGAACCGGTAAATTATGTTGAAGTGTGAGTGAATGGGAGGATGAAAGTGAATGGAATGGAAGTGGATCTATACAGGTTCATTCTATTCAATTTCATCCTCACTTCCATTCCATTCACTTTCATCCTCACATTCACTCACACTTAAACATAATTTACCGGTTCATTCCATTCATGTTCATCCTCACATTCATTCACACTGATACTGTACCTAACCCTGACATTTCCATCTCGGTATGTGGTACTACCAAAACTTCCGGGCAGCAGGCTCGCTATCTTGGAGTTATACTTGACTCTGATCTGTCTTTCACTCCCCATATTCAGTCCCTTTCACGTTCTTGTCACCTGCATCTCAAAAACATTTACAGAATCCGCCCGTTTCTCACTACTGAAACTGCTAAAACTCTTATTATTGCTTTGATTCACTCCCGCCTCGACTACTATAACTCTTTACTAATAGGCCTTCCTTTCTCCAAACTCTCTCCTCTCCAGTCCATTCTTAATGCCGCAGCCAGACTCATCTTACTCTTCAGCCGCTACACCGACGCCTCCTACCTGTGCAAGTCACTACACTGGTTACCAATTCAGTCCAGAATACAGTACAAAATCTTCAGTCTCACACACAAAGCTCTCCACAATGCTGCACCTCCCTACATCTCCTCTCTCATCTCTGTCTACCATCCTACATGTTCTCTCCGGTCTGCTACTGACCTCATACTAACATCTTCTATAATCCGAACTTCTCACTCCCGTCTCCAAGACTTCACTCGTGCTGCACCGGTTCTCTGGAATGCTATCCCTCAGTCCCTCAGACTCAACAACAACATCCATAGTTTCAAACGTGGCCTAAAAACACATCTCTTCAGACAGGCCTATAACATTCTCTAATTGGCCTCAACATAGCCTCAACATATCCCCAACATATCCCCACACCTCTTGTTTGAATAGTTATTGTGTAATATTATTTCAGATACTTGTCTTTGTTTGTACCCCATAATTGTAAGCGCTGCGGAATCTGTAGGCACTATATAAATAAAATTAAATAAAAACTTCAATATGCATTCACTTTCACTTACACTTTCACTTTGAGCTCTTATATGGGTGGAATGAGGGTAGAAAAATCCAAATTACACATTTTTTTTTCTCTATTACCATTTTACCTTTTATTTTATTCCGCATTGCATTCACACACCCACTGGTGTTTTCACCACCTCGTCTGCGGTTACCATGGTGCTCCTGGACACTCATCGCGTGCTGACGTAGTCGGCGCGACGTTGCGTCTGCGGTTGCCATGGTGCCCCTGCACGTCCGGCGTGTGCTGACATTGTCGGCGCATTCGGAATGCTCGTGGCACAATTCTATCACGCTTGCCCGCCTACCGCGTTACGTACTCACGTCCAGCGTTTATATGACACTGCATGTCGGCATTAGTGTCCATCGCCCCCAGGTAGCGGTTCAGTGATGTTATATTATTATGTAATATCATAAATGTGTTTTATATGTATGGGCTGATTAGGTGTGTGTTTAGCAGCCCATGTGACTGTGAGTCATGATGATGGGCGTATCTTTACACCAATCAAGTTGCTTCCACTAACTTACCATGCACCTTATACTAATCATGTATGATTGCCAGCTCAGTCAGGTGACTGCTATGCCAGTCAGTGATTGGTTATCTATCCATATATCAATGAGGGTTGTGCACTCTATGGCCACACCCCGGAAGAAGCTCCTCAGCGAAACGTCGGGTGGTGGAGGCGCACGTTCAGATCTAGTTCCACTGTGGTAATTTATTTTTGGTGTATTTAGAGTATCTCTTGTATTTACATTTTTGCACCCTACTTGCACCTTGGATGGCAACCAGTGACCTCTTATGTGTATTGTACTATCTGCACCTTAACATTATGTGTACCTTATGTTTTATGATATACTCTGAATTCTACTTACCTCAGCTACTTAGCTGTATCCTGCCAAGCGTGTAGCCTCCTCTTTGTCGGTCCTCCTGCACTTTGGTACCGTTTATCTTCTTGTCCTTTTTTAGGTGTTTTTAAATGTCTGTATTGTTGTGCATATATGTTTAATAAAACCTATTTTTTACATTAGCATTTGGTCGCTATACGCCTTATTTTGGTAGTTTTTTAAAAACGTTATGTTTTTCCCAGATGGATTAAAGGGGTACTCCGGTGGTGCCAGAAAGTTAAACAGATTTGTAAATTACTTCTATTAAAAATTCTTTATCCTTCCAGGACTTATTTGTGGCTGCATGCCACAGAGGAAATTCTTTTCTTTTGGGATTTCTTTTCTGTCACGATCACAGTGCTCTCTTCTGACACCTCTGTCCATTTTAGGAACTGTCCAGAGTAGCATATGTTTGCTATGGTGATTTTCTCCTGTCCTGGACAGTTCCTGACATGGACAGAGGTGTCAGCAGAGAGCACTGTGGTCATGACAGAAAGGAAATCCAAAAGGAAAATAATTTCCTCTGTAGTATACTGCAGCTAATAAGTACTGGAAGGATTAAGATTTTTAATTTTTAAGAATTTTCTGGCATCAGTCTATTAAAAAAAAAAAAAAGTTTTCCACCGGAGTACCACTTTAAAGACAGTTTTACTCAAAGGACTTACATATTCAACAAATTTACACAAAGTATGATTGTACCTGGTATATTCATTTTAGGTTACAGATCAGTGCCTCTGAAAAATGGTTATGGTGAAAATATAGAACTGGCTTCCCTTTTGGTCTACTGCCACATAAAAAAAAACCTGGTAAGTTGTCAATTTCCTATGTAAGCTTGGACTATCACTATCACTGCATGTTTTACCATCTGGACTGGTCCCATCATGATACCTTGTTTAGAATCCCAGCGTAATGGCTCTTAAATTTTTATCTTATACTTTAAACTTTGTGTTGCACAGATAATAAATACAATCTGATTCAGGATGCCATTCATGTATTTTGCATAAAGAAACAGGGTGCAGTGCTGGAAGGGAACAGAAGCAGTTAACAGGGGCAAATAAATTATTTTGGGAAAGCTGTTGGGGGTTCCGAGAATATGCCATTCAACTGATAAAAGCTTTTCAGTTAGTCTAGACAAAAGAATGAAGCCAATTTTCCACGTTGCTGTCCTGAGTCCCTTACAATCTTCATTACATTTTTTTTCTTAGACGCAGCCAATGGGAAGGGCCATCAATCATCCTCATTGTCTTTTAAAATAACTTATATAGGATGTTTTATTCACCAGGAGGAGGGTCTGAAAATATTTTGATGAATCTATGGTGAACCATGAATCTTTACGACCATTACAGAGTCAGAGTCAAACATTCTGCCAAAGTAATATGAATGCAAAATTAAAACATGAGCAACGGCCCGATCCATCTGTTCTGTGACTTAAAAACGCCTCAATAAACTGTTATAATTTAATAGAAGGCCTGCTTTGATAAAAAAGCACATCTGCAGACACTTAGACGGGAAATGTAAAATCATAAAGGCCTACAGATGGCTTGAAAGACAGACATCTCTGGGCCTCAATAGCAGAAAGCTGTAGAAGACGCCAACAAAGTCTAAATTACGCTTCTGATTACGTTGTTAATTTAGGAAAATTGGTGAAATTCTTAAGAATATCATCTACATTTTTAGTTTTTCTGTTTATTTGTTTTTCTATCAAATCTACAAAGCAGTTTTTTTTGCATTTAACCACACTGATGTACAGGGCTGCCATCAGCTCAAGGCCTGGGCACCCCCTACGACCCGACCCCTCCCCACCCCCCAGGGCCTGCCCACTATCTTCCCAATCATCAATAAAAAAATTCAAACCACAGGACAAGAAAAACAAGAGCCCTTTAGTTCAATAGGGAAGGAAGTAGGAAATATTATCACCGAATATATTACCATCATACTGTTACTGACCAAATCCTGTATACTGAGACCAATACAACCAAAAATACTAGTATACAAGGAGGAATATTTTCACTATGCATATTACCATCATACTGTATACTGTATGACCAAATCCTGTATACTGAGACCAATATTACCAATAATATCAGTATACAAGGAGGAAATATTCCCTCCATAAAGTGACCATATAGTGGTAGATATCAGCTCTGCCACCATATAAGTGATTACATACAGTTACATCAGGTGAAGTCTTCTCTGAGCGGAGTCGTTCACTTTCCTTTTTCTTCTCCTTCCGGCCCAGACTGTCATGAGGATTCCTTTCATCATCAACTCGTCTCCACAGAACCTGCCAGACAAACATTTTAGGCCCCACACGTTTCCTGCACCTATAACGCTCCATATAGTAATAATAGAGTGGCTAGATAAGTTGGTTGGGGAAGAGTAGGTAGGTCCGTCCCCCACCCATTAGGTAGTTAGGTTGCTCCAGAAAGTAGACAGGTCTCTTCACATTGTTTCCCTCATTACACAGGTGCCCAGAATAGGAGGTACCACCAGTAGGTAGGTCCCTGTGTAGATAGTTACTCCCTGTATGCAGTAGCAGCCCCCTATAAGTAGGGGTTACACACTGTAGAAAGGTCCCTCTTTATAAATTTGCAGCCCCCAAATACAGTAGTAGCCCCCCCCCCCCCTTTAGGAAATAGCAGCAGTCCCCTTTAGGTAAACATAGAAACATACATAGAAGCATAGAAAGTGTCGGCAGATAAGAACCATTTGGCCCATCTAGTCTGCCCAATAATCTGAATACTATGAATAGTCCCTGGCCCTATCTTATATGAAGGATAGCCTTATGCTTATCCCATGCGTGTTTAAACTCCTTCACTGTATTTGCAGCAACCACTTCTGCAGGAAGGCTATTCCATGCATCCACTACTCTCTTAGTAAATTAATACTTCCTGATATTACTTTTAAACCTTTGCCCCTCTAATTTAAAACTATGTCCTCTTGTGGTCGTTTTTCTTCTTTTAAATATGCTCTCCTCCTTTACCATGTTGATTCCCTTTATGTATTTAAAAGTCTCTATCATATAGTAGTAATAGTAGTGGCAGCCCCTTTTAGGTAGTAAAAGCAGTAGCCCCCTTAGGTAGTAAAAGCAGTAGCCCCCATAGGTAGTAACCACTAGCCCTCTAGGTAATAATAGCCAGCAGCACCCCCTTAGATAGTAATATCGGTAGCCCTGTTAGGTAGTAATCAGTAGCCCCCTTAGGAAGTAATAGCAGTAGCCCCCTTAGGTAGTAATAGCCAGCAGCCCTCTTAGGTATTAATAGTAGTAGCCCCTTTTGGTAGTAATCAGTAGCCCCCTTAGGTAGTTACCAATAGCCCCTTAAGTAGTAATTAGTAGCCCCAATAGGTAGAAATCAGTAGCCCTAATAGGTAAATAAGTTTATTTTTTCCTATTGTTACCTGTCTCCCGCGTGGTCCTTGGCCTCTTGTCTTCTTCTCCGTCTGCGCTTCGGTGCTTGATGATGACGTAATTCATGTGCCGGAGCGTAGAGGACGGATGCCCAAGCCTCTTGTCGGTGCTGCATATTGTGGGGTGCCCACAGGAGTGATTGACAGAGCGAGGAGCCCATGGATATTTGCTTTGTCAGGGTATGTTCACACTACGGATTAGTAGCTGAATCTCCACTTGCGGAATTCAGCGAGCGGAGATTCAGCCTGGCAGGCGGCAGTAAAACCGCGTGGCACTGCACCGTCACCATTGAAATGAACAGGTTCTTTCTTTGCACCGACGGGTCGGGCCGCACTAACGGGTGACACCTCCGCGCAACATCAGGGACGTCATACGTCAGGCCCGGCAGCCGCTGCAGCTCACCTAAGGTGGCCATGGCCGCAGCTCCGGCCACAGTATAATATAATGAGCTGCTGCGGCGACTGCGGAGTCCAGTCCCCGCTCTGCATTGACAAATACTGGCCAATGCATGGCCGGTATCTGTCAGCGAATTGCCGTACCCCTGCATAACCCTTGACGTACCCCTAGGGGTACACGTACTCCTGGTTGGGAACACCTGCTCTAGAGCATACAGCAGCTAATGTACTTATAAGGATTGTTTTTATAGAAGTAATTTACATAATTTTCTGGCACTTGTGGATGTGAAAATATTTTTTTTTCCACTGAAATACTCCTTTAACATCCATGGTTGAGGGAATCTGTCACCATGAAAATCCTTTTTACTCTTTTAGTATCATTTTATAGAGCAGGAGAAGCTGAGAAGATTTATAGTGTAGTCTGGTGGGCAGTGTCACTCAATCATTAAGTTATTCTGAATATTTTGCCATTAAGATATATATCAATCTACTCAGCCCATCCTGCTCTGTAGCATGATGTTGAGATTAAATAGCATTTTCATGGTACAACAAAAGAAAAGAAATACACAATATAGCGCACACCCAAATCTTTTAGAAAAACATGATCATTTTTATTACATGATTACAGGCACAAAAAGTAAACCAGACAGACATTTAAAAACGCTTTAAAAGGCCCAAACACCATTCCACAACAGGGAGGATCCCTCTGCACCTGTGATATCCAAATCTAATGCACTATCCCAATTGGCCCAATATAAAGATATTATAATGCAATAAATATACAATTTTCATGGTGACAGCTTCTGTTTAAATTGTTTTTCATGCCGCCCACATGCAGTTTCAGTGTAAAGTGGAGTGAGATACTGCAGCTGCATCTCCTTCCTACCATTTTCCCAATTTTTTATAGTAATTACTATTATTTTTATTTTTTTTCCCTGCTGAGGAAGTTTCTAAACAGGTACAAAGAGTCTGTAGACTGGGAAAAGGCAACTCTAATAATATTTGTAAAACATGTAGTAAAAATATCTTTATATGCTGGCATGTAATAGTATGCACAAGTATGTTTGAATCTAGAATGCATAATTATTCCTATTCATGGATTCTTCTACTAGACCAAACTTTGGGCTTGTTCATAACAAAATTAGGACATTGATATGACAATATCTGCAGACATACAGGAGAATGCCTGCATAGTTATAGAAATTAGAAGAGCTAGAGCTCTCTCACAATAAATGGTTGCTAGGGAGAGTTGACGGAGAAAGCTGGGTTAGAAGCCTTACATACACAGACTTGTCAGCTTTTGTGACTTAGACTTTAGCCTCATGTTGCTGGCAGGAAGTAGCTTCTTCTTAAATGAAATCATTTTATGGAAGGAGCCTAGAGCACAAATGTGAGCTCGCTATTTTACATAGTTATTGCACATAAAAAATGTATTTTCTGGCTGGAGGTACAATTTAACAAATGTTGAGGTCTGCTCTGTACTTTTCCTGTAATTTTGGATAACCATGCATTATATCTTTAAGGGAATGGCCGAAGAGCTGTATTCATCATCTGGAATGATAGGCCATAATAACGAAATGGCATTATATAACACACATAATACCGTAAGGGGTGTCCCCAACAGAGAACCGATGCCGAGGCAATATGGAGTAAATGGTA
Organism: Hyla sarda; assembly: GCF_029499605.1. Taxonomy (NCBI): domain Eukaryota; kingdom Metazoa; phylum Chordata; class Amphibia; order Anura; family Hylidae; genus Hyla; species Hyla sarda. Next base: position 175,911,156 of record NC_079194.1, on the reverse strand, counting down.
GAGGTGCTGTAATACCAGATCCTGTTAGGAGGTAAGCATGGAAGAAAGATGGAATTTTGTGTGCTTTTTTAGGGGCCTTTTTTGAGGCCTATCACATCCAGAAAGTCAGACAACAGAATTATCTACATGATATATGCAAGCTGAGACCTTTAGTCTTCCTCAGGACCAAATGCTTCACACTGGTGGTGGCAGCTAACTTTCTGTTCTTTTGCACTTGGTACTCAGAAGATTTGCTCTGTCTTTGATGGTGGTGACTTATTTGTGCTGTATTTATCTTATGTTACTAGGTTTCACAGGAGCTGGTTTACAGCTACAAGAAACTTCATTTTTCACTTGTCTGGTGATGGTTGTTACACTTTTACTGGTAGTGGTATCTGCCCTCTTTTGGTGGTGGCAATTTTTTCTGATACTGGTTGTATTGTTTATTTGAATTGTTCATTCAGTATTATTGGTGTAACTGAATTGCATGTAAGTGACCTATTATTTTTCTTTCTGCTTCCTCATTTAAAGTATTACTGTAAAAAACAAACAAACAAAAAAATTTTTTTCACATATTATGCAGACATAGTTAAACATAGTTCATAAGGTTGAAAAAAGACCAGAGTCCATCAAGTTCAACCTAAATCCCTAATGAGTCCCTACTGAGTTGATCCAGCGGAAGGCAAAAAACCCTCATACTAGAGGTAAAAATTCCTTCCCAACTCCAAATATGGCAGTCAGAATAAATCCCTGGATCAACGTTCTGTCCCTATAAATCTAATATACATAACCAGCGATGTTATTATTCTCCAAAAATGCATCCAGACCCCGTTTGAACTCTTTTTACAGAGTTCCCAATGACCACCTCCTCCGGGAGAGAATTCCACAGTCTCACTGCTCTTACAGTAAAGAACCCCCGTCTGTGCTGGTGTAGAAACCTTCTTTCCTCTAGACGTAGAGGATGCCCCCTTGTTATAGATACAGTCCTGGGTATGAATAGATCATGGGAGAGATCACTGTACTGCCCCCTGATATGCCACCTGATATATTTACATAGTTATTAGGTCTCCCCTAAGCCTTCTTTTGAAACTAAATAACCCTAATTCAGATAATCTTTCTGGGTACTGTAGTCATCCCATTCCCCTTATTACTCTGACATTAAATTTTCCTCGGTGAATACAGTGGGGAAGAATTTGTTTAATATATTTGCTTTTTCCTGATCCCCGTCTATAATTTCTTCCTCATAATTTTTTAACGGGCCTACACTTTCCGACATGTCAAAAGTTTTGATCAGTCAGGATCTCAATGCTGAAACTGATCTCTAAATACAGCCAGGAAAAGCAAGCATCACTCTCCAGCTTGACACTTATTGCAGGAGACAGGCTCCCTTATAGTCTGTCATCTACAAAAAGGCAAATTGAGTGCTGAGACAGGGAGTAAAGTGTGCTGCTGCGCGCTTCATCCAGCTATATCTAGTCGTTCTTGGGTGTCTCAGCACTGACCCCAACTGCTCAAAACTTTGAAATGTCTGTTTGACACATTAAAAGTTTTTTTTTAAATGATAGGAATGCTTAAAGTAAAGAAGGACTGACTGGCCATACTAGCATCCCATAATGTTAGCAATGCAATGTGCCTATGCTCCCGACTTTTGCTTACACTTAGTTGTGGAAAGGTTCACTGACAGATCAAAGTCACTTGACTCTAATGTCATATAACTTGCCATATGGCACTCTGTCTTAGTCTTGATTTTACAGACGAAGCTTATTCAGCTCTTCCAGTAGCAAAGGGATATATTTAAGTGGCATAAAAATATCAGTCATAACCAACCAAGTTCCAGTGCATTACCATAGGTGATGAAAGTTCTAATCCACAGGATTGAAGGTATTGGATAGGGGATAAGATGTATGATCGCAGGGGTCCCGCCACTGCAGACCCCCGCAATATCGGTGCAGCCCCCAGCATTCTCTGCCGGGTGCTGCCTCCGAGACGGGGACGTTACATCCCTGCCACTCCCCCTAGTGATTTCACACCACGCCGTGAGTCACGTCCCCGTCTCGGAGGCAGCGGCTGGCACAGAATGCCAGGAGCTGCACTGAGATCACAGGGGTCCCCAGTGGTGGGACCCCTGGGATCATGCATCTTATCCCCTATCCTTCGGATAGGGATAAGATGTATAAAGCTGGAATACCCCTTTAAGAACAAAGAACATATCCCTCCTTCAGCTCAATCACATGACTTATTAGGGCAAATAACAGGCCTCAGAGTGGCCTGTTACTGTTTATCAATGGGCATTGCTCTAAGCCCATTCCAGTAAACAGTGATGACAACATAGCAGAGGTCTGTCTGTAATTTGGACTATTTATACAAAATATACAAATATTACACAAAAAGTATACTAAATATTTCAATAACACTTAAGAGCACCACTGTACTGGGTTGTATCAACTTAGTGTATTATAGTGTAAATACAATAAACTGCATCACTTATTATATACTACAATGTGATTACATCACAAGGTTATATAAGGAACCAGATGGGTTCGCAGCACACAGTCAGCTGTAGGTTGTGGGCTGAACAGACAGTGAATGTTTTCTATAAGGAGGGAAATTCACTCATTGTTAGTATTATTCCTTATCTCTCTCTTATTCCAGAGCAGGAATTGGAAAGATCAATCCTCGAGTTTCTCCTGATTTCTAAGGTAAAGGATTATATTGTAGAAAAATAATTACAATTATAGGGAATCTGTAATGAGAAACCGGGCACTGAACAGATGTTATGCAGTGGTGCCGGGTGTCCAAAGAATAGCTCTAATTCCAAGCATCTTTATGGCTGTTCGCTCGTGGTCCAGACAACAGGGACACTTATATGCTTATTTTCAAGGCGTCTTTCTAACAAGTGGGATTATCCAAAGTGTAGAAACCCTTTAAGTTACTGGTCTCTCTTGCCAAGTCTGAATAAGGGCCATCAGTACTCAAAGTGCATCCGTTCAGGCACAGGCCTGGCTGGAACTAGTCCTATTTACAAACCATGTAATAGCGCCCAACTGATACAGTTGTAGAAACAAAAGAACCTCCAAGCGAGAGTGGAATACTTTGGGCACTGAGAGACCACAGATACCAGGTAAAAGTGAACGACAAGTTTATTCCCAACATGCAACACGCCAAGGCGCGAAACGCATTGCATGTTGGTAATAAACTTGTCGTTCACTTTTACCTGGTATCCGTGGTATCAAAATGCGTTGGCGCCAAACGTGTTGCATGTTTGGAATAAACTTGTCGTTCAGGCTTACCTGGTATCCGTGGTCTCTCAGCGCCCGAAGTATTTCACTCTCGCTTGGAGGTTCTTTTGTTTCTACATCAGTTTACATCATGGAAAGGCGGCAGTGAGACTGTGCATCCATGCTCTATTCCATGCACAACTTCACTCGGTAAGCGCCAATTCATATGAAGCGGATATCGTGGTAACGCAGTAATACACTATGGAGCGCTCTATCTTTTTGTTCCACTGATACAGTGGTACAGTAGGAGTGTACCTAAACCAACTGCGTTATGTTGAATAGATACACAAATAATTTGGCCTGCAATAAGATTAAATTGTATCTCTAGTCCAAAAAGACACATTTTCTGAATCTTTAATTTGTAGTAAGGTTGTATAGTCTTTGTGATGGAAAAGTTATATTATAATGTAGGCACAGTACTGTCAGTGTAGATGTACTGAGATGTCATAATAAAATCACAGTGTTCTCAGTATTGAGGTACTTCAGGTACTGTGATATAATGTAGGCACAGTGCTGTCAGTGTGCAGGTACAAGGTTGTGGCAGGGTGTTTGATGATTTCTTCCACCATTGGGCTCAGGCAGCTAGGTCTACTGACATGACCAGACTTATATGGTGATATTATTTGAATTTTGGCAAACTGTGCACCTTCTGTAGGCAGATTGTAGACCCCCCTACTAGGACCTGAGTGGGTGGATCTGCCTTGAGCATATCTGCTATTTTTCATCCCAAAAGCAGCAGGAGACTTTATCAACACGAGGATTCAAAAGCTTAGAAAAGACTTCATATTCATAGAGAAGGAGCAGATTTTCTTTAAATGTATTTTATTGAGATTAATTAACAGTCAAGAGCTAGAGCAGAATAATATAGCTTCTTTCTGCCTCACCGACTTTGATTGACAGTTCTCTCCTTGTTTGGATAGATAGTGTTCTATCAGTCAAGGCCAGCAGGGCAAGCAGAGGTCATTAGGGACCACCCTAATGACTTCTGGTTAAGGCAGCATGATTTTCTGATTATATATATACAGGGTGGGCCATTTATATGGATACACCTTGATAAAATGGGAATGGTTGGTGATATTAACTTCCTGTTTGTGGCACATTCGTATATGTGAGGGGGGAAACTTTTCAAGATTGGTGGTGACCATGGCAACCATTTTGAAGTCGGACATTTTGAATCCAACTTTTGTTTTTTCAATAGGAAGAGGGTCATGTGACACATGAAACTTATTGGGAATTTCAGAAGAAAAACAATGATATACTTGGTTTTAACATAACTTTATTCTTTCATGAGTTATTTACAAGTTTCTGACCACTTATAAAATGTGTTCAATGTGCTGCCCATTGTGTTGGATTGTCAATGCAACCCTCTTCTCCCACTCTTCACACACTGATAGCAACACCGCAGGAGAAATGCTAGCACAGGCTTCCAGTATCCATAGTTTCAGGTGCTGCAGAATGGGCAAAACAAAAATTGGAACAGGACCCTCAGTTTACGCAGAAGATTTTGTTCAGTGATGAGGCAAACTTTTATGTGAATGGTGAAGTTAACAAACAAAACCACTGCTATTGGTCTGACACTAACCCACATTGGATAGATCCCTCCAAGACTGTTGGAACACAAAATTTTATGGTATGGTGTGGTATATGGGGTACAAAGATAGTGGGGCCATTCTTCATCTTGCCCTATGCACTGAAGCTGGCACGTTCCCTGAGTTTTTCCAGCAAGATGGCACACCACCACATTATGGGTGTCAGGTCCGAGCATTCCTAGATGAAGTTTCCTGGAAAGTGGATGGTCGTCGTGGGCCAGTTGAATGTCCCCCAAGGTCTCCCGATCTGACCCCCTTAGACTTTTATCTTTGGGGTCATCTGAAGGCAATTGTCTATGCTGTGAAGATACGAGATGTGCAGCACCTGAAACTACGGATACTGGAAGCCTGTGCTAGCATTTCTCCTGCGGTGTTGCTATCAGTGTGTGAAGAGTGGGAGAAGAGGGTTGCATTGACAATCCAACACAATGGGCAACACATTGAACACATTTTATAAGTGGTCAGAAACTTGTAAATAACTCATGAAAGAATAAAGTTACGTTAAAACCAAGCACATCATTGTTTTTCTTGTGAAATTCCCAATAAGTTTAATGTGTCACATGACCCTTTTCCTATTGAAAAAACAAAAGTTGGATTAAAAATGGCCGCCATGGCAACCACCCATGTTGAAAAGTTTCCCCCCCTCATATATACTTATGTGCCACAAACAGGAAGTTAATATCACTAACCATTCCCATGTTATTAAGGTGTATCCATATAAATGGCCCACCCTGTGTGTGTGTATATATATATTTGCACATTATTATGGGGCTGCCATCTTGCCTAAGCTTTCTTCAACAGCATTTAGTGATATGCTTTACAGTAAGGTCTATGGACATAGACAACAATAGACAGGACTTGTATCATTCAGATGAATTGCAGACGTTACAGGGCATTCTCTGTCACCTTTTCAGAGCTCATTCTACAAGGAGAAGGATGCTGAATACAGTGTTATTATCACTCCACTAGTGTCACCTTTCACTCTATTTCTGAGAATAAAGGCATTATTGGAAAATGAGATGTACAGAAAAGCAAGTCTCGGCTTAGTTTTAGAAAAAAAGCAAACAGTAGCATACAAAATGGACCTTGAATCACACTAGTCCCGATGCAACATAAAAAACAGAGTCCTTGTCATCTAGCAAGAATATATTTAGGGAAAAAAGGTTATTTAGAGCCTTATCTGACGGAGAACTTCATCTGATGAAGAGACCACTCCTACTCTAGGCCAGAAACGTGCTTGTGCGTTCTAAATAACCTTTTGTGTCTAATAAAATTTTTGCTAGATGGCTAGGACTCCATGTCTTCTATGCTACATCAGGACTAGCATCCTTTAGATCCATTTTGTGCGCCACTGTGCTCTCTTTTATTATTCCCCAACCCGGCTAGTATTATCCATACTCAGGAAAATCGAGGCTGCAGGACTGTGAATTGTGGTAAATTACATACGCTCAGCGCAACACTCTCTGGTGAGCCCGTTACTGCCCTTACACCGTTCCACCTTCGGTTACTTCCTTTACATGGCGCACACACCCTTCTTTTCCTTTAAACAATAGGTCATTTTCTGAGGACACATCCCCTTTAAGCCCCTGCACATTCTGGACTTAGTTCAATAGGTCAGCTTTCCCTGTATATGCATGCTTACAATGATAGCTGTCAATTACTGAAAAGGACTGCCCATTGGACTTCTAAGCCCAGAAATAACCAAAGGTAAAATTAGTAAAAAATTATACTGAATCTTTTTACATAAAACTATATATTCATCTGATCAGCTTGTCCTTGCTCTGACATAATGATGGTAGATCAGATACCATCTTCAATGCAACAGGTTTCTTGTTATGTTGAAATAAGGGGTTAAAACACTAGAGTAAAACTGTGCCTATAGTAGCAATATCTGTATCATTATTACAATTGTGCTACACATAAATCACAGCTTTATATGTGACAGACTAGTGATAAATTGTTCAGATGGTTTTCTGAGTGCCAAGAGCAAATATCTAAAGGTCCACAGATTACAGGAACATTACGCTCAAAGTCTACTGTTATGGGTGGTACAGATCTGCAGCTTTTACTATGACATTTCAAGTGTTTCAATCTACATTATGAATAATGCTGCAAATACTGTGCATGATCAGTTTATATACTCTAGTCACATGAAAAGGTGTATTAAAAATGTTGTATTCCATCCAGTTAAAAAAAAGAACATAGAACGAGGAGCATTGTCTGTTTCTTAGCAAATCTTCATGGCCTAGAATACCCATTGATGCCGACTAGCTGATAGACAGCAACGCACAGTTTTCCTTTTTAGCTGGATGCCAGGCATGGTAAATAGCCATTGAGCATCTGCTTATGTGAGTTGTACAGTGGGCGCTCTTAGTATTTTGTTTTATAAAACAAATATAATATAAAATATAAAACGCTCTTGTTTTATAAAACCTTGCTCAGCAAACAAAAACTTGTAGTTTCTTTTAATAATTATTTTAATCGGACTGTTTAAAACTGTAATAAAGAATGTTTTTTTTGTCTTATAGCCATCTGTCTTTTTTTTTTATTTATTTTTTTTACTATACTTCACAATATGTTGTTTCTTTAATAAATGTGTGAAAACCTAATAAAATATAAGATGGAATAATGTTACTGTTCATTTTGCAGAATGTAGCTTCTTAACTCCAAGTCCCATCCGAGTAGTTTAATAATTAGTACTGTAATTTTCGCCATATAGGACGCTCCGGCATATAAGATGCACCCAATTTTAAATGAGGAAAATCTAGAATACAATGTAAAGTATAGGTCACAGTGATCTTCAACCAGCGGACCTCCAGATGTTGCAAAACTACTACTCCCAGCATGCCCGGACAGCCAATGCCAGGAGTTGTAGTTTTGCAACATCTGGAGGTCCGCAGGTTGAAGACCACTGGTATAGGAGGTAATACTCACGTGTCCCCGCTGCTCCGGACCCGTCACCGCTCGTCCCCACTGCCCTGAATGTCGCCCTCCATCATTGTTGCCGCGTCCCCGGGGTGTCCCTGTTGCTCTGGAACGTCTCTGCTGCCCGGTATCCTCGCTATCCGTCGCCACCATCACGTCGCTACGCACGGGGCGGCGTGCGCGACGACGTGATGACAACAAAGGAGAGTGCCGGCCATGGAGGGGATCCCGGCACGGAGCAGACACCGAGGAGGCAGGTAAGGTCCCTCCCGATGCAGCCGGGTTAGTGCCACTTTCGCTTCAGATGCGGCAGTCAGCAAAAAATACGGTATATTTCAGCTGAATCCTTGAGGTACAGGAAACTTATATGCACCTCGAAATGTGACTAGAGTATAAGACATGATGTTGCTGGACATAAGGTTTGTTTCCTTTGGCTACACTTCTGTAAATTATAACTTTGCTTTCCCCTCTCTTTTAGGTTAGGTGAGAAACGTATCAGTAATAGCAGATTTTATTCATAACGGTTGTCTACTTGAGTGGACATGTTCTTTGTATATTAAAGAAATTCAAGAACAGAGGCCTTTAAGGAAAAAACGTCTAGCAATGGTGCCTGCATGTTAATGGTTCACAAAAGACCACAAACTTACTATAGCATGACCAGTGTCATCAGGAATTTTGTAATTTTACTAAATATAAGTGTGAAAACCAGTTCTAAGCTACATGGGCCACACCCCTTTATCGGGCAAAACGTAATGTCTGAAGACCAGAAGAATGCACTGTCTCATACTGGATTGTCATGGGTCTTCCACCAGATGGGTTACATGCTTTGCCTTAAATTGTTTGCTATGCTATGATGGTGCTCCCAAATATAACCCATCATGTAGAGCTCATGTTGTGTGTACTAACTACTGGGGATGGACCAATGACAAAAATGGACTAAAGGACTGGCTTACTCAAGAGCTTTTTACACTTTCAATGATGAAAATGTATCCACATTGTACAATTGAACTGAAATCAACCTACCTTCCAATACGGACATAGAAAAATGTCTATTAATAATTAAGAACATTGAGGCTTTGTCCAAAGTTGTGTGTCTTATTATTTATCAAGTGTAAATTCAGTCCACAAAATGGTCACCACACTAAAAAGAAAAAAAAAAAAAAAAAAAAACAACTGGTTCATACTATGCTCCTCACAAATGCAACAAACCAATTACTGTCTAGATATTTGATTGTATGAAGAATTATTTATCCCAGGGAAATGTAATGTCATCCGAAACCTCACACACTCAAAAGACTCGCTGGGGTCTTTCCAAGGGGTCTTCAAATTGTATATATTTTTGGATGCATATTTCATAGTCCTGATAATCTGGCGGATCAATAGTTCAATTACAGCATAACATTTAAAGAAATACCATAAATACAGTGATATTTTCTATGATTATATATGTTGAACTTTAATCCTGTTCTTATTTTTCTACTTGTTGTGAACATAAACTATCTTTTTGTATCAAAACGGTGAAAGAGAAAAAGTGTCCTGTTGCTTACAGCAACTAGAGTCTACATTTCTAACTCAATCTATAATTTGCAGTTTTCCCAGATCTGGTGGGTGGTGCTCCCACCTCTCCCCTCCATAGACTTGCATTGCTTGTCTTGCAGACACAGGACAGAGCTGAGCTGAGTTTCAGAGAAGATCATTTGGGGAGCAGGAGGGGGGGAGAGGGAAAAAGTTTGATAACCGGAGAAATAAGTATTTTTTTTATTTAAGATATTACAGAGTTTCTTACATAAACTTTGTTCAAATGATTTAACATAATTGTTTTATACACCTGAAAAGGAAAAAAAGTATACAAAAACGGGTGCTACTGTATGCCAAACAGCACAATCTGTTTCCCATTGACTTACATACTAGCAAAAAAAAAAAAAAAAATGGATTGCAACTTAATTTTTTTTTATTGCTGTATCAAAGTAGTGTAAAATTAAATATACTGTAACTGAAACAGTCAAACATAAACAAATGCAATGTGAACCCAGCCTAGGCAATAAAGTCTACGTTTCCTATATACACCAATTTACAAAGCAAAAGACAGACCCCTAGCCTCCATTGTTTGTCACAGTATTTAATAATGTACAGTAAATATAGTGGGAGCCATGTACAAAAACATTTGAAACTGGAGACGGTGCCCTTAGTAACAAGTTTTTTCTTTCTTATCCACACTGGAAAAATAAGATCGATTTTTATTGGTGTGAGTTGCCTAAGATCACTTCTTATAGTTTCTAACCCACAACTGAAAATCTAAATGTGCAATCTAATTCTGTGTTATGGGAATGTAAATGAAAGCAGTGGTCACAGCAACACACACAAGTTTGTCTTCATTTTCTACGCTGAATTTATCATGGTTTGTCATTGGTATCCAGAGGCTTTTAATTTCTTTTTATGTACTTTCCAAACATTTCAATGTGCCACAATTCACAACATGAAAGTGAGAGCAATAAATGTGAGTGTATTATTTCACAGGACATTACGTGTATTACTATGCTAACATAGATAACCTGAAGTTGAAAACCTGTCTGTGAAAGTTTTTGGGATTAAAGAAAAGAAAACCCTAAATATTTGGATGTGATTGTAGGTACTCCACACTTCCTAGGCAGCTAAGATATGAGGTTGTCATTGTAGAGAAGCTTTTGTTGTGTCGGAGACCTGTAACAATATAGCAGGGAATCCCTAAATAACCATCAGGAAGGGGAGAGGATCCATATCTCTGCTCTTAGTTACGTATCTCGTATGACCAAGAAAGCTGCTTTTTGTGCACTGAGCTCCCTGTAAAGACAGCCTCCTTAGTCCCACCTGCCAGCACTTGTGATTTTCTGATTGGACACTAGAGCTGTCAATCATGACATGGGCGTGGAAGCTTTCTTTACAGAGAGCTCTGTGCATGGAGAGAAGAGGTATGATTTTCTCCCCAAAACTGCAGACAAGTCGATTTATTTAACCCTCAAGGCCACTAGGCAATACAATAACTGGTAACTACTGTGCTCCCTCCACTGGCCAGCCTAAGACAGCTACGGAAACTCTACGCTGTATAGACACTTCCACATATGTGTGATACCTGCATCGACAGTCTCGCATACGTTTTTTCTCTATCATTTCAGCATGCAATATTTGTATTCCAATCTTTAAACTGTATAGTGTTATAGTAAATACATGAACTTGTGCAGCCTTGTTCAGAAAGTATGTTGTACACTCAAAAGACACCCCATAATGTGGTTGCTGGCGAGGTGCCACATACTAGTAAGTGAAGTTTAATTTAACATTGTCAGATATTTGTCAAATTTTTATACACAAAAGTGATTTATTGTTTTCAATAAAGGTTTGCTGTGATCTTAGAAATATATATATATGTATATATCTATGCAAATGCATGTGTGTGCCTTGTTTTCATGAAACATCACTGAATTGTAGACCAAAGCTTATCCCCTGTCCAGCAGGAATAAACTTATCCCCGATTCGTAGGTTAGGGGATAAGTGTCTGATCGCTTAGGGTTTTGACCTCTGGGACCCCCCTGCAATCTCCAGTACGGGGCACACACAGCAGGTCCAAACACGCCCCCTCCATTCATCTCTGAGGGAGAGGCGGAGATACAGTCTTTGTGTGTCTCCGCCTCTCCCATAGAAGTTAATAAAGGAGGCACGTTTCGACCAGCTGACCTGCTGGGTACAGAACGTGCTCTAAGACAGCTCAGATGGGGCTGAGCCAAGGCCCTTTATGGGAGAATGAGGGGGGGGGGGTCCCAGCGGTCGGACAACCCCCCCCCCCCCCAGTTCTGACATTCATCCCCTATCCTTAGTCTTTGATCGCATTGATGATGTTTATTACTTATTCACTAGCTTAGTACCCGGTGGTGCCAGGTTTTTTCTTCCTAATCCTTGTTGAGGAGGAAAAGCAACAAAGGAGGAAGCTTTTGACCTCATATCCTGAGCTCATATCTCACCCTCATATCCTGGCCTCAGTTGGGGCTGAGTTGTGATGAAGATATTGTAAGCCGAAAAAAGAGTGCGAGGCTTTGTATGAGTGGGTGTGATTTGCAAGCCAGACCGATGCACAAAAAGGGTCGAAAGTAAAAGGGGTGTGGCTTAAAGGGTTGGAATGTCTTTGTGGGATGGGGCATGACATGCGTGGAGGGTGTGGCTTGCAAGCTGGACTGATGCATTCACCAGGAGATGCAGAGCGGAGCTTGTGGAGTAAGGTATCGGAAGTCCCATATACTTGTATAGGACTTGAAACAAAAACCCCATCCTTCACATAAGGGGGTAGGTTAGGATAAATGTAACTATCATATATTTTTATTATACATATAAGTAACATGTCTCTAAGTATTATCGAAATATCTCCAGCTGTACAAAAGTTATGCTGGAAAAAAAGTAAATTGGACATGTCACACCAAACTTTAAAAATGGGCAGGACTAAATTATTGGTAACCTTTTAACCCCTTAAGGACTTAGCCCTTTTTCACCTTAAGGACTCGGCCGTTTTTTGCAATTCTGACCACTGTCACTTTAAACATTAATAACTCTGGAATGCTTTTACTTATCATTCTGATTCCGAGATTGTTTTCTCATGACATATTCTAGTTTAACATAGTGGTAAAATTTTATGGTAACTTGCATCCTTTCTTGGTGAAAAATCTCAAAATTTGATGAAAAATTAGAAAATTTAGCATTTTTTGAACTTTGAAGCTTTCTGCTTGTAAGGAAAATGGATATTCAAAAAAAATTTTTTTTGGTTCACATACACAATATGTCTACTTTATGTTTGCATCATCAAATTTATGAGTTTTTACTTTTGGAAGACACCAGAGGGCTTCAAAGTTCAGCAGCAATTTTCCAATTTTTCACAAAATTTTCAAACTCGCTATTTTTCAGGGACCAGTTCAGTTTTGAAGTTGATTTGAAGGGTCTTCATATTAGAAATACCCCATAAATTACCCCATTATAAAAACAACACCCCCCAAAGTATTCAAAATGACATTCAGTCAGCATTTTAACCCTTTAGGTGTTTCACAGGAATAGCAGCAAAGTGAAGGAGAAAATTCTAAACCTTATTTTTTTACACTCGCATGTTCTTGTAGACCCAATTTATGAATTTTTGCAAGTGGTAAAAGGAGAAAATTTTTACTTGCATTTGTAACCCAATTTCTCTCGAGTAAGCACATACCTCATATGTCTATGTAAAGTGTTTGGCGGACGCAGTAGAGGGCTCAGAAGCGAAGGAGAGACAAGGGGATTTTGGAGAGAACATTTTTCTGAAATGGTTTTTGGGGGGCATGTCACCTTTAGGAAGCCCCTAGGGTGTCAAAACAGCCCAAAAAAAACCCACATGGCATACTATTTTGAAAACTAGACCCCTCGGGGAATGTAACATGGGATAAAGTGAGCCTTAATACCCCACAGGGGTTTCATGACTTTTGCAAATGTAAAAAAAAAAAAAAACTAAAATGCTTGTTTTCCCAAAAATTTTACATTTTTAAAAAGGGTAATAGCAGAAAATACCCCCCAAAATTTGAAGCCCAATTTCTCCCGATTCAGAAAACACCCCATATGGGGGTGAAAAGTGCTCTGCTGGCGCACTACAGGTCTCAGAAGAGGAGTAGTCACATTTGGCTTTTTGGAAGCAAATTTTGCTCTGGGGGCATGCTGCATTTAGGAAGCCCCTATGGTGCCAGAACAGCAAAAAAAAAAAAACACATGCCATACTACTTTGGAAACTAGACGCCTCGGGGAACGTAACAAGGGGTTAAGTGAATCTTTATACCCCACAGGTGTTTCATGACTTTTGCACATGTTAAAAAAAATATATTTTTTTTTAACCTAACATGCTTGTTTTCCCAAAAAATGTACATTTTTCAAAAGGGTAAAAGCAGAAAATACCCCCCAAAATTTGTAACACAATTTCTCCCGAGTACGGCGATACCCCATATGTGACCCAAACTGTTGCCTTGAAATACGACAGGGCTCCAAAGTGAGAGCGCCATGCGCATTTGAGGCCTAAATTAGGGACTTGCATAGGGGTGGACATAGGGGTATTCTACGCCAGTGATTCCCAAACAGGGTGCCTCCAGTGGTTGTAAAACTCCCAGCATGCCTGGACAGTCAGTGGCTGTCTGGTAATACTGGGAGTAGTTGTTTTGCAACAGCTGGAGGCTCCGTTTTGGAAACAGAGGCGTACCAGATGTTTTTCATTTTTATTGGGGAGGGGAGCAGGGCTGTGTAGGGGTATGTGTATATGTAGTGTTTTTTACTTTTTTTAAATTTTTTGTTGTTAGTGTAGTGTAGTGTTTTTAGGGTACAGTCGCACGGGCGGGGGTTCACAGAAGTTTCTCGCTGGCAGTTTCAGCTGCGACAGAAAATTTGCCGCAGCTCAAACTTGCAGCCGGATACTTACTGTAAACCTCCGCCCATGTGAGTGTACCCTGTACGTTCACATTGGGGAGGGGGGAACATCCAGCTGTTGCAAAACTACAACTCCCAGCATGCGCTGACAGACTGTACATGCTGAGAGTTTTAGTTTTGCAACAGCTGTAGGCACACTGGTTATGTATCACTGAGTTTGTGACCTAACTCAGTGTTTCATAACCAGTGTGCCTCCAGCTATTGCAAAACTACAACTCCCAGCATGTACGGTGCATGCTGGGAGTTGTAGTTTGTAACAGCTGGAGGCACACCGGGCGTGAAACACTGCGTTAGGTAAAAAAAAAACTCACAACCAGTGTGCCTTCAGCTGTTGCAAAACTACAACTCTCAGCAGGCACAGACAGCCAACGGGTAGGCTGAGAGTTGTAGTTATGCAACCAGCAGATGCACCACTACAACTCCCAGCATGCACTTTAGCTGTTTGTGCAAGCTGGGAGTTGTAGTTATACAACAGCTGAAGGTACACTTTTCCATAGAAAAAATTTGCCTCCAGCTGTTGCAAAACTATAAGTCCCAGCATGCCCATAAGGGAATGCTGGGAGTTGTGGTGGTCTGCCTCCTGCTGTTGCATAACTACAGCTCCCAGCATGCCCTTTTTGCATGCTGGGAGCTGTTGCTAAGCAACAGCAGGAGGCTGTCACTCAGCACCAACTGCTGATCCACGCTGCTGCTGCAGGTCAGTCCTTCGCCGCCGCCGCTCCTGGGGCCCCGATCCCCAACAGGGACGCCGGGGATCAGGGTCCCCAGCTGCCGGGGTCCACATCCCGCACCCGATCACGTCCTCCGGAAGAGGGGCGGAGCGGGTTGCGGGAGTGACACCCGCAGCAGGTGCCCTGATTGGTTGGCTGGTAAACCGGCCGACGAATCAGGGCGATCGTGAGGTGGCACCGGTGCCACCTCACCCCTGCTGGCCATGGCTGTTCGGGGCCAGATCAGCCAGTAATTCCGGGTCACTGGAGACCCGATTGACCCAGAATCGCCACAGATCGCTGGGCTGAATTGTCCAGCGATCTGCAGCAATCGCCGACATGGGGGGACATAATGACCCCCCTGGGCGATATGCCGCAATGCCTGCTGAACGATTTCAGCAGGCATCCGCCTCCGGTCCCCAACCGGCTAGCGGTGGGGACCGGAATTCCCACGGGCGTATGGATACTCCCTGTATCCTTAAGGACTCGGAATGCAGGGCTTGTCCATAGAGAGGTTAAAATTGTGGACAAATAAGATTGTTTCAAGCATGTGATGCTCCTTTAAACTCCCCTGGGGCAAGTAACAGGTGTGGGCAAAAAAAAAGGAGAGTTCACTTGGTCTTTGCATTGTGTCTGTGTGTGCCACACTAAGCATGGACAACAGAAAGAGGAGAAGAGAACTGTCTGAGGACTTGAGAACCAAAATTGTGAGAAAATATCAACAATCTTAAGGTTACAAGTCTAACTCCAGAGATCTAGATTTGCCTTTGTCCACAGTGCACAGCATTATCAAGAAGTTTGCAACCCATGGCACTGTAGCTTATCTCCCGGGGCGTGAACGGAAGAGAAAAATTGATGAAAGGTGCAATGCAGGATAGTCCGGATGGTGGATAAGCAGCCCCAAACAAGTTCCAAAGATATTCAAGCTGTCCGGCAGGCTCAGAGAGCATCAATGTCAGCGCAAACTATCCGTTGACATTTAAATGAAATGAAACGCTATGGCAGGAGACCCAGGAAGACCCCACTGCTGACATAGAGACATAAAAAAGCAAGACTACATTTTGCCAAAATGAACTTGAGTAAGCCAAAATCCTTCTGGGAAAACGATGAGATCAAGATAGAGCTTTTTGGTAAAGCACATCATTCTACTGTTTACCGAAAACGGAATGAGGCCTACAAAGAATAGAACACAGTACCTACTGTAAAAAATATGGTGGATGTTCAATGATGTTTTGGGGTTGTTTCGCTGTCTCTGGCACTGGGTGCCTTGAATGTGTGCAAGACATCAGGAAATCTGAGGATTACCAATGGATTTTGGGTCGCACTGTACAGCCCAGTGTCAGAAAGCTGGGTTTGCATCCTAGACCTTGGATCTTCCAGCAGGACAATGACCCCAAACATACATCAAAAAGCACCCAGAAATGGATGGCAACAAAGCGCTGGAGAGTTCTGAAGTGGCCAGCAATGAGTCCAGATGTAAATCCCATTGAACACCTGTGGAGAGATCTTAAAATTGCTGTTGGGAAAAGGCGCCCTTCCAATAAGAGAGACCTGGAGCAGTTTGCAAAGGAAGAGTGGCTCAACATTCTGGCTGAGAGGTGTAAGAAGCTTATTGATGGTTATAGGAAGCAACTGATTTCAGTTCTTTCTTCCAAAGGGTGTGCATCCAAATGTTAAGTTAAGGGTGCCAATAATTTTGTCCAGCCCATTTTTGGAGTTTGGTGTGACATTATGTCCAATTAGCTTTTTTCCTCCCTTTTTTGGTTTAGTTCCAATACACACAAAGGAAATACACATGTGTATAGCAAAACATGTGTTACTGCAATCCTTTCCTGTGAGAAATTCTTAATTTTCTAGAAAAAGTTCAGGGGTGCCAATATTAACGGCCATGACTGCATAAGTAACCTGTAACCAAGTATTATCCAAATATCTCCAGTTGTTTGAAAGTTATGCAGTAACATACTTTGCTCAAAAAAAAATAAAGGGAACACTTAAACAACAGCCAATCACACTTCTGTGAAATCACACTGTCCACTCAGGAAGCAACACTGATTGACAATTTCACATGCTGTTGTGCAAATGGAACAGACAACATGTGGAAATTATAGGCAATTAGCAAGACACCCCAATAAAGGAGTGGTTCTGCAGGTGGTGACCACAGACCACTTCTCAGTTCATATGCTTCCTGGCTGATGGTTTTGGTCACTTTTGAATGCTGGCAGTGCTTTCACTCTAGTGGTAGCATGAGACGGAGTCTACAACCCACACATGAGGCTCAGGTAGGGCAGCTCTTCCAGGATGGCAAAGCAATGCAAGCTGTGGCAAGAAGGTTTACTGTATATGTCAGCGTAGTATCCAGAGCATGGAGGTACTACCAGGAGACAGGCCAGTACATAAGAAGATGTGGAGGAGGCCATAGGAGAGCAAAAACCCAGCAGCAGGACTGCTACCTCTGCCTTTGTGCAAGGAGGAGCACTGCCAGAACCTTGCAAAATGACCTCCAACAGGCCACAATGTGCATGTGTTCACACAAATGATCAGAAACAGACTCCATGAGGGTGGTATGAGGGCCTGACATCCACAGGTGTTGGTTGTGCTTACAGAAGTTTGAGCTGCGCCAAATTTTTCACCACAGCGCAAATTCCCTTACACTGTCCCCCCAATAAAAATGAAAAACGTATTGTACGGCAGTGTTTCCAAAACGGAGCCTCCAGCTATTGCAAAACAACAACTCCCAGCATTTCCAGACAGCTACTGACTGTCCAGGCATTCTGGGAGATTAGCAAAAGCTGGAGGCACCCTATTTGGCAATCACTGGTGTAGAATACCCCTATGTTCACCCCTAT
Source organism: Hyla sarda (assembly GCF_029499605.1). NCBI lineage: Eukaryota > Metazoa > Chordata > Amphibia > Anura > Hylidae > Hyla > Hyla sarda. The sequence goes on along the minus strand of NC_079194.1, from coordinate 175,893,379 downwards.
GCAATCCCTAATTTAGTCCTCAAATGTGCATGAAGCTCTCTAACTTCAGAGCCCTGTCGTATTTCAAGGAAACAGTTTAGAGCCACATATGGGATATTTCCGTACTCGGGAGAAATTGCACTACAAATTTTGGGGCGCTTTTTCTCCTTTTACCCCTTATGAAAAGGAAAATTTGGGGGCTACACCAGCTTGTTAGTGTAAAAAAATAAAACTTTTTACACTAACATGCTGGTGTTGCCCCATACTTTTTATTTTCACAGAAGATAGGGTATGTTCACACTACAGTGTGTGAACGGAATCTCCGCTCGCTGAATTCAGTGAGCGGAGATTCAGCCTGGCAGCTGGTGGCAGGCCCGCGCGGCACTGCGCCGTCACCATTGACGGCTATGTAGTGCTTGCGGACTTCCGCGCAAAGAATGAACATGTTCTTTCTTTTTGCGGAACAATTTCAGCATCGGAATTTTCCGCCGCTGAAATTCCGCAGTGTGAATGGGTCTCGCGAAGACCCATTCACACTAATGTTAAGTTCACACCGCGGAATTCAGCTTGCGGAATTCCGTAGTGTGAACATGCCCTTAAAAGGAAAAAAAGACCCTCAAAATTTGTAATGAGTACGGAAATACCCCATATGTGGGCGTAAAATGCTCTGCGGGCGCACAAGGCTCAGGAGTGAGAGCGCACTCTGTACATTTGAGGCCTAAATTGGTGATTTGCACAGGGGTGGCTGATTTTACAGCGGTTCTGACATAAACGCAAAAAATATATAATATATAAATACCCACATGGGACCCCATTTTGGAAACTACACCCCTCACGGAACGTAACAAGGGGTATAGTGCGCCTTAATACCCCACAGGTGTTTAATGAAAATTCTTCAAATTTGGATGGAAAAATGAAAATAAATAAATAAATAAAAACGGACAATGGGAAAAAAGCCCCCCAAAATTTGTAACCCCATTTCTACTGAGTAAGAACATACTCCATGTATGGATGTAAAGTGCTCTGCGAGCGAACTACAATGCTCAGAAGAGAAGGAGCGCCATTGGGCTTTTGAAGAGAAAATGTGTCCAGAATTGAAGGCCACGTGTGTTTACAAAGCAGCCATAGTGCCAGAACAATGGACCCACCCACATGTGACCCTATTTTGGAAATTACACCCCTCATGTAATGTACTAAGGGGTACAGTGAGCATTTATGCCCCACAGGTGTCTGACAGATTTTTGGAACAGTGGTCCGTGAAAATGGCCCCTGACTTCCATTCCAAATTTTTTTTTCCCAAAAGCTCAATGGCGCTCCTTCTCTTCTGGGCATTGTGGTGCACCAGCAGAGCACTTGACATCCACAAATGGGGTATTTCCATACTCAGAAGAGATGGGGTTACAAATTTTGGGGGGCATTTTGTCCTATTATCCCTTGTAAAAATTTGAGGGAAAACTAGCACTTTAGTGAAAAAAAATAATTTACACATCCAACTTTAATGAAAAGTTGTCAAACACCTGTGGGGTGTTAAGGCTCACTGGACCCCTTGTTACGTTCCTTGAGGGGTGTAGTTTCCAAAATAGTATGCCATGTTTTTTTTTTTTTTTTTTGCTGTCCTGGCACCATAGGGGCTTCCTAAATGTGACATGCCCCCCAAAAACCATTTCAGAAAAACTCACTCTCCAAAATCCCATTGTCGCTCCTTCCCTTCTGAGCCCTCTACTGCGCCCGCCGAACACTTATGGCACTGGGGTTTTCCAGAGCTCAAAATCCACCAAATCCTCAATTTTTTTTTTATAGAAGTAATCTACAAATCTTTAAATGTCACTGTCATTAGAGAATACTGCTATAAAAGGGGTGTGTATGGTCTGCAACAATGTTTAGGTATGTGGAATGCCACATGATGAAAAAGAAAACATGTTTTATCAGAATAGGCCACCATCACTCCCTGGTTCGTTGTGAGGCTTATATTCCCATACAAGGAACTTTCGGTAGTAGACGGTGGTAAGCATAAGCACTTTGACCAGTCTGCGGCAATATAGCCCCATAGACAGCAGGCTATGTAGGCAATGACAACTTATACCATCAGTTTTTGAAGCAATTTCTTCCACAGTAGCTCTTTTGTGATACTGAAACAATATAAGCCTTAGGACCATGTTGCTTGTTTCCCAGATGTTTTCAATGGGTACCATTGTGACAAGATAACTGCACTTTGGACAATGGGGCAGATTCGTCAAAACCTATGCAGACTAAAAGTTGACCAGTTGCCCATAGCAAAGTATTTGGTCCTCATTTTAGACCTCGTTAAAATCAGTATTTTTTTAGCCGACACACAATAAACATTGCAAATCTTTCCATATCAGTTTTTCTTTGTGTTGGTTCCACTCATTTGTGCCAAAATACAATGTGTGAACCCAGCCTTACATGTATTCTCTGAATTGGGCTAAGGAGGAGATAATCCCGACAGAGCAGCTCAGGGAATTTTATTTGCTTGCTTTTCCCTTGTTTACCTCACTTAACTCTGCTTGTAAAGAGAGTGAAAAATACCTTGTAATAGAAAAAATCCAATTAATCCATTGCAAGATTACCTATATTTGTTTTCACAAATATTAGTTCTCATTTAGCGAGTGGCATATTCTATATTTTGATTTAAAAAAAATCAAACAAGTTTTATTTAACAAGATAATAACTATTTATTTAGCAAAATCTGTAGAAATTGTATTATAAACTTGAAAGACATTCCAGTTGTTTTTGTAGTCTAAAATTAACAAGTGTTACAGTACACAAAGCAGAATGCATAAATGTGAGGTAGTAAACACATTCGAATGAGTCTATGTTTCTATGCCTCAGTAGTATAGAGACATGAAAAAAAAGACATAAGGCAGGTGGTACTGCGGGCCGGGTGGCGGTGATGTCACAGTGCCAGATGAAGGCAGTAACCCCGCCCATGCCAGTTAGAAGATGATTAGCATATCTAGAAAAATGAAGATATCAGGTGAACGGCAGGACGGATCATATTGATCAGCTTCCACCCGGAGGGGTTTGATGACAAGTTTTCCTTTAAGATGCTCTAACATGGGGTATCTACTCAATGAAAGTGCCCCAACTAATTACATTCAAATGAAAGATTGTTGTGGATTTTAGTGCAAGTTCTACACAGACAGAAACAGTATAATGCCCAGAAATATTTCCCAAACCCTATTAACACATGCAGAAAAATGCTACACAGATACAAGTGCATGCTGCAGACCTTTCTAATCTGTAATGGCTGAAGAGATATAAATGATGGGCTCCGTTCATTCTGCCAGTCCATCAGGTTTTCAAATGATTTATGCTGATTTTTTACACCTGCAGTACCCTTGCCATCCAAAATATCTGAATTCACAGGGACCTCCGGTGGAAAGGGGTACTCTGGTGGAAACAATTACTGTCCAGAGCAGGATAGGTTTGCTATGGAGATTTGTTCTTGCTCTGGACAGTTCCTGACATGGACAGAGGTGTAAGCAGAGAGCACTGTGGACAGAAAGAAAATAACTTCCTGTGGAGCATACAGCAGCTGATAAGTACTGGAAGCATTAAGATTCTTTACAAATCTGTAACTTTCAGGAGCCAGTTGATTTAAAAAAAAAAAAAAAAAAAAAGTTTTCCCCCGGATACCCCCTTTAAGGATTTGCTGGTATCAGACACCAGCATCCAAACAGATCTGGCACTGCTGTTATAAAAGGAACCTGTCACTAATGTCGATTAGCATCCACATCAGGATTTTTGCATCAAAACTGCACCGTGTAAGAGCACACCCCTCAAAAGGATAGGGGGATAAGTGTCAGATTGCGGGGGTCCGACCACTAGGACCCCCCCGCGATCTCCTGAATGGGACCCCGGTTCTCCCCAGGAACAGGGCGTATCAACCACCCCGCACTAAGCGGCGGCCACGCCTTCTTTATGTATCTCTATGGGAAAGCCAGACTGCTCTCCCATAGAGATACGTGGAGGGGAGTGTGTCGGCTGCCACTTCGTGCGGGGGTCGACACGTCCCATTCCCGGGGAGAGCCGCACCAAGTGCAGGAGATCATGGGGGGGGGTCCCAGCGGTCGGACCCCCCCATCTAAAACTTATTCCCTGCAACGATATGTCTCCTTTAAGTGCACTGATATACTCGATTTCCTCATTATTACAGTATACAAGAAGAAAAGTATAATATATATTATTTTTTTAATGGGCTGGATATCTTGCAATCCATTGATAAAATTGCTAGCGGAGCAAGAAATAATATAACTCTAAATAATAGTGTGTTATTTTATAAGGATGTATGGAATGAATATTGTGAAATAATAGACTATAAAGAGAAAATATCTAAATATTTGAAAGGGAACAGCTTAGTAAAATGAACACCAATTATTAATATACTCTTGAGTGAAAGTTAAAGATATGTGGTTACAGAACTTGTTATTAATTGCGCCCTGGACCATAGTGTTCTCCAAATAGATGAAAGATAGGTGGTCCAAAAAAATCTACAGATTTGCAGATTGCTTTTATTTAAAAATCTTTGGCCTTCCAGTATGTATCAGCTGTTGTATGCTACAGAGGAAGTTGTGTAGTTCTTTCCAGTCTGACCAGTGCTCTCTGCTGACACCTCTGTCCATGCCTGGAATTGATCAAAGTAGGAAAGGTTTGCTATTCTTCTTAAAGGGGTACTCTGCCCCTAGACATCTTATCCCCTATCCAAAGGATAGGGGATAAGATATCAGACCGCGGGGGTCCCGCCTTCGCTCTGTGCACTAGATGAAAGGGGTGCTGCAGCAGAGATCGCAGGGGTCCTCAGTGGCGGGACCCCCGTAATCTGATATCTTATCTCCTATCCAAAGATGTCTAGGGGCGGAGTACCCATTTAACTGCACTGGAGACCACTGCTGCTGTTGAGCAATACTTTATTCCGCCCACACCAGCGATAACCACACCCTTTTAAAGCCCTTTTTCCCAGCTGGTTGATGAATGGGGAGGAATTGGGCAGAGCTATCACCACAGTAGGTAAGAAAAAGAATTGCACATACAGCAGCAGCCCATCTTCAAGGCAGTAAAGAAGCAATTACCATATTAACAACTAGATGGATATCTCCTGAACAGCTACACCCAGTAAGAAGCATTAGAAACAGGGACACCCTCAATATCTACTTGTATATTCAGGCTAGTGTGGGTGACCCTACTGTCAGTTTCCCTTGATATTGTTAAACATAGTAATAAGGATGTCTTATACTAATAAACAGTACATATAAAGAGTTACTTTTTATAAACATAGCAGGGTGCATCACAGAGCCAAGCATAGTTGAGTCATGGCTGACAGTCCTTTTGTTATGGGTGGGCTGCATAGAAAACAAGGTTTGGATATGGTTTTGTCCCTAGCAACCAGTCTGTCTTAGGCTGGGTTCACACTACGTTTTCTCCCATACGGGAGCACATACGGCAGGGGGGAGCTAAAACCTTGCGGTCCCGTATGCCTTCGTATGCACTCCCGTATGTCATTCATTTCAATGAGCCGGCTGGAGTGAAACGTTCGGTCGGCTCATTTTTGCGCCGTATGCGCTTTTTCCCCGGACCTAAAACTGTGGTCAACCACGGTTTGAGGTCCGGTTGTAAAAGCGCACAGCGCAAAAATGAGCCGACCGGACTGAACGTTTCACTCCGGCCGGCTCATTGAAATGAATGACATACGGGAGCGCATACGAAGGCATACGGGAGTGCGAGGTTTTAGCTCCCCCCTGCCGTATGCGCTCCCGTATGGGAGAAAACGTAGTGTGAACCCAGCCTTACTCAGGTCTTCAGCTGCAAACCAATCTGACCCTAAGCAGGGCACAGAAAATACCCCCCAAAAAAGTTAGCAGAATTCAAAACTATACAAAGCTCTGATTGCCCCATTAGTCATATTTTTGTAAAAAAAAAATAAAAAATAATAATAATCATTTGTTCAACTTCACATACATGAATTTGTAGAATCACTATTACTGATATGCTGAGGTTATACAGTTTTAGGGTTCATGTGATTTTTCATTAGAAATAGCACCGGTTTTACAAATATGTAGCCCAATAAAAAGGGGGTTTCAGGTTTTTTTTATCAACTGGTGCCAGAAAGTTAAAACAGATTTGTAAATTACTTCTATTAAAAAAATCTTAATCCTTTCAGTACTTATTAGCTGCTGAATACTACAGAGGAATTTGGCCAGTCATTTATCCAGTCTACTTATAAATCACTACTTTACTGGGCCCCCTCCCGACAGAGATCATGAAATGATGGCTAGGAGCCTTTCTTCTCCTTTTTCCATAGTAAGCCAGGTAACTGTTTCTCCACCCCTTTTTGGTATGCGCGAGGATTCCACAACCCATAGAAGAAGACCGATGTAGTAAAGTTTACTGTAAATCAATTTTAAACTGCAAGCGCAGTTTACTACGGCCGCATTGGCCACTGACTGGGCCAGACACTCCTCACACACACCGTCTCTGTCCAGCTTAGGGAACAGCACAGGGGTAGCGTAGTCAAAATACTTCGATTGATGGAGCATAGTTTTAGACAGCAGATGGAGAGAGACAAGTGTAGAGTTGCAGAAAACATTAAGCAGCCTAGCAATGCCAGAGTACTTGGCGTAGATGGAGCATAGGTTAACTATGGACCTGCTCTGGTAAAATGAAAGCTGTAATTGGTCGCTATGGGCAAAAGCAGACCGTTTTGGTTTCAGGGAGATTGACGAATAAGGGCAAATGAGATTTGGAAACAGGGCTCGGCTTCCACTTGTCAATCAAGCATGAACAAGGATTGAAGGGGGAGAGAAGAATCGTTCCAACCCTCAGTACTTCAGGGTGCCATGTGTCTACTTGTCCTAACAGCCAACTAACCGTGTCAACTCCCGCTTATAAAAAACGTATTCCCTATGCTAAGGATAGGGGATAAGTGTCAAATTGTGGAGGGTCCGACTGCATGAGAGATTGCCGAGTGCAGCGCTCCAGCTCTCTCATGGAGCTGCATGGAGAGGGTGTGTTGGCCACAGCTTCGCGCTGTGGTCCACACGCTCCATTCAAGTGAGCAGAGGCACCGTTCAGGAGTCCGGTGGGGGGGGGGGGGGGTAGGGCGGACCCCGCGATCTGACACTTATCCCCTATCCTTAGGATAGGCGATAAATTTTATAAAGGAGAGTTCTCCTTAAATCATGCTATAATTTTCCTACAATGGTGTGTATCTTGTCCAGAAAGGTCTACGGTGAACTCTTACAATCACAACATAGTCGGGATACCAGCAAAAAGCATGCCATACACAACAAAGAGTCCATTGAGTTTAATGGACCCAACACTGTCTACTAGTGAAAACATTTAGTCCATTTATTTATATTTATTTTTAGTCCATTTATTTATTTATATTTATTTTTATTTTCTTTACAGGACTTAAAAGTATATAGTCTACCACACTTTTGAATTACACAAAATAAAAAGTATAATGTTTGAAAAATGGACTGAATGTATTCACTAGTAGACTGTGTTGGGTTCATTAATAGGCCAGTTGCGTATCAGTATCTTTTTTTGCTGGTTTCCTGATGTAAACTGGAGACATAAGGCAAAAATGAGGTGTCAATGGGGCCTCAAACAGTAAAATTTAAAATGTTTCTATCACTAGTTGGGGAACTGTAGGGTTAATCCCACAACACTAGGAACCCAAGCAAGTAACACTACAACCAGCAGGACAAATACCACCACATCCCAAACAAAGTTTGAATGTTTCACTTTTTTGGCTTTATTCCCAAAACCCCTTTCTCTGTACCATTCAACAACTTCCTGCATAGCAAATGCATTGGGTTCATAACCCAGCTCTTTCTTGGCTTTGTCAATACTGAAATAGTGAGTAACGCCTGTTTTGTACACCTCAGCGCGGGTCAGCAAAGGCTGAAAGTTATAAATAGGCCTGATTAGAAAATGTAGCCATTCAGTGAGGTAGGACATAAAATATATAAAAAAGAGGGGAACCCGAAAAGAAGGAAACTTGTATCCTAGGCCTTCAATAAAGGGGCGGAAGAACTGAAAATTATCGATTGGGGTGGCATCTGCTATAAAGTATGCCTGGCCAGCAGCTATGTGGTTCCTTTCATCTGTAAGACCTTTGGCAGCTAAAATATGAGCAGATGCTAGATTATCTACATGAACGAACTGCACCAGATTATTGTGATCCCCATAGGAAAATATGAAAAGCCCTTGGTCAAGATTTTTGATGATCCTGGGAAGGTGTCTTTGTTCCCCAGGGCCATAGATTCCAGCTGCCCGGAGGGCACAAGTCCGTAAGCATCCACTTTTATTTGCTAACAGCTGTCCATTACTTTTTAGCACTTTGTTCTCTGCAATTGCTTTGGTGCGAGAATAGTTGTCGGCATGGCGATTCAGAGGTAGGTAAGGCATTGACTCATCCCCATTTTTAATGGACTGCCCACCAAAAACCACGTTGAATGTGCTGGTGTACACTAACCGTGGTACACTTTTATTTATGCAGGCCTGGATAACGTTCTCTGTTCCTTTCACATTGACTTCTTCAGTCAGCTGTGTCTGAAGTTGTTCCCTTCCGGACATTCCATAAGAAGCAGTATGAATTATGCAGGAAGCGTTACTAAAAACTTCCTCCACTGTAGACAAGGAGCGAATATCACCCTGTATAAACTGGATTCCATCAGGAAGATCTTGTTCTGGTTTCCGTACATCGAAAAGTACCACACTGACCCCCATCTGGAACAGCGTACAGCCTAACCTAGAAACCAGAAATAGGCATGGTGAGTGTGTACTCCGTATGTGATTTCATGCTCTTTTATCACATGTGGCAGATATGCTGCAGATTTTTCAAAGCAAAATTGCATGTAGAAAATCTGCATTGTATTAATGTATCAGCAGCATGAGATAAAAAAAATAAATAAAAAATAAAAATGTTTTACACAGTGCAGTAAAATAAATTAAAATAAATAAATAAATGAATTAAAAAAAAACTATAAAACAGTGTGGCAATTGACAAATTTATAAATACAAATGTTAAATTTGGAGCATGTGAATTTTTGTTGTACATATGCATATCTCCTCCCCAAATACACCTTTAGAAGTGTTGCAGATTTTATCATGTGGAAAATCAGCTGCATTTTTATTTTGTGTCAAAGCATCCTTCAGCTGGGTTCACATGGCAGAATGTCTGTGCGGAAGTCTGCATAAATCTTCCACATGGACATTCCACAGCAGCAGAGTCCCATTGATTACAATAAGATTCTTCTGCTCTGTTCACACAGCAGAATTTCCAGGGCAGCAACATCTGCCACAGAAATCATGTTTCCAGTATACGCAAAAACATTGAACATGTTCAATGTGTTTGCGGATACCCCAAAGAACTGCATTGCTGTTAATGAGGCGCCACATTTCTGAGCGCTCCTACGGCATGTTCTGCCAGCGCTCCGATGTCTGTGGAATGTCCACACAGAAATTTCTATTATTAAAGTTTTTAAAATTTCACCAAGCGGTTTCTTAAATACATTTGCTTTTATGAAAGATGTATAATCCGCTATATAACCCCCAATATGGCTCCCACATGTCTTGCCAACCAGCTTTCTCAGCCACATGAATGGAAAATCTGTATAAATATTTAGTGATCTATTTACTAGGCAGATTTGCCATTTGGGAGCCTTTGTTGTTTAATGCACTTTTAAATAACCTGCTCGCAACACACCTTTGTTTGTATGTAATAGGGAATGTGTTAGCCTTTCGGTGCTACGTGTAGAACAGAGGTCATGGCCATTATCTATAGATAATATGAGTGTCAGATCAGCAAGTTTGTGACAAACACCCAGCAATGAATAATATATATGTATACACACACATACATTTCCCTGCCCTCAAATCTTCAAATAATATTTTAAACTACACTATTTAATAATTCTACAGTCTATCAAATTAGACTTACTTTTTAAGTATGCCATCCCTTTAAATGAATCCTTCCCACAAGCCCATATATTAGGTGTGGATGGGAGCAATGGCAGAATATTTATTAATCTCAGAACGGCAAAAGCCATTAACGTAATCTAATTAATAATGAAATTTTGCTTCCTCGGAAGATGCAATTAGTTCTCATTAGTCAAAGTATCCCCATCAGAATTGAATAATTAAATAGATTATTAATAGACTTTCCATAATTATGCATCATTATTAATTATACTAAAACACCAACCTGTGGCCAAAGTAGCCGCCACCTCCAGTGATGACCACGGTTTCCTTGGGAGACGATGGAATACCCATCTTTTCTTAAGGCAAGAAATCCGGTATACTCTGGGAAAAAAAAGAGAAACAAGTGAGGGGAAGGTCCTGGAGGAATATACCGTAAATGTAAAAAAAGAGAAACAAGTGAGGGGAAGGTCCTGGAGGAATATACCGTAAATGTTCCCCATCTGCATATAAGGAGATGCCCATCACTAAGCACTGGCAGGGTGGAGAGCAGCTTCCGGGACCCGCCCCTATGAGCAGTTACCTGGGTCCGGTGGCCTTTTATACACCATGATGTCTAAAATAACCAAATTTCATAGATCATAGTGTGTCGGGATTGTGTTCCCAGCTCCTGTTTCATGCTGTCCGTGGTTAAGACAGCATAAAACTGAGGGCAGGTTCCCTTTAACCCCTTAAAGGACAGGAGCTGTAAATGTATTGTGCTGTAGTGAGTAACTTCAGGTACAGCACTGTACATTTACGGTACAGCTATGAAGTGAGCGCAGGAGCTAAGCTTGCTTCATAGCAGGTCAGGTCTGGTTGCTGTCATTCTGATGTTCACCCTATAGATGCCGTAATCAATGCAAATCTTGGCTACTATAGACAAAAAGAGGTGCCTCATCGGATCCCCATAATGGATCCATTGAGCGCAAATCATGGCACCTGGAAGTCTCCTACTTACATCCAGCAGGCATGACGGACGAATTTCTTGTGTAGCCTGCAGGACCAGGCTGTACAAAAGATAACCAATAGTACTGATCGATTCAAACTATTAACCCTGTCCCGCCCCAGGACTTATGCATATGTCCAAGTTGCTAGCTAGTTAGCGCAACTGGATGTATGCATACGTCCTTGCAAACTCCTGCTCAGCGCTGCAGGAGATTGCCTACGGAACCGGGCTGTCAATACCCTTTTCCCAATAAAGCCCTATATGATCACAAAAAACACCCAAACCTATACATAATAGGTACAATAAATTGATAATTGTATCTATTCTGCACAGTGAACGCCATTTAACACAAAAAAAGTGGAATAAAAAAAAATATATATATCAAAAAGGTAGCATGAATCGCAAAAAGGATACCAATAAAATGTACAGATCGTCCGGCTAAAAATAAGCCCTAGCACAATGGTGTTGGACAAAAAATAAAAAAGTTATGGCTGTCAGAACACGACAACACAAAAAAGTGGAAAAAGAACATTAAAAAAAGCTATATAAATTGGGTATCGTCATAATTGTACTGACCCACAGAATATAACATAACATAATATAATATAACATAACTTTTGCCAAAACAGTGAATTCCAAAAAATAAATAAATAAAAACGCCAGAAATTTGCTGCATGAATCAACAAAGATTTACCATTAATATAAAGTACAATATGTCACGAAACAATCTCAGAATTGCGTGGCTAAGTAAAAGCATGTCAGAGGTATTACCACTTAAAGAGACACAGGACAGATTTGAAAAATTGGGCCCGGTCATTAACCCCTTAAGGACACAGCCCGTTTTGGCCTTAATTTTATTTTTACATTTTAATTTTTTCCTCCTCACCTTCTAAAAATCATAACTCTTTTATATTTCCATCCACAGACGAGTATGACGGCTTGTTTTTTGCACGACCAATACTACTTTTGTGTGGAATTTGAAAAGAAAACCGCAATTTTGCACATTTTGGAAGGTTTTGTTTTCACGCTGTACAATTTATGTTAAAAATAACATGTTTTCTTTATTCTGTGGGTCAATACGATTAAAAAGATACCATGATTACATTCATTCTTTTCTATTATTGTGCCACTTAAAAAAAAAAAATCAAAAATGTCTTAACCAAATTAGTGAGTTTAAAATCCCTCTATTTTGACGACCTATAACTTTTTCACTTTTCCGTATATAGGGCGGTATGAGGGCTCATTTTTTGCGCCGTGATCTGTACTTTTTATTGATACCACATTTGTATATATGAAACTTTTAATACATTTTTGCAAAACATTTTTGGGAATATTATGCGACAAAAAAGCAGCAATTTTTTTTCACTGTTCCCCGTACAGGATCAATAACATTATAATTTTGATAGTTCGGACATTTACGCACGCAGCAATGCCAAATATGTTTATTAATAAATTTTTTGTCTACACTTTCTGGGAGTAAAATGGGAAAAAAGGACAATTTCCATTTTTATTGGGGGAGGGGATTTTTCACACACACCATATTATATATATATAAAAATATATTTATAGCAATCAATAGACTATTTATAGCAATAGGACACAGCACTGATCAGTATTATCGTCGATCTTCTGCTCTGGTCTGCTCGATCTCAGAGCAGAAGATCTCAGGAGACAGACGAGGGGACCTCCATCTGCCATTATGGATGATTGGATGCCAGCGGCAGTGCCGCAGGCAATCCAATCATCCATTTAACCAACCGCACTGCTGCAGATGCCGTGATCTGTATTGATCATGGCATCTGAGGGGTTAATGGCGCACATCAGCGCGATCGCTGATGTCCTTCATTACCAGCGGGTCTCTAGCTGCTGATAGCAGCGGGGACCTGCCGAGCATGACACGAGCACCACTCCAGTGCTCGCGGTCATGTACAGGACGTAAATGTATGTCCCGGTGCGTTAAGTACCCGGTCAACAGGACGAACATTTACGTTGTGTCGTCAAGGGGTTAAGGTAAAGACAGGCGGCATCCTTAACCCCTTAAGGACCGGGTTTTTTCAGTTTTTGCATTTTCGTTTTTTCCTCCTTACCTTTTAAAAATCATAACCCTTTAAATTTTCCACCTAAAAATCCATATTATGGCTTATTTTTTGCGTCGCCAATTCTACTTTGCAGTGACATTAGTCATTTTACCCAAAAATGCACGGCGAAACGGAAAAAAAAATCATTGTGCGACAAAATCGAAAAAAAAAACGCCATTTTGTAACTTTTGGGGGCTTCTGTTTCTACGCAGTGCATATTTCGGTAAAAATGACACCTTATCATTATTCTGTAGGTCCATACGGTTAAAATGATACCCTACTTATATAGGTTTGATTTTGTCGCACTTCTGGAAAAAATCATAACTACATGCAGGAAAATGTATACGTTTAAAAAAAGTTATAGGGGTCAGAAGAAGACATTTTTATTTTTCCAGGTACAGGGCGGTATGAGGACTCATTTTTTGTGCCGTGATCTGAAGTTTTTATCTGTACCATTTTTGTTTTGATCAGACTTTTTGATCACTTTTTATTCATTTTTTAATGGTATAAAAAGTGACCAAAAATACGCTTTTTTGGACTTTTGAATTTTTTTTTTACGTGTACGCCATTGACCGTGCGGTTTAATTAACGATACATTTTTATAGTTCGGACATTTACGCACGCGGCGATACCACTTATGTTTATTTTTATTACACTGTTTTATTTTTTTAAACCCCTTAACGCCCAAGGACGTATATTTACGTCCTTGGCCGGCTCCCGCGATATAACGCGGTGACCCCACGTCATATCGGGTCGGTCCCGGAATGCCGCGTCTAAACCGAAAGTAAAACCATCCCGGCTGCTCAGCGGTGCTGATCGGGACCACCGCAGTGAAAATGCGGTGTCCCGATCAGCTGGGACACGAGTGGAGGTCCCCTTACCTGCCTCCGGCATGTCCCCTCGGGGATTGATTGCTCCAAGCCTGAGATTCAGGCTTGAGCAATTGACTGCCGATAACCCTGATCACTGCAAAGCTATGGCTTTGCAGGGATCAGGGTAAAAGATCAGTGTGTGCAGTGTTATAGGTCCCTATGGGACCTATAACACTGCAAAAAAAAAAGTTAATAAATGTGATTTAACCCTTTCCTTAATAAAACTTCAAATCACCACCCTTTTCCCATAAAAAAAAACATGTAAATAAAAATAAATATAAAAATATGTGGTATAGCCGCGTGCGTAAATGTCCGAACTATAAAAATATGTCATTTATTAAACCGCACGGTCAATGGTGTGCCCGCAAAAAAATTCCAAATTCCAAAATAACGTATTTTTGGTAGCTTTTTATATCATGAAAAAATGAATAAAAAGCGATCAAAAAGTCAGTTCAATACAAAAATGGTCCCGCTAAAACGTCAGATCACGGCGCAAAAAATGAGCCCTCATACCGCCCCACATGTGGAAAAATAAAAAAGTTATAGTGGTCAGAAGATGACAATTTTAAACTTATTAATTTTCCTGCATGTAGTTATGATTTTTTCCAGAAGTACGACAAAATCAAACCTATATAAGTAGGGTATCATTTTAACCATAATGGACCTACAGAATAAAGATAAGGTGTCATTTTTACCGAAAAATGTACTGCGTAGAAACGGAAGCCCCCAAAAGTTACAAAATGGCGTTTTTTCTTCAATTTCGTCGCACAATTATTTTTTTTTCCGTTTCGCTGTAGATTTTTGGGTAAAATGACTAAAGTCACTGCAAAGTAGAATTGGTGGCGCAAAAAATAAGCCATCATATGGATTTTAAGGTGGAAAATTGAAAGGGTTATGATTTTTAAAAGGTGAGGAGGAAAAAACGAAAGTGCAAAAAACGGAAAAACTTGTGGTCCTTAAGGGGTTAATGGGAAAAGGGGGGTGATTCAAACTTTCATTAGGGAAGAGGTTAAATAAAAAAAAAAGTGTTAATAAAGATAAACTTTTTTTTTGCAATGTTATAGCCCCCATAGGGACCTATAACACTGCACACACTGATCTCTCATGCTGATCAATGGAGTGTATTAACACGCCTGTGATCAGTGTTATCGGCGCTTGAATGCTCCTGCCTGGATCTCAGACACGGAGCAGTAATTCGCCGAGAGGACACCAAGGAGGCAGGTAGGGTCCCTCCCGGTGTCCTGTAAGCTGTTCAGGAAGCCGCAATTTCACCGTGGCGGTCCTGAACAGCCCGACTGAGCAGCCGGGATAGTTTCACTTTCGCTTCTGACGCGGCGGTCGGCTTTGATCGCCGCGTCTGAAGGGTTAATACAGGGCATCAGCGCGATCGGTGATGTCCTGTATTAGCCGCGGGTCCCGGCCTTTGATGGCCGCCGGTACCGCCACAATATGACACGGGGTCACCACGGCATATCGCGTGAGCCGGACGTAAATATACGTCCTTCGGCGTTAAGGGGTTAAAGAGTACCTGTCAAACCATATTTTCTAAATTAACTCAGATTATATTCCCTAACTACTCCTAATACCCCTCCTGTCCTTAATAAAAAAAAAATTAAAAAATGTCCGTGTTTTAAAGGGGGTACTCCCACCCTAGACATCTTATCCCCTATCCAAAGAAGCCGGACTCCAAATAGTGATATTTCATAATTATAATAATCCATTTGGAGTCTCATATTTTATGGTGTATCTTAATGCAATAATTATTTCATATTTAATAAGTGGGATACCTCAGGGGTGGATATAGGAGGTATATTATATATTAATGGAAATTTGCCATCCATACTGATGGATCTGGACCGAAACAATTGTTAAGTCAGTATATCTTTGTACATCTATATGGCGAGCTAAACACAAGGAAGGTGTTAACTCTTCCTACTCCTTCACCACTGATTAGTCAACCTCCTCATATCCCTTTTAGATGTCAAAAACAGATTACCATTATATTGGATCATTATACACTATATTATTCATTATGGAATGCCTCTACTTCTTTTACATCCTCAATAAAAATGAATATCAAATCAGCAGATAAATCCACTTTCCATGCCTGTTTGTCTCATATTTTTATTGTGTCCCTATATTATTGATATTTAATGTTAGATTTATTTATATTGTTAGTGGGTTTCAAAATCATATTACTTAAGCTGTTATTATAATGAGGGGTGTCCCTCTCAAGGTTTTCTCCATGGGTGGCCCTTTAAAGCGGCATCAATCTAGGGCTCAGCTCTCTTTATTTTAAGGAAAAGTCAAACATTTCTATTTGATATAATCTCATGAATTGCTCATGGCTGTAGCTTCAATATTTACAAGAATGCTGAAAAAGTGAAGCCCTCATTTAAACCAAGTGGGCTTAGAGATTTTAGTTTATAAATCCAGAAGGCCTCCCCCTTCAAGAGTTTCCGATTTACATTGCCTCTTCTCGGACCAAGGCTACATTTCTGTATGCCTCAGAACTTCAATAATGAGCGATTACCCCCATGGAATTCTCTAACATGCCTCGATAAAGTTGTGTCCATGTGGGTATTGATCGTGCTAATGTGCTTGGATATCCTCCTGCATAAATTGCTGTACTGTCTTCCCCACATACAGATTGGGACATTGGGCCACATAGACCACCCCAGTCGTCTGACAGTTAAAGGAGTAGTCCAGCGTGCACTTTTCTTATTTTATCCGGTTCGGGCTGCAAAAAAAAGAATAGATAAACTTTCTCCTATCTGCCAACGCGCCCCAGGAGCTCCGGTACAGGGGTTTGGTCGCCGAGCTGTTTGCTTCTTACTTCCTGTTAGCCCGGCATGTCACACGGAGCTTCAGCCTATCACCGGCCGAGGCGAGACATTGCTGCGGCCGGTGACAAGCTGAAGCTCCGCGTGACGTGCCGGGCTAACAGGAAGTAAGAAGCAAACAGCTCGGCGGCCAAACCCCTGTACCGGAGCTCCTGGGGCACGTTGGCAGGTATGAGAAAGTTTGTTTTCTTTTTTTTTTGCAGCCCGGACCGGAGAAAATAAGAAAAGTATGCACCGGACTACTGCTTTAATGAACGTTTTCACATTGTATTTCTTTTTGTCCACAGGGTTGACAAATTCTTTAGTCTTTGGCATGAATTTGCAAAAACTACACGCACCACAGGGATATGACCCAGTGGTGGGTGACCCCAACCAGGTTTGAGATGAGGTCTCGGTTAAAAAAAAAAACTATGTACCAATGATTCCCTCATGTTGCGTCCACGACGATATGTCATTGCTGGTCTATTTGGTAAAACCTCTTTGAGTTCTGTATCATTGGTGAGGAGTGGCCAATATTTATTTAAATTTCTTACTACTTCTGTGTTGTTAGACTCATAAGTACGGTACCTATGCATCGGATAATTTTTTGCGTCACATTCCCAGGTCTACATTGGTTGCTAAGCAATTGGCTACGTGGAGTAGTCCTAGTGGAGAAATTTTTTTGGGTACCCTCGGTTCAGGAATCTTAGATATAATTCACATTCTTTTTGGAATGTGTCATCACTGGAACAATTCCTCCTGGCCCTTAAATACTGCCCTATGGGTGTCCCTCTTTTGAGAGGCAGAGGATGATGACTTTGCCAGTGAAGGAAACTGTTTGTGGCAGTTTCTTTCCTGTGAATGTTAGTATGTACAGTTCCATCAAGATCTCATGTAATCTCTAGGTCGAGAAAATTAATCATGTTCGTGTGAATTTCTGAAGTGAACCTCATACCTATGTCATTAGTGTTAAGTGCAGTGACAAATAATTCAAATTCAGTGAGGGTGCCTTCCCAAACGATTAAAATGTCATCGATAAATCTCCCCCAAAATAAAATGTGACCCGTGAATTCAGAAAAAACAATAGTGCTCTCCCACCACCCAAGAAATTAATTTGCATAATTAGGTGCAAAAGCCGTGCCCATAGCAATGCCTTTAATCTGAAAATAATATTTGCGATCAAAAAGAAAGAAATTGTGAGTGAGAATGAAACGTAAAAGTGTAATTAAGAAATCATTGTGCTGGTGATATTGTGTACTTCTCGAGCTCAAGAAATAACTCACAGCTTGAATTCCCAAACAGTGAGCAATGTTCGTGTACAGAGACTCTACGTCTAGACTCGCCACTAGTGTGGTGACGAGAAAGGGGAGTTCTTGTAACTTAGTAACCACACCACAGTACCAATGATTTTACTGCAGTTTGGGACCCGGTGGTTTGTCTCGAAGCAACACTCCCATTCCTAAAAAAAAAAGGGGATTGTGTGATACCCTGGGTGGTTGTGTTCGTACCTAATATCGAGACAGGTGGTGCTATATTCACCACTGGATGATTTACCAGGAGTGCCAATTGCAAGAAGGATGAAGAACCAGAGGTTGGTGGTATATGCATATGCCCACTGCTTGGAATGATATTGCTCATGTTTTGGCTTCCCAGATCTCTTGTTACTACTGGGGCACATCTTGGTTCACTAGATCTAGTATTGACAGGTGATTTACGTGTGGGTTGCCTCCAGGAGTAACCACCCCTTCCACCTCTCCTACAGCCTCTGTTTGTGTTGTGACTGCCGGGCCCTCCCCTTCCTGGGTCCTCAGATTCCGAAATGTACGACTCAGAGATGTCAGTATAGGGGGTGGGATTATAATTATAGTTTTGATTCTTTTTTTATATAAATTACACCTGTCTCAAAATCACATTTATCGCGTATATATTTGCGATGCTTCTGTTCCTTAGTCTCTTGTTGGAATGACTATATGTTTTTGGAGTCTCAATTCAAGACTGCTGAAATCTACAGATGTTGTAAATGACTGGATTTCAGTAATCCGTTAGTCAAGTTCTGTCCCAGTACATCTTAGTACTAACTTCATGTAATTCAGAAGGTACTCCTGCATACATATAGTGCAGTCTGTGAGTAGGTTCTGCCACCCAGCTAGGAACTCTGGATCCTCCTGATGTGAGTTCGGTACTATATTTATGCGTAGACCTCTGTATGTAATCTTCTGCTGTGTATGTGTCTCCAGACTAGCCACCTTCCACCATGAACGTATTGTTTATAGGTTTTTTGTAAATCTCTGAATGCATGTATGTCAATTTGATCTAGAGGGAGCCTGTTATTAGAAAATACATGTGCTGCCTGACTCAAGAAATTTTCAGTATTGGGTCCAGAAGACAGAAAGATACCAGCCATGACAACATTTGCACTAAGAAGGTAGCGCATGCGCTAAAGACTGCTCTGATGACGTCAATAGTTGCAAAATCGGGCGCGAATGCGTGAATTGGAACATAGGTGAGTGATGCTACTTCCGGTGCGTTTGCACCAATGAAATTCAGCCTTGTTTGAGTGGCAGGATAAGAATCCAACCAAGCAAAAAAGTGGGAGTGGATCTAATAGGATTGGGCAATCTAACAGACTTCGTGATAGATCTTTGGAACTGCCAATCCAAGGAGTGAGAGTGGATTGCTTATCTCCTGGAGGAGTGGCTCTGGCATCAATAGGGGAGGTTATGAAAACCCCCTTGCGGCATCCATCACTGCCATTGCCCCATAACCTCTGAAAATGTCACCTCTGTGACAAAACATGTTAGGGGGGGCTATGTGAATGGTTTTAATAACAGCATCAGCACTGCTAAACAGTACACACTGCAGGTGTGCTGTTTTTAATCTCAAATAATAGTCCAGCAGGACGACTATGGAATAATAACAGAACAGTGCATGAGATGCTGGGTTTTTAAATCACTTTTTTCAGCTCCTAATTTTCAAATGTAATCTATAAAAGTTAAGTATTAACAATTTTTGCAGTGAGGGCTAACAAGTGGACTTTTCACCCAGTCCTATTGGGCTGAGTTGCCTGTAAAATGAACTATAGTTATGTCCACCCCTCACTTGGGTCATTGATCCTTGGATTTTTGAGTTTAAACTAACTGTTTGACTTGTGCAGGGAACAGAACAGAGCCCCCTAGTGACCATTTTATCAATCACATTAAAAATATAGAAAGGCTGAGAATTTGAACAGCAAGTGAATAGCAATGTGTCTTAAAATTACACATGCAACAATATATTAAAAGTTTAGTTTGGTGACAGGTACTCATTAAAATATATTTTTTAGGATCCCACAGGGTGAACTGCGTAAATGTAATAATACTGAATGACAGACGCGCTGATTTTTAGGCTCCGTTCACACTATGAGCATTCATCCGGCTTCTTACATGACAGTGGGTTCAGCCTATCACTGGCCTGGGCGGGGCATGGCTCGGGCCGGTGATAGGCTGACGGCTGTCCTCCCCCCGTCCCCTGCGTGCGGCCGAGGTGGGTGAGTTAAAAGTTTATTTTCTGTATCTTTTGCAGCCCGGGCATAGGGATACAGCGTACAGCAGTGGTCTCAAACCTGCGGACCTCCAGCTGTTGTAAAACTACAACTCTCAGCATACTCGGACAGCCGTTGGCTGTCCGGGCATGCTGGGAGTTGTAGTTTTGCAACAGCTGGAGGTCCGCAGGTTGGAGACCACTGGCGTATAGTGAGTTCCAGCGCCCGGCGGCCCCGAACAAAGAAGAGGAGGGCAGTGCTTGACCCCGCTGGGCTGATCATTAATTGGGGTGAGCAGAACAGCGCTGGCGGGTCACATGATTTGGGGGTGAAAATACTGTTATATACCGTGGAACCGCCGTAAGTAAAAAAAAAAAATACCGTGATACACATATTTGGTCATACCTCCCAGCCCTAGCCTGTACTGAGGAGCCATTAAGGGCTCTCTGCAGGGTTTTTAAAATGAACATTGTGAGTGGCAGCGGGGTCCATATGTATATTAAAAGCGCTGTGGGGGTCAAGATATATAGCACTGCGGGGGGGGGGGGGGGCAGACATATAGCCTATATATCTAGCCCCGCTTATCTTTATTCTGTAGGTCTATACGGTTACAAGGATACCTAGTTTATATAGATTTTATTTTACTACATTTAAAAAAAAGATATATAGCACTGCGGGGGGGGGGGGGGGGGGGGCAGACATATAGCCTATATAACTAGCCCCCCACAGCGCATTAATAAAGATACTTTTCATACATAGCGCTACGGCGGCATATGTATTTAGAAGTGCTGTGGGGGGCAGATAACGTGATCATGTCTGCCCCCCCCCCAGCGCATCTGTATACATATACCTCTGCAGCGCTATGAATGAAAAGTATTTCTATCAGCAGTGCATAGTGCCAGCAGCCGGCATATCTTTATTAATGCGGGGGTGTATATATATGTATATTTTGTAATTGTTTGTAATTTTTATCAATTTCCAAAGGATAGGGGATAAGATGCCTGATAGCGGGTGTCCCATCGCTGGGGACCCCCACAATCTCTCGTGCAGCACCCACCTGTCTCAGCTGCATGCAGTGCTGCAGGCTCCATGTCTGAAGCCTCACGACCACGGGGCCGGAGTATCGTGATATCACAACCTTGCCCCTTGTGACATCACACCCCGCCCCCTCAATACAAGCCTATGGGAGGGGGCATGATGGTGATCATTGCTTCGTGCAGCTGAGACAGGTGGGTGCTGCATGAGAGATTGCGGGGATCCCCAGCGGCAGGCCCCCCCGCGGTCAGACATGGGGATAAGATGTCTTAGGGCTGGAATACCCCTTTAAAGGAGTACTCTGGTGCAGAGTATTCCTGCTCCGGCCTGCAAAAAAAATGAAAATAATCATCTATCACCTTCCTGGGTTCCCGCGGAGCGCCACTACAGCTGATTGGTCCTCCGGTCCATCTTCTTCATACTTCCATGTGAACGAAGCGTCACATGGCGCTCAGTCTATCGCCGGCCGCCACAATGTTCTGCCTCGGCCCATAATAGGCTGAGCGCCATGTGACGCTTCGCTCACATGGAAGTATGAAGAAGATGGACCGGAGGGAACCCAGGAAGGTGAGAGATGATTATTTTCATTTTTTTTGCAGCCCCGGGCAGGACTGAGCAGGAGTAATCTGCACCAGAGTACTCCTTTAAGTTTTATTTATATTGTGTCACTGCAAATGGGATTTAAATAATGATGAAGATGATAATAATAATATTGGAGTCAATAAACACAGTCAGGTATATACCATACTTCAGTGATCTTCAAAATAAGGACCTCCAGATGTCACAAAACAACAACTACATGCCCAGAGAGTGAACTGTAGTTTTGCAACTTCTGGAGGTCCACAGATGAAAGACCACTGATATACTTTTCTTCCCCTTAACAACCTCTATCTATCTATCTATCTATCTATCTAGTAATCCAAGGAAAGCAGCACCCCGAAAAAATGTAGTGGTGCACGCAGAGCCGGACCGCGGTCAATGGTCCATATGTAGCTATAAATTAGTAGAAGTCCGCAGCACATTTATGGAGTAAATGTCACTTTTTTTCACCCATTTGGATTGTGTGCTGCGGACTTTTACTAATATATATATATATATATATATATATATATATTTATTTATTTATATATACACACACACACACACACAGGGGTCAAGTCCCGGGAAAAGGGCTCATGGGTTGGTCCTGCAGGACTCTTGCTAATGAGAATGGTGTTCCTGCTATGAAAAAAGTGCAGGAACCCAGTTCCCACATGTTCCTGCAAGACTTGAACCCTGTGTAAGTGTATATAAGATATATCTTGTATATACACAGTATATTGGATTATCTCGCAGTCTATATTCCTCACACTTATAATCCTCCAAATTGGCAACTAAGATCTATGGCTACTGGCCCCATTAATGTGACAAAACTTGGTTGCTGTCATTGCAGCTCCAGCTATCCGCGCCCACAAAGCTTCCCCAGAGAACCGGGTCACGTGGGCAGGTGGTGCCGCTCTCCTCATGTGACGTCATGTCAACCCCTCCAGCTAATGTAAGGCATATGACCCATACGTTACCTTTCCCTTGACACCGCGAGCCTTCTCCGCTCTTGTGGCCGATGTATTAACGAACGACTTTTAGACTTCCTGCACAGACACACCGGCTCTTCACACCGTTGCCCGGGGCGACGTACGGAAACTAAGCGGACGTAAGCCGTGACGTAAGAGCACGTGACCGGGACGCTGCACCATGGCGGGGAAACTGAAACGGGAGGAAGTGAAGTCCGTCCTGGAGACGCTAAGCGAAGTCAATAGGAGTCTCGGTACTTGTGTAATGGGGCTGCAAGGGCACCGGGTGTCGTGTACACTGCGAGCACATAACTAATACGTTGCTATGGCAACCAGTCCACCTACAGCGCGCGCTTTGTATTAGCGCAGCAGAATACGCGATCTGATTGGTTGTTGTTAGTCTCAGGTTATGTATTGGGCTACTATGGCGCTACACATACCAGCATAGTTCGACCTTCGAACATGACATAGATTGGGATTCCGCACAACTTTTTCCTGGCGTTTTTCTGACCTGGCAAAAAAAAAAAAAAAAAACACAAAAAACGGCCCCCTCATTTTCCACACCCAATAGGCTACTTTTCCACACGTTTTTTCTTTTGTCGTTTTTTTTTCTGCCACTGCAGTTTCTGAGCCAGCCAGAAGTGTATTAGGGCACATTCACAGGTGCCTAAGGGCTTCAGTTTCTACAAAGTGCAATTTTCGGTAAAAATGACATCTTGGGGGAGATTTATCAAAACGTGTCCAGAGGAAAAGTTACTTAGTTGCCCATAGCAACCAATCAGCTTGCTTCTTTTATTTTGAAAGGAAAATTGTCGGCTTGCTCCCCCAGTGGTACTGGCTGATCAGTTTGATGCTTACTGTGCCCGTATCTGTTCGGCCGATATCTTCGTTTTCCCCTATATGCTAATTAAGTGCTAACTGGCACAGGCGGCGTTAACTGGCACTCTGACGTCATGGCCGCAGCGCCGCCCAGCTCATCAATATTCCTCCTCTGCCTCTTCTCTCCACTCTGTAATGGAGAGGCAGAGGGAGGGGAGGAATATTGATGAACTGGGCGGCGCTACGGACTGGACGTTAGAGTGCCAGTTACCCTGTCTGTGCCAGTTAGCACTTAATTAGCATAAAGGGAAAAACAAAGATATCGGCCAGGCAGATCTGGGCACAGTAGGCATCAAACTGATCAGCGTCCCCCGCACTACCAGCCAGTACCACTGGTTAGTGCGGGGGGAGCAAGCTGACAATTTTCCTTTAAAGGGTACCTCTCATCAAATAAACTTTTGATATATTTTAGATTAATGAATGTTGAATAACTTTCCAATAGCATGTTAATGAAAAATATGCTTCTTTCTATTGTATTTTTCCCGATCAGTCCTGTCAGCAAGCATTTCTGACTCATGCTGGAGTCCTAAACACTCAGAGCTGCCAGCCTGCTTTGTTCACAGCCAAACAGGCTGTGAACAAAGCAGGCTGGCAGCTCTGAGTGTTCTCCTTTGTGAACAAAGCAGACTGTCAGCTTGTAGTGTTTAGGACTCCAGCATGAGTCTGAAATGCTTGGTGCCAGGACTGGTAGGGAGACCCCTAGTGGTCATTTCTTCAAAGTGGAAAATTAAATAGAAAGAAGCATATTTTTTAATAACATGCAATTGTGAAGTTATTCTGCATACAATAATCTATAATATATCAAAAGTTTTTTTGATGAGAGGTACCCTTTAACAAGGCCTCTGTAAAATGAAAGAGGCAATCTGATTGGTTGCTATAGGCAACTTTTCCTTTGCACAGATTTTGATAAATCTCCCCGCTTATCTTTATTCTGTAGGTCTATACGGTTACAAGGATACCTAATTTATATAGATTTTATTTTACTACATTTAAAAAAAAAACTATATGCACCACTATAACCCCTCAACGACCACAGACATAAATGTACGCCCTGGTTTGGCGGGACTTCGCGCACCATGACGTACATTTAACGTCTTGTGTATGACCGCGTGCATCGGAACGGTGCTCGCGTCATACACGGCAGGTTTCGGCTGCTAGCAGCAGCAGGGGACCCGCCGTTAATGGCCGACATCCGCGATCACGCTGATCATCTGATCATCATCTGCGGCAGTGCGGTACTTTAAATGGATGATCAGATTGCCCGCAGCGCTGCCGCGGCGATCCGATCATCCAGCATGGCGGCCGGAGGTCCCCTCACCTGGCTCCGGCCGTCTCCCGGCATCTCCTGCTCTGGTCTGAGATTGAGCAGACCAGAGCAGAAGATCACCGATAATATTGAGCAGTGCTGTGTCCTATACATAACACTGCACAGTACTAGCAATCAAAGGATTGCTATAGATAGTCCCCTATGGGGACATAAAAAGTGTAAAAGAAAAAAAATTAATAAAAAGTTGTAAAAATAAGTGAAAAATCCCCTCCCCCAATAAAAATGAAAATTGTCCGTTTTTCCCATTTTACCCAAAAAGCCTAACATTTTTTTTTATAAACATATTTGGTATCGCCGCTTGCGTAAATGTCCGAACTATCAAAATATAATGTTAATTATCCTGTACGGTGAATGGTGTAAACGTAAAAAATAAAAAAAAATAAAAAAATGCAGCTTTTTTGTCACATTTTATTAAAAAAAATGTAATAAAAAATAAAAGTTTTATATATGCAAATGTGGTATCAATAAAAAGTACAGATGGCACAAAAAATTTGCCCTCATATCGCCCTATATACGGAAAAATGAAAACGTTATAGGTGGTCAAAATAGGGCAATTTTAGATTTTGTACACAAAGTTTTAGATTTTTTTAAGCGGTACAAAAATATAAAAGTATCTAGCCATGGGTATCATTTTAATCGTATTGGCCCACAGAATAAAGTATATAGTGTGAAAACAAAACCCTCCAAAATGTGCAAATTTTTTTTTTGGGGTTCACCGTACATTTTATGGTAAAATGAGAGGTTTCTTTACAAAGTACAATTGGTCACGCAAAAAACAAGCCCTTATATGGGTCTGTAGATGGAAATATAAAAGAGTTATGGATTTTAGAAGGCGAGGAGGAAAAAACGAAAACGCAAAAATAAAATTGGCCTGGTCCTTAAGGTTAAAATGGACTTGGTCCTTAAGGGGATAACTGACCCCTATAACTTTTTTATTTTTCCGCATACGGGGCTATATGAGGCTAAAGTTTTGCACTGTGATCTGTAGTTTTTATCGGTACCATTTTTGCTTGGAAGGGACTTTTAGGCTAAGTTTCTACTTGGTTTTTTATCCTGTGTTTTTTGGTTTGGAAAAAACGCAAGAAAAAAGACCTGAAAAAATGTCCTGTGTCTGTCGTTTTTTCTGTGTTTTTTTTCATTTATGTGGAAATTGCATTTTTGGCCCCTTTGGCGTTTTTTTTTTTTTGTGCCCAAAATATGTTGGGTACCAAAAAAAAAAGATGCAGTAGTGATGGAAATTTTTATTTAACTTTATATTTTTATAACAAAATTTTAATACATTTTTAATAAAGTGTGTGTGTTTCACTTTTTTTTTTCTCTCTTTCTTGACATTTTTTAGGTAGTACTACTACTCCCAGCATGGAAAACACAGTTCCATGATGGGAATAGTAGTACCTGTACTAATAGACATATCGCCCCATGCGATCGTCCATAATATAGCAGAAATGCGGATCGGCTCTATACAGCGCTTGCATCTCTGCACTATACTCCAGCCAGTGATGTGAATAAAACATCACTCATTCATATTTTCCACCCAGAGTGGTGATTGGTCGGATGGTTGCAGCCAATCACAGCTCTCAGAGGGAAATATGAATGAGTGATGTTCTATTCATATCACTGGCCAGCTGGAGTATAGTGCAGAGATGCGAGCGCTGTATAGAGCCGCTTCACATCTCTGCAATTGATAGAACAATCACAGCGGATATCAGGAGTGATACCTGCTGTGATCTTTCCTTAACTGCAGGTACTACTACTCCCATCATGGAGCACACTCTGTTCCATGTTGGGAGCTGTAGTACCTGCAGTTAAGGAAAGATCACAGTGGATGTCACTTCTGACACCCGCTGTCATCCTCCTGTATAATGTATAGATGCGGCTGCTCTTCTATGGTCTCCTGCACTGATGTATATATATATACACATTCATATCTCCTGCAGAGTTGTGATTGGCTGGAACCATCTGGCCAATCACAGCTCTCAGCAGGAAATATGAATAGGTGAATATATACGGCAGTGCAGGGGACCATAGAAGAGCGGCCGGCCGCATCTATACATTATACAGGAGGATCACAACAGACCCCGGGCGTTCTGTCAATTAGTACAGGTACTACTACTCCCATCATGGAACAGTGTGCGTTCCATTCTGGGAGTAGTAGTACCACCTAAAAAATAAAAAGTGAAAAACACACACACACACACACACACACACTACATTTTTATTATTGTTGGCTACATTTTTAGGTCCCTGCCCATAAATGAATCCCTGTTTAGAAATTACTAAAAAATCTTAATCTTGTTATAAAAAAGAAAAATTTTGTTAAATACAATTTTTTCCATCACTACTATATCTTTTTTATTATTTTTTTTAATGGTACCCTACGGAATGTTATTAAAAAAGGTATCTGCATCACTTTTTTGGATCACTAAAGTCCAAAAAGAATAAAAAACGCCTGAAAAAACGCCAAAGTTAAAACCCACATGGCGTTTTTCTTGGTGTTTTTTTACTCCCATAGACTTCTATGGGAGAAAAATGCGACGATTTCAGGGAAAAAAATACCAGTGGTTCAACATGCTGCGACTTTGCAAAACCGCCAAGGAGCTGAAAAATGCCAAAAAAGAGTGAAAAAACGGCAAAAAGATAAATAAAAAAACGCCAAACTGAAAAATGCCAAGTGGAAAAACTATTTTGCGATTTCTCTTTGATTTAGAGCTAATATCTGGCCGCAGAGTTTTTTGGCCAAAAAAACGCCATGCGGCAGAATTGGCGTTTTTCTTGGCATTTCCCCCCCCAAAAAAAACAAGTAGAAACTTAGCCTTAAAGATTTAAAATCAGTATTTTTGATATTTGATATTTTTTTTACGTTTACACCGTTAGTTTGGACATGTACGCATGCGGCGATACCGAATATGTAAATTTTTTTTTCTTTTTTGTGCAATGGAAAAATAAGGGTCATTTTTTTTTTTTTTTTTTTTAACTTTTTACGGCCTGTACACCCTTGGTCCTTAACAGGTTAAAAAGAAATGGGAAATAGAAAGGGAGGACTTATTCTTCTCCTTCCTACTGGTTCCACTTCTGACTTTGGCTCAAAAACTGCTGTGGCAGATTTCCCAAAAAACGCCAGAAAAACCCTGTGTAAACCTAACCATAGACAAATGGTAAATCTACACTTTGACAGGGTTTTAGTATAGACTTGAAAGGAGGGGGGGGATAATATTGGGGGAGATTTATCAAAACCTGTGTGGTGGAAAAGTGGTGCAGTTGCCCATAGCAACCAATCAGATTGCTTCTTTGATTTTTGACAGGGCTCTTTAAAAATGAAAGCCGAAATTTGGTTGCTATGGGCAACTGCACCGCTCTTCCACCACACAGGTTTTGATATTTTGTTATTTTGGAAAACTAGCCCTAAGCCTAAAAACGCAGCAGAAGTGTTAAAAAAAAAAGTAATGTTGGTCTGGCATATACTTCCTTATTGACTCCCAGCTAACATCTGGCCGTATCGTTTTTGGCCCCAAAAAAATGGCATATAACGAGCTTGGTATTTTTGTGGAGTTTTATTTTGCCCAAAGAGTCAAGTGGAATCCCAGCCATAAAGTTAGAAAATAGTAGCAAATAGTACCGGGGTACCTCACCTGTCAGCCACAGAAGTACTGTAATATGGTACCTCATCCTAATGAGTATTAGGATAACAAGACGCAACACAATAGTGGGCAATCACTGGCTGAGCATGGAAAAGAGAATGTCAGCAGCACAGAGTGTTTCAGGTTACAAGTGTACAGCTCTTGTGTAAAGCACTAACTTGTCACTTCTGATTATGTCAGGCCCCTTTCACACTACAAATTTCTCTGTTTTTAAACATCCGTACAAAGTTCCATCTGAAAATCAGCTGTAAAACGGCAGTTACAAAATCCTAAATGGCCGTTAGAAAATCCCATTATAGTCTATGGGGTTTTTCTAATAGCCGTTTTAACCCTTTATAGCCCGTTATTAATAATGGTCGTTATTTTGACAGAACTATTTCTCCCGTTACTATCTTCCGTCACAAAGTAATGTACGTTATTAATAACGGGCTATAACGGGTTAAAACGGCTATTAGAAAAATCCCATAGACTATAATGGGATTTTCTAACGGCCGTATAGGATTTTGTAACTGCCGTTTTCAGACGGAACTTCGTACAGATGTTTAAAAAAACAGATCATTTTGTAGTGTGGAAGAAGCCTTAGTGAAAAGGCAGAATGTGAGGAACTGAGGCAAGTGAGAGGGTCCAGACTAAACCCTTATGGCACTCACAGTTTAAGGCCGCACATTAAGGCATCCTTGACATTCCTACCTAAACCCCTCCCCTGCACTAACCATTCTCTGTACCTGCTTGTAAGAAAAAATATATATATACGGTAATCTTCCAGTACTTATCAGCTGCTGTATAATACAGAGAAAGTTATTTTCTTTGTGAATTTCTTTTCTGTCTGTTCACGGTGCTCTCTGCTGACACCTCTGTCCATGTCAGAAACTGTCCAGAGTAGGATCAAATCCCCATAGCAAACCTCTCCTGCTCTGGACAGTTCCTGACATGGACAGAGGTGTCAGCAGAGAGCACTGTGGTCAGACAGAAAGGAAATTCAAAAAGAAAAAAACTTCCTCTGCATCACACAGCAGCTGATAAGTACAGGAAGGATTAAGATTTTTAAATAGAAGAAATTTACAAATCTGTTTAAAGTTAAATTATTTCCACCGGAGTACCCCTTTTATCATGCAGGTGAATTAGTTTTCTGGTCACACTGCAGAATTTTCTGGTCGGAATTCTGATCTAAAAATTCCGCCAGAACATTGAGCAGGTTCAATTCCCGCCGCAGACATTGCCGTCTATTGGTATGTGGTCCTAGTGCCATCTGACTCTGGCACTGGACAGATTTTGTCTGGTCTGAAATTCTGAAGAGGGAACTCGGCCTAAAAGTCCTGGGCAATCTCTGCAGCCCGAGACTAACAGGATCAGTAAATGTACAGGAAGTCCCATAGACTTGCATGGAACTTCAAAGAAAAACCTAGGGTTAATTTAAGTCTACTCTATATTATCTTGTTGACCTAGAAGTAACATGTATACCAAGTTTCATCAAACTATTTCCTGCCATTTGAAAGTTATGCTTGAACATACATATGTTAAGTTTTATATACATTGATTTTCATCATAAATACTTGTTAGAAATGGCTGCATTGAGCTCTGTTACGGAATGGCCAGTAATGTAGTTCAAGGTGTATTTTGGTAATATCAAGATACCACCTGTTCACCGAATAGCTAGATTATCAGGCAGCTGACCACTAGGTCCTCAATGATCATTCAATGTGTTGGTCTTATGCATCAAGCTGCAGTTGAGCGTGCTCACCTCTGCAACTTTCAAACACTGTGGGGGTGGGGAATTTATCATTATGTTTCATTATGGGTTGTTTTTTGTCTATTTTTTGGCACAGCAAGTTTCTTTGCGTCAAAACTGTGCACCTTTTAAAATAGTGAAATTTGTAAAAGTCAGTTTTTTAGGATTTGTGCAGTGGTCCTAAATTCACTATGTGGCACAATTATGGCACAAACAGCCCTCAAACGGCCCAATGCCGCCTGTGCAGAGCAATTATTGGTTGCTGTTTAATCTGTGCCAAATTTACCACATGCTGTGGGGCATGTCTACCAAAGCCAACACAAGAAAAAAAGAGGTATGCCACCACAACCACTTTTGATACATTCCCCTATGTGACTAGTAGGGCTGGGCGGTATGACCAAATATGTGTATCACAGTAATTTTTTAACTTACGGCGGTTCCATGGTATATAACGGTAATTTCACCCCCCCAATCATGTGACCCGCGCGTGGTGTTCGGCGACCCCCCCCCTCCCCCAAATCATGTGACCCGCGCGTGGTGTTCGGCGACCCCCCCTCCCCCAAATCATGTGACCCGCCAGCGCTGTTCTGCCCCCCCCCCCCAATTAATGATCAGCCCAGCGGGGTACTACTGACAGATGTCACCTTCAAGCACCGCCCCGGCCAGTGATAGGCTGAGCCCACTGTCATGTAAGAAGCCGGCCAGAGCTTCTTACATGACAGTGGGCTCAGCCTATCCCTGGCCAGGGTGGGACATCGCTCCGGCCGGTGATAGGATGACGGCTGTCCGGCGTTCCAGTCCCCAGCGTGTGGCCGACGTAGGGGAGTTTAAGGTTTATTTTCTGTATCTTTTGCAGCCCGGGCATAGGGTTACAACAGTGGTCTCCAACCTGCGGACCTCCAGCTGTTGCAAAACTACAACTCCCAGCATGCCCGAACATGCTGGGAGTTGTAGTTTTGCAACAGCTGGAGGTCCACTGGCGTACAGTATAGAGTTCCAGCGCCCGGCGGCCCCCAGCAAAGAGGAGGAGGGCAGTGCTTGAAGGTGACATCTGTGAGTAGTACCCAGCTGGGCTGATCATTAATTGGGGGGGGGGGGGGGGGGGCAGAACAGCGCAGGCGGGTCACATAGGATTAGGGGGAAAATTCATATCATGCAGCCCAAAAAATTTGGTATTCGGTATGAACCAGTATACCGCCCAGCCCTAGTGACTAGTCAAATAGACTTTGGATGGAGTGGCAGCATGTATACTTGACTGCTACGTCATTGAAGCAGATGACACAGATCCTCCCTGCTAGTGATCGAGGATGTCCCAGTGGTCAGACCCCTCTGATCTAACAGTTTTCTAACAGGGTGGAAAGGGAACAGAGTCTCCCCTGGGAATAGGGTGGCGGTCACACAGATGAACCTCCGCTACATTCATTCTCTATGGCAGTTGTCAAAGATAGCTGGGTGCTGTACTTAGGGGGAGATTTATAAAACCAGTGTAAAGAAAGAGTTGTACAGCAACCAATAAGATTGCTTCTTTCATTTTTCACAGGCCTCTTTGAAAATCAAAGAAGCGATCTGATTGGTTGCTATTGGCAGCTCAGCAACTTTTCCTCTGGACAGGTTTTAATAAATCTCCCCCTTAGTTACCTCCAGCTGTTTCCACTCTGCTACCTATTCTGGAGATCACAAGGGGTCCCCAGGAAAGGAGAGAACTTTTTTTGTGGGCAAACCCCTTCAAGCTCTGATATTGTAGCACTACAGACTTCAGCATTTCCATGTTCTGAGCAGAGAGCAGGAAACGGGGTGTTTACAGGTGGACGTGAGGACTTAAAGGCATGAATTAATTTTATATTTGTGTAATTCTTTGCCCCAGATGATTTATTGTATTTTAATTTTTTTTAATTTTTTTTTGCAGCCTCTTGTTTGCAGTCACTTGGGCAGAGCCAGAAACAGCTTGAAAAATCTGTTAAGTGTCAAGCTTACCTGAACCATGTAAGTTTGTTCCCTCAGCTGCCTCTGTGTGAATCCTGTGTAAAAGATACTTTTGGAAATAAAGTGCATGATTTAGGCCAGTTTCAAATGAGGGTAACACTGATACTAGGCTCAATTCGATTGTGGTTCCATGGTTGTAAAGTTCCGATCTGAAAGCATCATAGGGTTCTGCCATTCTTTCAGTTTGGGTCATTAGAGCCATGGTTGAACCAGGATTATGCTCTTATAGCGTACCTGTCATATCACAGAAAAAATACTGCTTATATATGTTACTCACTAGGTCATTTTTTATGTGTCTAGCTCCTGTATTTGGCTGACGCATCTCTCTGTTCTGCTGCTCACTAATTCTGACAGCTCAGAAAGGGGCGTGTCCCAGGCAAGACAATCACTGCAGGCTGCTCTGTAACCTCCTCACTGTTTTCAGACAGGAGTTTGATAGACAGGACAGGCGTGAGCAGAGAGAAGTGCTAGTCCCGCCTTCACTTCCTGGACTTTGTCCCAACCTGTACTTTAGCTGGCACAAAGATGGTGCTTCAGGCGGACAGGATTATGTTCTTGATGGTATGGGGGCTAGTGGTCTTTTTTTTTTATACAAGCCATGATTTTTTATTAAAATGAGTAAATTTTTTATGAAGTATATTAAAAAGGTTAATGTTTTGCCAAGATAAACAACATATAAAAAGTTTATTTTTTTTAATACAGACAAAAATGCTCTTGTGTTACACATGCCAAAAACTGTTGTAAAAGTTATGCAGCTTTCTCTTCTACTTTGTGATCCAATTCTTAAAAATTTCTAAGTTTTTTTGCTTGGTTTACATATATCATCATAAAATTACCAGAACTGGAAAGGCCAAAAATCTTGTTTTAAAGGATAAGTATCATGAAGAAAAATGTATCCCTTTTCCAAAGGAAGGTTCCGAGAACTGGGGCCACCGCGATCTCCTGTTTGGAGCCCCGGTTCTCCAGCACAGGAGCGTGTCACGACCCCCGCCCTAAGCAGAGGTTGCCACGCCCCCTCCATAAAGCTCTATTGAAGAGCCGAAGATTGACGAACAGCTCTCCCATAGACTTTATGGAGGGGGCATGGCGGCCTCTGCTTCATGCGGGGGACGTGACGCACTCCTGTGCTGTAGAACCAGGGCTCCAAACAACTAAATAGATAGGGGATAAGTATTTCTGTATGATACTTGGCCTGGTCCTTAAAGGAGTTAAAGGATATTTTTCATTTTTGCACTTTCGTTATTTCCTCCTCACCTTCTAAAAACCATAACACTTTCAGTTTTGCACCTAACGACCCAAATGAGGGCTTTTTTTTGTGCCACCGATATCGCTTTGTAATGACAGCAATCATTTCACTACAAAATCTAAGGCGAAACCAGAAAAAAAATATTTATGGGGCAAAATTGAAAAAAAATGCCATTTTGTAACTTTTGGGGGCTTCCGATTCTACGTAGTAAACTTATCTTCATTCTGTACGTCCATACGGTTACAAGGATACCTAATTTATGTAGCTTTTATTTTATTTTACTACCTAAAATAAATTATAACTACATGCACCAAGATTTGTATGTTGAAAATTGGCATCTTCTGACCCCTATAACTGTTTTATTTTTATGTATATGGGGATGTGTGAGGGGTGACGTGATCAAAGTTTTCATCTGTATCACTTTTGTTTTGATTGGATTTTTATATCACTTTTTATAAAAAAAAAATTTTTTAAGGTATACAAAGTGACCAAAAATATGCAATTTTGGACTTTGGTATTTTTAATGTAAACGCCATTGACCGTATGGTTTAATAAACATATTTTTATAGTTCGAACATTTGCGCACGCAGCAATACCACATATGTTTATTTTTATTAAGTTTGCATATTTTTTATATGAAATTTAATTTATTTAATATGGAAGGGGTTAATGGGTGTGTTTTTTATTTTTACTTAATTATTTATTTTTTTAAAACTTTTTATTCAACTTTTTTACACTTTTAGTCCCCTTAGGGGACTTTTAGGGTATGTTCACACTGAGGAATTGGGGTGGAAATCGAGCAGAAATTTTCTACCTCAAAATATTGTTACTTTTCCACAAGAACTCAGAGATTTTGCACGGAATTGGCTCGGAAATCGTGCGGAATTCCGCGTGGAATTGCAGGTTTCATGCGGAGGAGGAGTATCAAGTATTTCTATTCATAACATTTATTTTTTTTTTTCATACGGAAATTCCGCACCAATTCCGTGCCAATTCCGCACGGATTCCGCGTGGAAATGCTTCTGACTCAAAAAATAATAATAACATTGATCTCTATGGGAGAACGACGCTGATTCCGCCTGAAAGAAAGGACATGTTCTTTCTTCAAGCGGAACAGACTTCCTCATCAGAATTCTGCTTGAGGAAATTCCTTAGTGTGAACTGAGGGGCAGAAATTCTGCACAGCTCTATGGGGATTTCACTGCTGAATGATTTGGAGAGGAATAAGCGAGCAGAATTACTTGTGGAAATTCCTCTCCAATTCCTCAGTGTGAACATACCCTTAGGAGGAATCAGTCGATTCCTCATACAGATCAGGCGTTCCATAGAACCACATTGATCGTGTGCTCTGCTCTTGATTGATAAAGCCTGGTTCATCCAGGCTCTAACAATCACAGAGCAAGGACAGAAGCAGAGGTAAGCCCTCCGGCTACCTCCACAGTTTATGCCCAGGTCCAACAACCACCCACAAAGTTCAAAAAGTCAACTCCCTTTGTAACTCCCATTCCTAGCATTATTGCTGAATTTATAAACAGTTCAGTAGCTTGCTTTTAGAGAAATCGCCCAATGATCCTTTGTGGGTAGTTTCAGGCCAATTCTTCTGAATTAAATAACAATCAGAAAGCTATTTTTAATGCCCAAATAACCAAAGAAGAAATTATCCTTGCTTATAAATCTTTCAAATTGTCTAAATCTCCAGGCTTAGGAAGCTTTGCCAACAAATATAAGCTACAGAGCCCTCAACCTCACCCACATCTTTACACCTTATATAATGATTCTTTAAAGCAAAAAAAAATCATTCCAGACAGATTTAACCACTTGATGACATTCCATTTGTTTATGGCAGATTTGTGTGGAGATAACGTCATGGGTAGAGATGAGCGAACTTACAGTAAATTCGATTCGTCACGAACTTCTCGGCTCGGCAGTTGATGGCTTTTCCTGCATAAATGAGTTCAGCTTTCAGGTGCTCCGGTGGGCTGGAAAAGGTGGATACAGTCCTAGGAAAGAGTCTCCTAGGACTGTATCCACCTTTTCCAGCCCACCGGAGCACCTGAAGGTTGAACTAATTTATGCAGGAAAAGTCATCAACTGCCGAGCCGAGAAGTTCGTGACGAATCGAATTTACTGTAAGTTTGCTCATCTCTAGTCATGGGCATAGTTAAAAATAACCCCTTTTTTCTCGTGTAAAAAATCTAAACTAACCATAATTTATATGCAAACTAGTACATCGCACCATCTAAAAATCACACCATCTGGAACACCGTTCAAAACAAAAACAAAGAAACAATATAAAAACCTGTGCCATAATTGCTGTTTTGGTGACCTTAGGGGAGATTTATCAAAACCTGTCCAGAAAAAAAGCTGCTGAGTTGCCCATAGCAACCAATCAGATCGCCTCTTATTTTTAAAAGGCCTCTGAAAAATCAAAGCAGTGATCTGATTGGTTGCTATGGGCAACTCAGCAACTTGTTCTCTGGTCAGGTTTTGATAAATCTCACCCCCTTGTCCTCAGAAAGTTAAATAAAAACGAATCAAATGTGTACCCCAAAATAGTACCAATACAAACTACAGCACAAAAACAAAAGTCCACAAACTGCTCTGATGTTAGTATATGGCCACACAAAGGATATTATTCTTTTATTTTCTGAATAATAGTAAAACATATAAAAAAATAATAATAATAATTCATGTTGCTGTAATTATATTAATCTGCAGAATTAAGTTTTAATACACTGTGAACGATGGTGGAATTGCTTTTTTCCATTCCACCCGAACGGTGGTACATAAAATGATCGAACTCATCCTGCAAGAAATTAGGTCTCATATGGTTATGTTAAGGAATAACAACACTTGTATTGTATAGAAAATGCTCTGTTATTAAATAGGAAATTGATTTTTTTCAGTAAATGCTTCTTTTTTGCTCTTTACCAAAATACTAAGCTCTTGTTTACAATCTATCCTCTCTAAGCTATTATCACCTATCACAATGTACTTTCAGCAAACTTTGCTTGAATCAATAATAGAAGCAAGTGTAAGAAACTTTGTATTTATTATTACTCTTCACTTGTTAGCCACTATCAGTCCGACCTCTTCCGGGGTTGAGTATTTACTTTCAGATCACTGCAATCTCGGTTTTATGATAAATTATAATAAATATAAAGTGTTGCCTATTTTTAAAACTGCAAAAAGTGAATGGGGTTCTACCTTTCCATATAACTAGGAAACAACATCATTGACTCATTGAGGAAAACAAATTCCAGAAAATCTTCATCATTTATGATCCTGGTTAACATTTCATCATTACTTTAACAGTGGAAGCATTTTCATCTGTCATATTCAGGACGCTGTCATTTCATAAAAATGATAATCTTTCTCAAATTACTCTATGTCCTCCAAACGGTTCCTGTTCTGCTAAAACCTTCTGATTATAAATTGATCTTAAAACTATTTAGGACTTTTATTTATAAAAATAAAAAATGGGCCACAGGACCAATATGTTTAGACTTCAACAAGGCCTTAAACCTCCTAACATTGAATTATATTTATTAGCAGCTCACATAAGATAAATAGTGGACTGGCTCCAACATATTTACATATTGAAGCGTAGGGCAAGACAAAGGCTTTATACCTCTTGTATTGGGTGGAATGTATTTTGCATTTTTTAACTGATGAAATTAGAGAAAAACCCTTATTATGGCCAATGGTTTTAACTTGGCAACAGATGAGCAGGATCCATAAATTGCCTACACAATTGTCCTTTGCAGACTGCCCCCCCATTTCCTAGGCTGTAAACCAGTTTCAGTTCTAATATTCTGAAGACACAGGGAAGTAATCTTCTAACTGATTTGCTTGATTCTAGTAGTCATGTTCTTTCTTATAATGCAGCATATGACAAATTATCAGCTATTCCATCTTCAAATTTGTAGCTATGTTAGATAAGATCAGATATTATCCCAATTTCCTCAAAACATAGAACTTGAAATGGAACATTATTTTCAAAAATCACGCCCAGGAAAGATGTGATGAGCATGATTTTTAAAATCCTTAAAGGGGTACTCCGCTGGAAAACATGTTTAAATCAACTTGTTCCAGAAAGTTAAAGAGATTTGTAAATTACTTCTATTTCAAAATCTTAATCCTTCCAGTACTTATCAGCTGCTGTATACTTCAGAGGAACTTCTTTTCTTTTTAAATTTCCTTTCTGTCTAACCACAGTCCTTTCTGCCGACATCTCTGTCCATGTCAGGAACAGTCCAGAGCAGCATATGTTTGCTATGGGGATTTGCTCCTATTCCGGACAGTTCCTAAAATGGACAGAGGTGTCAGCAGAGAGCACTGTGGTCAGACAGAAAGGAAATTCAAAAAGAAAAGAACTTCCTCCATGGCATACAGCAGCTGATAAGTACCGGGAGGATTCAGATTTTTACATAGAAGTAATTTACAAATCTGTTTAACTTTCTGGCACCAGCTGATTTAAAAAAAAAAAAAGTTTTCCAGCGGAGTACCCCTTTAAATGGGCACTGTCATTAAAATTATTTTTTTCATATGATAGAGCAGGTAAAATAAATAGGATTTGTAATTTACTCCCAGTAAAAAAAAATAAAAAAATATTTTTATGTCACTTTCATGGCCTTATAAATCTGACCACTTGGGCTCTCCGTTCTGGTCCAGACTGCATTCTGTCTGCTCAAAAGCATGGACTTTGGTCTCCTGCTTTACTGGCAGGAGACCAAACCTCAGGAAGTGCGGTCTGGTCATAGTAAGTGAATAGCACTCGCTCTCAGCCTGTGTATGAAACAGGGAAAGCGAGTGCTATTCACTGCCTATGGCCAGACCGCACTTCCTGAGTTTTACCTCCTGCTAGTCCAGCAGGAGACCAAAGTCTGTGCTTTTGAGTGGACGGAATTTGGTCTGGACCAGAAGTGAGTGATAGAAAAATATATTTTTTTTTACAGGGAGTAAATTACAAATCTTATTTCTTTTTACCTGCTGTATCATATGCAAAAACTAAATTTTTTATAACAGTGGCCATTTAACCAATGCATAGACTAGTCACAAGCTCGCTCTGGCCCTGCAAAATGGTTGAGAAAGATACAAACTTTAGAAATTTCATATTAGCTTTTAATAAAGTTTTAAATCCCCAAATCCTTCACTGTATTTGCAGCTACCACTTCTGCAGGAAGGCTATTCCATGCATCCACTACTCTCTCAGTAAAGTAATACTTCCTCATATTACTGCATAAACCTTTGCCCCTCTAATTTAAAACTGTCCTCTTGTGGTAGTTTTTCTTCTTTAAATATGCTCTCCTCATTTTACCGTGTTGATTCCCTTTATGTATTTAAAAGTCTCTATCATATCCCCTCTGTCTCTTCTTTCTTCCAAGCTATACGTGTTAAGGTCCTTTAACCTTTCCTGGTAAGTTTTATCCTACAATCCATGTACTAGTTTAGTAGCTCTTCTTTGAACTCTCTCTAGAGTATCTATATCCTTTTGGAGATACGGCCTCCAGTACTGCGCACAATACTCCAAGTGAGGCCTCACCAGTGTTCTGTACAGCGGCATGAGCACTTTCTACTGCTCACTCTCTTTCTACTGCTTATACCTCTCCCTATACATCCAAGCATTCTGCATCCAAGCAACATTGTATGTTGAAACCATAACTATGGAAATTTGGTAATCCTAATAATCCAAAAATAGGAAAAAGTGAAGATCAAAGAAATAAGTAGATAACTAATACAGATAAAGCAAGTCCTTACATATAAAAGTAGGAAGATCTGCTGGGAGCTGTAAATCACGGTCTATGTTGAGGACAGGAGCTTCTTCAGGGTCCTGTACAGTACACACATCATTCCAAAAAAAGAATGAAAATTTAGGCGGTGCTTGGCCTTGGCCTTTTTTTGGCCACTTATCTAGCTGCATTTTTCCTTGCTTCTCATAGTTGAGTGGTGATGTGTGAACCCATCCTAATAGAGGATAATGGTTTTTAAAGGTTGATTACAGTGGTCCCTCAAGTTACAAGATAAATTGGTTTTAGGATGACCATTAAACATAGAATGTGTCAGCAGCTTCAAAGTTATAAAAATGCAAAAAAATTTCGTGAAATTTTCACATTTTTCACCAAGAAATGATGCAAGTATTGATGAAAATTTACCACTAACATAAGGTAGAATATGTCACGAAAAAAAAAACAATCTCGTAATCAAATTCATAAGTTAAAGCATCCCAGAGTTATTAATGCTTAAAGTGACAGTGGTCAGATGTGCAAAAAAAGGCCTGCGTCCTTAGGGTCAAAATGGGCTCGGTCCCCAAGAGGTTAAAAAAAACACCCTGGGAAAAGAAGGGTGATTTAAAATTTTTATATGGAAGAGGTTAATAGGTGTTTTTTTTTAACCCCTTGGGGACCGAGCCCACTTTGACCCTAAGGACCAGAGCATATTTTGCAATTCTGACCACTGTCACTTTAAGCATAGATGACTCTGGGATGCTTGTACTCATGAATTTGATTCCGAGATTTTTTTTTTCGTGACATATTCTACTTTATGTTAGTGGTCATTTTTTTGTCGATACTTCCATAATTTCTTGGTGAAAAATTCCCAAATTTCATGAAAAATTTGAAAATGTTGCATTTTTATAGATTTGAAGCTCTCTGCTTGTAAGGAAAATAGACATTCAAAATAAATTATATATTGATTTACATATACAATATGTCTACTTTATGTTTCCATCATAAAGTTGACATGTTTTTACTTTTGGAAGACATCAGAGGGCTTCAAAGTTCAGCAGCAATTTTCAAATTTTTCAAGTAAATTTCTAAATCTGAATTTTTCAGGGATCAGTTTAGTTTTGAAGTGAATTTGAGGGTGTTTATGTTAGAAAGAGCCCATTATGAAAACTGCACCCCTCAACGTATTCAATGACATTCAGAAAGTTTGTTAACCCTTTAGGTGTTCCACAGGAATAGCAGCAAAGTGGAAGCAAAAATTCCAAATCTTCATTTTTTACACTAACATGTCCTTGTAGGCCCATATTTTTTATTTTTTCAAGGAGTAAAAGGAGAAAAAGCCCCCCAAAATATGTAACCCAATTTCTCTCGAGTAAGGAAATACCTCATATGGTAAAGTGCTCTGTGGGTGCACTGAAATTTTGGGGGGCATGTCGCATTTAGGAAGCCCCTATGGTGCCAGAACAGCGAAAAACACCCCACATGGTGTACTATTTGGGAAACTACACCCCTCAAGGAACGTAACAAGTGGTACAGTGAGCCTTAACACCCCATTGGTGTTTGACGAATTTTCAATAAAGTTGGACGTGAAAATGAAATTTTTTTATTTTTTCACTAAAATGCTGATGTTAGCCCAAATTTTTCATTTTCACAAGGGGTAATAGGTGAAAATGTCCCCCAAAATTTTAAACACCATTTCTCTCGAGTAAGGAAATACCTTATATGTGGATGTAAAGTGATCTGCGGGAGCACTAGAGGTCTCAGAAGGGAAGTAGCGGCATTGGGCTTTTGGAAAACAAATTTTGCTGAAATGGTTTTTGGGGGGCATGTCACATTTAGGAAGCCCCATGGTGCCAGAACAGCAAAAAACACCGCACATGGCATACTATTTGGGAAACTACACCCCTCAATGAACGTAACAAGGGGTACAGTGAGCATTTACACCCCATTGGCGTTTGACAGATCTTTGTAACAGTGGGCTGTACAAATGAAAAATAAAATTTTTCATTTTCACAGACCACTCTTTCAAAAATCTGTCAGTCACCTGTGGGGTGTTAAGGCTCGTTATACCCCTTGTTACATTCCGTGAGGGGTGTAGTTTCCATAATGGGGTCACATGTGGGTATTTTTTTGCGTTTGTCAGAACCGTTGTAAAATCAGCCACCCCTGTGCAAATCACCAATTTAGGCCTCAAATGTACATAGTGCGCTCTCACCCCTGAGTCCTGTTGTGCGCCCGCAGAGCATTTTACGCCCACATATGGGGTATTTCCGTACTTGGGAGAAATTGTGTAACAAATTTTGGGGGTCTTTATTTCCTTTTGCGAAAATGAAAAGTATGGGGCAAAACCAGCATGTTAGTTTAAAAAAGTGAACATTTTTTACACTAACATGCTGGTGTAGACCCCAACTTTACCTTTTCATAAGGGGTAAAGGCCCCCCAAAATTTGTAGCGCAATTTCTCCCGAGTACGGAGATACCCCATATGTGGCCCTAAACTTTTGCCTTGAAATACGACAGGGCTCTAAAGTGAGAGAGCGCCATGCGGGTTTGAGGCCTAAATTAGGGATTTTCATAGGGGTGTACCCAGATGCAAGCGTTACATTTTCCTCCTCCACCAAAAATATTGTATATCAGTTTTCCCCAAACAGGGTGCCTCCAACCGTTGCAAAAATCCCAACATGCCTGGACAGTCAATGGCTTTCCGGCAATACTGGGAGATGTTATTTTGCAACAGCTGGAGGCTCCGTTTAGTGGTCTCCAAACTGCAGCCCTCCAGATGTTGCAAGACTTCATCTCCAAGCATGCCTAGACTGCCCAGGCATGCTGGGAGTTGTAGTTCGGCAACATCTGAAGGGCCAGATGTTGCCGAACTACAACTCCCAGCATGCCTGGACAGTTTCGGCATGCTTTGAATTGACATCTGGAGCGCTACAGTTTTGACACCACTGTATAGTGGTCTCCAAACAGTGCCCTTCCAGATGTTGCAAAACTACAACTCCCAGCATGCTGAGACTGTCCAGGCATGCTGGGAGTTGTAGTTCTGCAACATCTGAAGGGCCAGATGTTACAGAACTACAGCTCCCAGCATGCCTGGACAGTCTGGGCATGCTGAGAGTTGTAGTTTTGCAACATCTGGGATGACAGTGGTCTCCAAACGGTGGCCCTCCCGATGTTGCAAAACTACAACTCCCAGCATGCCCAGACAGCCAAATGCTGTCTGGGCATGCTGGCAGTTGTAGTTTGGAAACTCCCAGATACAGCAGTGAAGATCACTTTACGGCGATCTTCACAGCTGCATCTGAAACCGCCACTTGCCTACCGCCTCCTGTCAACCGCCAGTGTCCCCGCACCGTGATCGGAGGTAACTGCCACGGGCAGAGCGGGGGAAATGAACTTTCACCCCCACCCCTGCCCTGCAATTCGCCGATCAGTCCTGATCAGCCAATCGCAGGGGATAGGAGGAGGTGCCACCCCTGCAACCTCACTCCTATCCTTCAGGATGATTGGGGCTGTCTCTGACAGCTCCGATCATCCCTATTTTCCGGGCCATCAGAGGCCCGGTATCGCCTGGTATCTCAGGCATTTGCACGGGATGCCTGCTGAATGATTTCAGCATTCATCCCGGTCCGATCCCCGTCCGTCTAGCGGCGGGGATTGAAATTCCCATGGGTGTACAGGTACGCCCTTGGTCCGTAAGTAGTTAAGTGGTCCCCAACAGGTTAAACTTTTATTAAACTTTTTTTTTTATTTTTTTATACTTCATTAGATTCCTCATACAGATCAATGGATTTGATTCCATAGAACTCCATTGATCTGTGTGATCTGTGCTCATTTGGTTGAGCCTGCTTAGCCAGGCTCAATAAAATGAAGAGCCACGGACACCAATGATGCAGAGGTAAGCCCTCCAGCTACCTCTACAATGGATCGCCCCCCCCAAATCGCGCTGCAGGGGAGCGATCCACCCCACTGGACCACCAGGGAGCATTTACATGTCCCTTTAGATGCCGCTGTCAATTTTGACAGCGGCGATCTAAAGGGTTAATAGCCGGCTACGGTGATTGCCGCATGTCTGCTATTAGCGCCGGCCCCCGCTACAGGAATTA
Source organism: Hyla sarda (assembly GCF_029499605.1). Classification (NCBI taxonomy): domain Eukaryota; kingdom Metazoa; phylum Chordata; class Amphibia; order Anura; family Hylidae; genus Hyla; species Hyla sarda. The sequence continues at coordinate 175,849,960 of NC_079194.1, read as the reverse complement.
GCTGGGGGGCTGCAGGGTATGGTCGATGACGGGCATCGGAGCAATCTCTGATGTCCGTCATTACAGGCAGATGTCGGCTGCTGATAGCAGCAGGCATCTCTTGTGTATGACGCGGACCTGACCTGAGGGTCTGTGTCATGTCCTCACCCGACCCATGATGTTCATGAATGTCATGGGCCGGGAAGGGGTTAAGCCACGCCCCTCAAACTATCCCCTTTAGGCAATTGTGGTTGCCGAAAATGCCTAAAGGGGATAATCTGTACACTAAAACCCCAGTTAATTCAGTTCAGAATGAGGCACATATTGCCATTGACCAATTGACCATTTTTTTCCATTGAGTCAGGACCTATTATTATTTTTTTTATATTTGCTCTAGATGCTATGAAGGGTGAAGTTCCATTTGTTTAGGGGAAAGTTGCTCATAAAGCAGTAAAGGTAACAATGGTTCCTTAAACCTGTGAAGGGACCGAAATCTATAATGCATTAGATTCCATCTGTTTGGCTTATTCCAGCTTCAATATAAAATAAAGGCATCTTCTCCCCGTTAAAACTTTCATGCTTGTGTGTCAATTACTCTGGTTACAGATGCAGATGCTGTAGCGCTCTCTCTTTATTAAGATTACCCCTAAAGCTAAATGAGGTCAGTTTGCAGCACAAGAATCAGTAGATATCAGTGGCTGACACGCTGGTATAGTATTTAGCTGGAGGCACAAAGCAAATCGTAGGCAGCAAGTTAATCTAAGAGGTGGGAATTAGAATGATACAGTCGATGCTGATTTCAACACTTTATGTTCTCTCTATATGACTAATAATACAAACCTCTGGAAAGCAGCAGAAGCTTCTTACATCTAGTGACTTTCACATCTGTCTTGCATTATTTTGCATAAATAATAGTGTTATTAGGTTATGTTTTCGCTTTGGCTGTCTCGCTGCTGCAATTTGATCACAGCCAACAATACAATAATGTTGTGAATGGGGACTTGATGCAGATTCTTATCTGTTTCCCCATTGACTTTAACCTTTAACCTTAAGGACCAAGCCCATTTTGACCTTAAGGACCAGGCCAATTTTATTTTTGCATTTTCGTTTTTTCCTCCTAGTCTTCTAAAAATCGTAACTCTATTATATTTTCATCCACAGACTAGCATGTTTTTTGCGTGACCAGTTGTCCTGCGTAATGACACTGCTCATTTTACCATAAAATGTATGGCGCAACCAAAAAAATACTATTTGTGTGGGGAAATTAAAAACAAAACCGCAATTTAGCAAATTTTGGAAGGTTTCGTTTTCACGCCGTACAATTTACGGCAAAAATGGTGTGGGTCAATACGATTAAAATGATACCCATGATTATATACTTTTCTATAATTGTTGCGCTTAAAAAAAATCTCTAACTTTTTAACCAAATTAGTATGTTTAAAATCCTTCTATTGTGACGACCTCTAACTTTTTCATTTTTCCGTATAAGCGGCGGTATGAGGGCTTATTTTTTGAGCCATGATCTGTTCTTTTTATTGATACCACATTTGTGTATATAAAACTTTTATTAATTTTTTTATTTTTTTTAATAAAATGTGACAAAAAAGCAGCAATTGTGCGCAATTTTTTTTAATGTTCACGCCGTTCACTGTACGGGATCAATAACATTATATTTTAATAGTTCGGACATTTACGCATGCGGCGATACCTAATATGTGTATAAATTTTTTTTTTTTTTTTTTTTTTTACACTTTATGTGGTTAAAATGGGAAAAAAATACATTTTACATTTTTATGGGGGAAGGAGATTTTCCCAATTTTTTTTTCCACTTTTTTAACTTAAATTTTTACACTTTAATAGTCCCCATAGGGGACTATCTATAGCAATCCTTTGATTGCTAATACTGTTCAGTACTATGCATAGGGCATAGCACTGATCAATGTTACCGGTCATCTTCTGCTCTGGTCTGCTTGATCTCACACCAGAGCAGAAGATCCCAGGAGACGGCCAGAGCCAGGTGAGGGGACCTCCGGCCGCCATGCTGGATGATCGGATCCCCTCATCCATTTAAAGTACCGCACTGACGCAGATGCCATGATCTGTATTGATCACGGCATCTGAGGGGTTAAATTGCGTGGATGTCCACCATTACCAGAGGGTCCCTGGCTGCTGATAGCAGCCAGGACCTGCCGCGCTGTCATGGCGGAGCGTAAATGTACGCCATGGTGCGTTAAGTACCACGGCACCATGACGTACATTTACGTCCACTGTCGTTAAGGGGTTAAAATGGCAAACTACTGCATTAAAATCCCTGTGATCTCACTCTTCTCCATATACAGTTTTAAAGTGTACCTGTTTCAAGTGACTTAAGATAAACTGCCCTGTGTGTGTACAGGAGAAGCAACACTCTTTCTGGCCATTATATAATTTGTTTTTGACATTTGTTAGCATATTCCTGCTCTGCAGGCTACATCTATAACTGTAAGTTCTCCAGAGCTGGTGGGCCGAGCCTAATGTCCATGGTGTCTCACATACACCGCACACACAGAGGAGGAAATCCTGCACTTCTGTGTCTCTATACACAGCCTAATGTGCATCAACATCATGCAAGCCATGTTAAAGCAGTAATGAGCAGTCTCAACTGTGTATAATGCCCTTGTGTGAGATCTCTTACCTTTTCTGTCTTTCTAAAGTTGCTTATTTTTTTTTCTAGATTCTATATAAAATGGTCCTCAGAGATGGACAATCCCATTTTAAATACAGACAAAATAATATGTATTTTACATCCTTAAATAGCTCCATATTTTTTACCTTTCAGTACACTGATGTAGATGAAGCCTAACTCCTTTTTACAGCTGTCCTTACAGAAGTTAATCATGCAGTCATGTTGATTAGACATCCGTAAGCATCCCTCTGCTGCCGCTTTATGGCAGTAGTCACATCAATTTGGGCTGTAGTAACTGTGACTTAACAAGGGTCTGCAAAGGGAGGTCCCCGAAAGGCTGTGCATCCACAGTAAATCATGCCACCGTCTGTCTGCTATTATATTCTTCCTGGCTTTCTTAAACTGTATCAACTCGGAACAAGATTGATGACCTTGGAGAAACCCTCACGCAAAGATTTATAGCAGATGAAAAAATGGCCACTGCAAAAAGTACATAAGAGCCCATGGAAACAGCCCTGTCCAGTAAAATGGTGAAAATCAATCATTTTCCCTGTCATGAAAGCAGCACACACATCTGTATATATCTGTAGTACAGCATTATGAACACAAGGCATTGAGCCCGAGATGAGATTAGAGAACCTATGAAATCAGCCATCTTTAGGTGCTCGAGGTCTTGGCTTGATAAATCATAATAGAAATAAATATCTTGAGCCTCGTGGCCAATGTAGACTAAAGAAATTGCAACGCCATAATGCATTCTTAGATTGAAGGGCTCCTGAAACTCATCCACGCTCAAAAGAAAAAAAAAAAACAAGAGTTGTTCTCTATTGAATTTCTTACTTTTCTTTTATATATAAAAAGGGGTGATGTATTACAAAGCTCCTTTTTATAACACTGCTCAGTTATACAGCAGTGTAAAATCAGGGGTTATATTCTTCATAACTGACCAGATGTGATATTTAGGATTTAGGGAAACTAGGTGTGACCTGTTATATCAACCAGACTGGTTGTTACCTAGTAGGGAACGCTTGGTGGTAACTAGTATATCCAACATTACAGCTTACACAGGGGCTGTTACCCAGCTTTTCCTCTATTGCAAAAATATTGGGGCACATTTATTATTAGCCTTACACTTAAAGAGTTGCTCCCACCTTCTATATATTTTTTTTCTGTCCCTAACTATTGCTAATCTATCCCTAACCCCCTCCCCGCCTTTAAATTTTTTCCCCTACCTTCTAAAGTGTTATATTGCTGTCTCTAATCCTGCTCACTGAGGCCGAGCAGGAATCCGACTTCCCCAACTGGCGCAACGTCACTGATCCCTGCTGGGCACCGACTTCCGCCCTTACCTCATCTATGCTGCGCTCCTGTGTTTTCCTAACAGGGTGCCTACAGCTGTTTCACAACTACAGCTCTCAGCATGCCCTGACAGCTATATGCTGTGAGGGCATGCTGGGAGTTTTAGTTGTGAAACTAGAGGCAGAATCTTAGGAAAATGCTCAGGGCAGGTATTTATAGTTTATCATATAATTTGGCCACATAATCATCTAAACAACCCCCCTCCTTGATGAATCCTATTTGGTAGATTTTATTAATTTCCCCAAGTGAAATAAGACCTCAGATCAGACTTACCCATACAGAACATGTACAGTCCTGAAGCATCAGCACGGCACTGATATTCAGTGCGCGTGCTGCCTCCAGACTGTACATGCCAGGGGCAGGAATGGCTGACGCGCGAGGCCAGTGAGCCAATGCGCGTAGCCCAGGCGTTCACAGCACTCGCTCCCACCTGTCTGATTGACAGGGAGCGAGTGCAGACTGACTGAATTTGGACCGATTGTCAGGCCGGGATCGGTCCGAATTCAGCTGTGACATCACACAGGAGGGAGACCCTTAGTGGCCGGATTTCAAGAGCAAATTACATTAATTTACCCCCCCAAAAAAATTATAGAAGTATATTAGAGATATGTTGTAGTACATAAATACTACAATATATACAAAAAATAAATAAATGACAGTGCCAATTTAAAGAGTACCTGTCACCAAACTAAACTTTTAATATATTGTTACTTTAATATTTTATAAGACACTTTAATATTTACTTGCTGTTAAAATTTTCAACCCTTATATGTTTTTAATGTGATTAAAAAAATGACCACTAGGTGGCTCTGTTCTGTTCCCTGCACAAGTCAAACAGTTAGTTTGGTCTCCTGCCGTCCTGGCAGGAGACAAAACACAGGAAGTGAGTGTGGGGCATGGCGAGGCACAGCTCTCACAGGCTTCAGTGACGTCGCACCTGCTGGGTAATGCCTACATTCTCCTGCCGGGAACTTACACAGTGTGAGCAAGGAGAAAGGTATAATGCAGATCTTTATAAAGCTCTAAAAATAAAATCAAGGGCAGGAGGGTTGTTAGGAGTAGTTAGGGAATATAATCTGAGTTAGTTTAGAAAATATGGTTTGATGACAGGTACTCTTTAACTTTTTGATTTTTTTGTGCAAATTTTTTTGGGCACAAATGGTTTCAGGCATGTTTATTAACTAAAGAAGGAAAGAATGTTCCATGCCCAACAGTTTTATTTCTGCTTAGAAAATTGGTGGGGCAATCGCTTATCTAAAACTCTTTGACAGCAGCATTTAACTCCTTAAGTGTCTATTCACACTTAGTGTTCTTGATGCATCTGCAGCAAAAAATCCTGTGCATCAAATCTGCGCAGAATACTGTACGTGTGAATAGACCCTAAGGACGCTGCCTGTTTTTACCTTAATGACCAAGCCATATTTTCAAATCTGGAATGTGTCTCTTTAAAGGATTTCTCCGCCCCTAGACATCTTAATCCCCTATCCAAAGAATAGGGGATAAGATGTCTGATCGCGGGGGTCCCGGCTGTAGCACCCTGCTGTCATTACTGCACAGAGCAAACTCTCTCTGTGCATAATTACTGGCAATACAGGGGCCCGAGCATTGTGACATCACGGCTCCGCCCCTCGTGACGTCACGGCCCGCCCCCTTAATGCAAGTCTATGGGAATTTTTTTTTTTTACGGTGTTCATTGTGTGGAATAAATAACATAGTTTTTTTGTGAACAAGTCACTGTGAACGTGGCAACTCCTATTATGAATAGGTTTGCAGGTTTTTTTTTTCTGATAATACAGGGCTTTATTGGGAATCAGATTGCTTCTTTCATTTTTAAAGACATCTGTTAAAAATGAAAGAAGCTATCTGATTTGTTGCCATGGGCAACTGCACCACTCTTCCTCTACATAGGTTTTGATAAATCTCCCCCTTTTATTGTTATAATTTTTACTTTTTCCTGTTATACTATGCTGCACTACATCTGTACTGCAGCACAGCATAACTGTCAGTATTACACTGACTCATATGGCTGGATCTCACAGTGGGATCCCGGAATTCAATCGCAGTCCTGGATGTATGGATATGTCCAGTTGCACGAACATGTTAGCAGCTAAAATGTATGCATACTTCAAATAGTGGGAAGTGATTAAATGCATGTTAAAGTAATTGGTGGTGCATTGGGTCGGATCTCTGTTTTCCCATCAGCCAAGCGCTTACCTTAGCCTCCGTGGCTGCCGATCTTCTCCTATTGTTAGTGCTTGTCTGCAACAGGCTCTGCCAATAGAGGGCAGATTTCATGGATCAGTGTAGTACATTGGTACGGCATTGATCTGCAGTGGCTCATACAAGCCCCCTATGGGGACTAATAAAGTAATAAAAAACAAAAAATTGTGTTAACCCCTATAAAAATAAAAAAGTGTAAACCAAAAACAAAAACACTGCTGCATGCAGAAATGTCCGAACTAATAATTTATTAGTTTACTAAAAATTAGCAAAATTGCATCTCGCCTTATAAATATATATATATATATTTTTTTCAGTATATGTTACGGAGAAACGAAGGCAGTCATTACAAAGTACAATTGGTCCCGCAAAAAACAAGCCCTCATATGGGTATGTAATTGGGGGGAAAAAAAGCTTAATGGCTATTAAAAGGTAGGAGGAAAAACAGAAGCACAAAAATTACAATTTACCTGGTCCTGCAGGAGGTAAATCTGCCCTACAAAAACGGTGCAAGCACTATTATTTTCTCCGCTAAAATCCTGTAAAACTACCCGGTCACCGACAGACCCCATGCAAGTGAATGGAGGCCATCGGGACCAAAAACAGGTCGGATGCAAATGGCCGTGTGAACCTAGACTTGTAGAACAACATGAAATGGGACAGAATTTGTATATTGCCCCATATCAAGTTGCATAGTAAAATGAAATAAGGCAAATATCTCTCAATGACAGAGTAGATATGTCTTTGAGGAGGCTGGGAAAGCGAGTTGATGACTCGTATAGGGGCTGTAATAGTGGCTATATTGTTTATAAACCAGATATACAGTAGTTCTGTTAAACTTGTCAAGAGAATAGGTGAAGAACAATTATTTTTATTTTATTCTAGCTGTAAATGTTTTGGAAAGTGACAGATTATTTCATATTAGGGGAGAATATAGAAGATGATTCCTGTTGTTGCCCTTTCTAAACAGACATGTAACTGCTGAATGCAGAGACTACAGAAATTAACCACTATTAGGTGTCTATTAGAAAAAAGGGTTTCCTAATAACGGACATCCACTTTAAATGCTTTAAAGGGAAACTGACAGCAGGTTCACCTGCACTAAACCTACACAGGGTCATAGTGCTGGCCAACCATACTAACCCCTTAACGACCAAGGACGTATATTTAGTCCTTGACCGGTTCCCGCGAAATAACGAGTCGGTCCCGGCATGTATCTGAAGCCGGGACCCGGGGCTAATAGTCGCGCGCTATCAACCCTTTAGACGAAGTTGAAGGCTGTGTCTAAAACAAAAGTAAAAGCTTCCCTGCTGCTCAGTGGGGCTGATCGGGACCACTGCAGTGAAAATGCGGAGCGGAGGTCCACTTACCTTCCTCCAGCGCGTCCCTTCGGAGATTGATTGCTCCAAGCCTGAGATGCAGGCTTGAGCAATCGACCGCAGCTAACACTGATCAATGCAAAGCTATGCCTTTGCAGTGAACAGTGTAAAAGATCAGTGTGTGCAGTGTTATAGCCCCCTATGTAAAAAAATAAATTATAAATGTTGTTTAACCCTTTCCCTAATAAAAGTCCAAATCACCCCCCTTTTCCCATAAAAAAAAAAAACATATATGGTATCGCCGCGTGCGTAAATGTCCGAACTATAATAATATATCAATTAAACCCCACGGTCAATGGCGAACGTGCAAAAAAATTCCAAAGTCCAAATAACATTTTTGGTCACTTTTTGTATCATGAAAAAATGAATAAAAAGCAATCAAAAAGTCTGACCAATACAAAAATGGTACCGCTAAAAACTTCAGATCACGGCACAAGAAATGAGCCCTCATACCGCCCCATACGCGATAAAATAAAAAGGTTATAGGGGTCAGAAGATGACAATTTTAAACGTATAAATTCTCCTGCATGTAGTTATGATTTTTTCCAGAAGTACAACAAAATCAAAACTATACAAGTAGGGTATCATTTTAACCGTATGGACCTACAGAATAAAGATAATGGCCCTGATTTATCAATCTGTCTGAAACAGAAACTGAAGTGATTTTCCCAAGCAAACAATCACGGCTCAGCTTTCATTTTACCATAGCTTCTTAAGATATAAAACATGAGCTGTGATTGGTTACTTGGGAAAATCACTCCAATTTCTGTCTCAGACAGATTGATAAATCAGGGCCAATGTGTCATTTTTACAGAAAAATTTACTGCGTAGAAATGGAAGCCCCCAAAAGTTACAACATGGCGTTTTTTCTTCAATTTTGTCGCACAATGATTTTTCTTTTTCCGTTTCGCCGTAGATTTTTGGGTAAAATTGTCACTGCAAAGTAGAATTGGTGGCGCAAAAAATGAGCCATCATATGGATATTTAGGTGGAAAATTCAAAGGGTTATGATTTCTAAAAGGTGAGGAGGAAAAAACGAAAATGCAAAAACGGAAAAACCCGTGGTCCTTAAGGGGTTAAAGTAAGGTATTACTCACCCTGGTCCGTAGTCTGGTTCCGGAGATACATGCTATATTAGCCCCCATTGTTTATATGTTAGTTGACCCCTTTTGCGCATTGGAGACAGCTGGTATTTTGAGCTTCCGTGCCTCCATCCTCTCTGCTCCCATATGTCTGCCCTCCTTGCGCTCACATGGGTGAAGAGTCTATGAACATTTATTAGGTGGGGGGGCATATTGGAGTAGAGAGGGCTAAGGTAGAGAAGCTTAGAACACTGCCTCCCATCTCCATTGTGCAAAGGGGGTTAATTAACATTAGCAATTGGGCTAATATAGTGTGTATCTCCAGAACCGGCCCACAGATCTGGTTCAGTAATACATCATTTAAATCTGCTTCACCTGCACTTGATTCCTTTTGTATAGGGTTTTGTGCAGATGAACCAGTTCCCCTTTAAAGGTTAGGGTCATACATGCCATATTTGGTTGCATATTTTCTGCAGCTTATTTTGCTACCCTTTGACTTAAATGGGTAGTAAAATACGCAGCAAAATATGGCACGTGTGACCCTACCGTAAAGGCGCATGCATTGTCTGCAGGCTGTTTTCTGTTGGTTACCCCTCATTACCCCTCATTTTCCATAGGCCCATATTAATGTTTTTTCTTTTTTTCTGGCTGGTGGCAACTATTACCCCCTCTTCATTAATCGGAACATATGTTTTATGTAACAGTTACCAAATGTCCGTATTATATTGGCTTTTAATAATATTTATTCACAAATAACATCATGTTGTGCTCTTGTCTGGATAAAATAAATGGGAATTTAATTGTGTATGATAGGATTGTTAACACAGCCAATTCTGCAATAAAACATTCCATTTATTTATAATCAAGGGTGTCCAAACGAGACCATCTGGATGCCGAATTACATGGGATGTGTGTTCTCTATTAATGGTGAATGTACAATATCTAGGCAGAATCAAGGTTAATGAACAGAAAAGGATGGGACGGAATAAGCTGGCTGGAGGACACCACCTATAGAGGGTGCTATTGCACTACACATCTCAGTACAGTAACTCTAGCCTGCCAAAAAAAAATTATGAGGAAAGACTTTAGCCATTGGAGGGGATTGGGGACCTTTGAATCCCACCTGTCATCTTTGTTCATATGCAGAAGCTCAAAGCCATGTGATAGACTAGATCGTGCTGCTAGGGAACTACACATTCAGGCTGATTGCTTGTTATTCTGGGAGTTCACTTGTCTCATTAAGGCAGAGGGAGAAATTAATAAACGTGAACAGCTAGTGTTTGACATTAAAGCATCCATGTGATGCACTATACTGCTTAACCACTTAGGGACCAAGGGCTTACAGGTACGGCCTGACGCCCTGGTACTTAAGGACCAAGGGCGTACCTGTACGCCCGTGGGAATTTCAGTCCGTGACGCCTGCTGAAATCATTTGGCAGGCAGCCCGGGACAATGCCTGGGGGGGGCCTGATAACCCCCCATGTTAGCAATCGCCACAGATCGCCGGTGAATATGAGGCGATTCCGGTCATACGGGTCACATGTGTCCCGATGACCCGGAATTTGAAGGTGATCTGCGGTGTATTATACACCGCCAATCACCTCCTGTAGCTGGGGTGAGGTGGGGATCCCGTCACCTCCCCAGGAGCGCTGCTATTGGTGACGATCGTCCAACCAATAGCAGCTGGCAGAGGAGGGGTTAATGTCCCCTTCTCAGCTCTGTTAGCCCACCGAGTTCAGTCAGCAGGCAAAGCTGAGAGAAGGAGCCAGGGACCCCCCATTTTTTCACTATTTTTTGGTGTTTTTCAGCTTCTTGGCGATTTTGCAAAATCGCTGCATGTTGAGCCACTGTTTTTTTTTCCCCCCTGAAATCGTGGCGTTTTTCTCCTGTAGAAGTCTATGGAAGTAAAAAAACTATAGCAATCCAAAAAAGTGATGGAGATACCTTTTTTAATAACATTTCGTAGGGTACTATTAAAAAAAAATAATAAAAAAGATACAGTACCGTGTTTCCCCGAAAATACACCCTACCCCGAAAATAAGACCAAGGCAATGCCCGGGCTGCAAATATTAAAAAACAAACTTTAACTTACCTCCGTTCTCCCGTTGCTAAGAAACTGTCCTCACTGTTCTCCGCTGCTCTTGCTGCTTCCTGGTGTTGGGACGTCTCAGAGCCTTCAGCCTATCACCAGCCGCAGCGAAGTCCCGCCTCTGCTGATGATAGGCTGAGCCCACTGTCATGTAAGCAGCCAGCCGACTTCTTACATGACAGTGGGCTCAGCCTATCATCGGCAGAGGTGGGATATCGCTGCGGCCGGTGATAGGCTGAAGGCTCTGAGACGTCCCATCCCCAGGAAGCAGCAAGAACAGCGGAGGGACCATGAGGCCGGTTCCTTAGCAACGGGGGAACGGAGGACGAAGGTAAGTTAAAGTTTGTTTTTTAATATTTGCAGCCCAGGCACAGGAATACAAAATACAGAGCAGTGGCTGATAATTATTTGGCGGGGGGGGGGGGGGGGAGAGAAGCTGCGCTCGCGGGTGAGATACAGTACGATTAGTCCCCCGATGTGGGGTGCAGCACTGGGCTGATAAACTGGCGGGGGGGGGGGCGTTGGGGGGCAATGTATGTTGTTCAATGTACATACCGTAAATAAATAAGCCCCTACCCCGAAAATAAGCTCTAGTGTGTTTTTTGTGACTAAAATTAATATAAGACCCGTTCTTATTTTCGGAGAAACACGGTAGTGATGGAAACATTTTTATTTAACTAAATGTATCTTATTTTATAGCAAAATTGTTAGATCAATTTATGTGGGCAGACAGGGCACTAAAAATGTAGCCAACAATAATAAAAATGTAGTGTGTGCTTCACTTTTTATTCTTTATTTTTTAGGTGGTACTACTACTACCAGCATGGAACACACACGGTTCCATGATGGGAGTAGTAGTACCTATAGGAAATTGCACTGGCGTTTTTTTCAAACAAAAAAACGCAGGACAAAAAACAAGTAGAAACTTAGCCTAAGGGAGCTCCGTAGATGAGTCTCTTATCAGTTTTAACCCCTTAAGGACCAATCCCATTTTCACCATAAATGGGCACTGTCAGATACAAAAACTTTTGATATGTTGTAAAGCATGAAAAACCAATAGGTTTTGCAATTGCTTTCATTAGAAAATTTTCAGTATTTCATACTGAAAAAGCCAGTCAAAGAACTGCCCCCCCTACTAGTCCTGCCGTGTCCATGCATCATCACCTATGTCATGGACACACTTTCTTGATTGACAGCTTTGAGCACAGGGCTCACAGCTGGAGGAAAAATCCTCCCACTGTCAGCTTGTGTCCCGCTACTGTCAGTGAGGACAAGCTGGGGGTTGTAGTTTTGCTAATGCTAGGGGAGATGAGAGCAGACAGCATACTGAGGAAGGGGGCGGAGACCTGCACAGTGGTGGATCTGACGGGTACGCTTTAAAGAGTAGCTATGATAAACTAATCTGTCCCTAAAACCCTCCAGCATATGTCCCTGACTAACCTTGACACTAATCCTGGCTTTTATTTTGTTCAAAACCCCCCCTTTGTACCTCTTTTCCAGGCCTGCACATTCATTGGTGGTTCAGTGAGGGAGGAAGTGGGCATGGCCCGGCAGGCTAGACGTCATGTGAGGCTTCACAGGGCTGGCTTCCGCCCTTCTTCCTGTATGCTGCTCTCACTCTCGGGAACGTGCATACAGGCTATGTACAAGGCAGGGACGGCAGCTTCTGTGTCTCCTCCTCCTTGCACGTGCCATACATAGTGGAGGAATGTCGGAGTACAGAGCTGCCGTGCCCTGCAGGAAGAAAGTAAAAACATAATACTGTATACATTTATAGTTTGGATGGAATAAATTCTCTATTTTCATCATTATTATACTGTATTGCTGCAGTTTTACCTAGTAAGCTTATGTAGAAGGTAAAACTGTAGCCTTACAGTATAGATGGTGATGATAACAGTGATTTTGTTTCATCCAAAAATATGCATAATAATTATAACCTGTTAATGAGTGTGCACACTATGCTGGCTCATTACATGTATTGAGCCAGCATGCTATGCACGCTCAATATCATGTAATAAGCCAGCATGGTATGCACGCTCATTATCAGGTATTGAGCCAGCATGGTATGCACTCTCATTTTCATGTATTGAACCAGCATGCTATGCACGCTCAATACATGAAAATGAACGTACATACCATGCTGGCTCAATACCTGAAATTGAGCGTGCATACCATGTTGGCTCATTACATGTATTGAGCCAGCGTGCTATGCATGCTCAATACATGGAAATAAACGTGCATAGCATGCTTGCTCAATTCATGATAATGAGCGTGCATACCAAGCTGGCTCATTACATGAAAATGAGCGTGCATACCATGCTGGCTAATTACATGAAATTGAGCGTGCTTACCATGCTGGCTCAATACCAGATATTGAGCATGCATAGCACGCTGGCTCAATACATGTAATGAGCCAGCGTGCTATGCACGCTCAATATCATGTATTGAGCCAGCATGCTATGCACGCTCAATACATGAAAATAAATATGCATACCATGCTGGCTCATTACATGAAATTGAGCGTGCATACCATGCTGGCTCAATACCTGATATTGAGTGTGCATAGCATGCTGGCTCAATACATGCATAATATGCTGGCTCAATAGCTGATATTGAGCGTGCATAGCATGCTGGCTCAATACATGATATTGAGCGTGCATAGCATGCTGGCTCATTACATGTATTGAACCAGCATGCTATGCATGCTCAATATCAGCTATTGAGCCAGCATGCTATGCACGCTCAATATCATGTAATGAGCCAGCATAGTATGCATGCTAATTATTAGGTATTGAGCCAGCATGGTATGCATGCTCATTATCAGGTATTGAGCCAGCATGGTATGCATGCTCATTATCAGGTATTGAGCCAGCATGGTATGCACGCTCATATTCATGTATTGAACCAGCATGCTATGCACGCTCAATACATGAAAATGTGCGTGCATACCATGCTGGCTCATTACATGAAAAAGAGCGTGCATACCATGCTGGCTAATTACATGAAAATGAGCGTGCATACCATGCTGGCTCAATACCTGATATTGAGCGTGCATACCATGTTGGCTCATTATATGTATTGAGCCAGCAAGCTATGCACGCTCAATATCATGTATTGAGCCAGCATGCTATGCACGCTCAATACATGAAAATAAATGTGCATACCATGCTTGCTCAATTCCTGACAATGAGCGTGCATACCATGCTGGCTCATTACATCAGCTATTGAGCCAGCATGCTCTGCACGCTCAATATCAACTATTGAGCCAGCATGGTATGCACACTCATTTTCATGTATTGAGCCAGCATGCTATGCACGCTCAATACATGAAATTGAGCATGCATACCATGCTGGCTCTAAACCTGCTATTGTGCATGCATACTACGTTGGCTCATTACATGTATTGAGCCAGCATGCTATGCATGCTCAATATCATGCAATGACCCAGCATGCTAATCACGCTCAATACATGAAAATAAACGTGCATAGCATGCTTGCTCAATTCCTGATAATGAGCGTGCATAGCATGCTGGCTCAATACATGCATAACATGCTGGCTCAATAGCTGATATTGAGCGTGCATAGCATACTGCCTCAATACATGATATTGAGCGTGCATAGCATACTGGCTCAATACATGATATTGTGCGTGCATACCATGCTGGCTCTATACCTGATATTGAGCATGCATAGCATGCTGGCTCAATACATGCATAATATGCTGGCTCAATAGCTGATATTGAGCGTGCATAGCATGCTGGCTCATTACATAAAAGGAGCGTGCATAGCATGCTGGCTTAATACATGATATTGTGCGTGCATACCATGCTAGCTCTATACCTGATATTGAGCATGCATAGCATGCTGGCTCAATACATGCATATTATGCTGGCTCAATAGCTGATATTGAGCGTGCATAGCATGCTGGCTCGTTACATAAAAGGAGCGTGCATAGCATGCTGGCTTAATACATGATATTGAGCGTGCATAGCATGCTGGCTCAATACTTGCATAACATGCTGGCTCAATAGCTGATATTGAGCGTGCATAGCATGCTGGCTCAATACATGATATTGAACGTGCATAGTATGCTGGCTCATTACATGTATTGAGCCAGCATGCTATGCATGCTCAATATCAGCTATTGAGCCAGAATGCTATGCACGCTCATTTTCATGTATTGAGCCAGCATGCTTGTTCAATTACTGTTAAAGAGAGTGCATACCATGCTGGCTCAATACATGAAAATGAGCGTGCATTGCATGCTGGCTCAATACCTGATAATGAGCGTACATACCAAGCTGGCTCATTACATGTATTGAGCCAGCATGCTATGCACGCTTATCATATATTGAGCCAGCATGCTATGCAAGCTCAATACATGAATTTGAGCGTGCATACCATTCTGTTTCATTACCTGATATTGAGCGTGCATAGTATGCTGGCTCATTACATGAAAATGAGCGTACATACCATGCTGGCTCAATATATGTAGATAGATAGAGATAGATAGATAGATAGATAGATAGATATGAGATAGATAGTTATGAGACAGATAGATATGAGAGAGATAGATACATTTTGCGCTCCTTCTCTTCTGAGTATTGCAGTGCACCAGCAGAGCACTTTACATCCACACATGGGGTATTTCCATACTCAGAAGAAATGGGGGTTACAAATTTTGGGAGGCTTTTTCTCCTATTACCCCTTGTGAAAATGAAAAATTTGGGGTAACACCAGCATTTTAGTGAAAAAAAATCAAATTTTTAATTTTCACGTCCAACTTTAACAAAAATTTGTGAAAACACCTATGGGGTGTTAAGGCTCACTGTACCCCTCGTTATGTTCCTTGAGGGGTGTAGTTTCCATAATAGTATGCCATGTGTTTTTTTTTTTTTGCTGTTCTGGCACCATGGGGGCTTCCTAAATGCGACATGCCCCCCAAAAACCGTTTCAGAAAAATTTGCTTTCCAAAAGCAATATATTCACGATTTTTAAAGTTATCGGTATCTGCATCTAACCTTGCCGATAATGCCAATAATGTGTCCAGCACGTGCGCCCCCTATACCTGCTGCTGTGCGGCCCCGTTCTCCTGTCCCGTTCTCCCAATCACATCATGGCGTCCTATGGAGGAGCATGTGACACACACGTCACTCCTCCTCCCCTGCGCCCAGCATAATGCTGAGGACTTCTGTGGTGGAGTATGTTCTGATATTCAGGGACAGGGTGCAGGCACTGACTGGGCTGGTACAGGACAAGCTTATAGCAGCACAGTCCAGGCAGAAGTACTGGTATGATCACAATGCAAGGGATCGGGTCTATGAAGTGGGACAGAAGGTAATGGTTCTGAACCCCATCAGGCAGAATAAGTTGCAGGCCGCCTGGGAGGGTCCCTTCCCCATTCTGCAGCGCCTAGAACCCACCACATATGTAGTTGCCCTTGATGGGAAAGGTCAGAGGCAGAGACAGTACCACATTAATATGGCATACTATGACCCTGAGGAGGTGGTACTCAGTGTATGCAGTGCACCAGAGGAAGGGCTGGGTAGTGATCCCCTACTGGACCTAGTGGAGGAAGCTAAGAGCCAGGGATCCCTTCAGTATGTGGAGATCAATCCACAGCTCTTAGCTGCAAAGAAAAGGCAGCTAAATGAGGAAATAGGCCCCTTCAGTGCCATCTTTACCTGGGAATGCAGGGCCTGTGGTGTCAAGAAAAGAAATAGACGGTTAAGGGAGACAGATCTATCAGCCTGGAGAGGCCAGATCTCTCTGTCTCTATCTTAAGGGGGAGGTGTCAGGCCCAAGGCCTGATTATGGATACATACATGTGTTTTATAATTGTATCTGTGTATAAACTAAGACCTGGGGGTGAGGGTCATTCAGACTGTGGGTTTGTGTATTGCATTTTATTGGGGGTCTGGCTGTTTTGTATCTCCTTTGAAGTCATGCACTCTGGTCTCATCATATAATCAAACAGATAAGGGGTCAGGAAGATAGATGCCCCACCTGGTGGGATCAGAGGGGAGGGAGGGGGGGGGGGGAGGGAGTTTCCCTCCAAAGAAGCAGATAAGACTTAAAATGCTGGACTCAACTGTTGTTCGAGGCTGTGCCAAAAGGCTGACAAGAGCTGGACTCTCACTGACAAGGACGGCTATATCATCATGCTGTAAGGACTTCATTTTTGCTTTCTGAACTTGTCTTGCCAAACTCTTTTATATATTTTTGTACCTGTATGTCATTTGTTTCTGTATTTATATATATATATATATATATATATATATATATATATATATATAGCACTGTGATACCTTTTATCAGATTAAATATTTAATTAATCAGCTCTAGTCTTTGATCTCTAAATATATGAGCTCACCTTTCTGAAGGCAGCTCTGGTGGAAACACGTTTATCTAAGGGTTAATTTGGTGACTTGCTGGGACTAGT
This sequence comes from Hyla sarda, assembly GCF_029499605.1. Lineage (NCBI taxonomy): Eukaryota > Metazoa > Chordata > Amphibia > Anura > Hylidae > Hyla > Hyla sarda. Next base: position 175,832,745 of record NC_079194.1, on the reverse strand, counting down.
AGCTGATACCCAGAGGTTTGGTGGCCTTAACCCTTGCACCATCACACTCTCTCTAGCGTCTTGGCTGGACCGATAGGGTGTGATCATGACAGAAGGATTAAGATTTTTTAATAGAAGTAATTTACAAATCTGTTTAACATTCCGGAGCCAGTTGATATATATATATATATATATAAAAAAGGTTTTGCCTGGAATACCCCTTTAAGGGGTTAAGGTATAGACATGGGGAATATAACAAAGGGTTGGTTCACTGGGGAAACATTATAAAATTAAAATGCAGGACATCTATTAAGACCAGTGGGTGTAAGTTTTTAATTTTAAAGGGAACCTGTCACATTGAAAATGCAGTTTAATCTGCAAGCATCATAATATAGAACATGAGGAGCTGAGCAAATTAATACATAGTTTGTAGGAAATGTCCCAGAAAAACATTTATTCATGTAGTCATTCTGGCGATACTAGTGATTGAAAGTTATCCATACATAAATGTGCATATAAAGTAAGCTGTCATTCACTGAGTAGGACCACCTACATGACTACTTAGCCCAGAATGGGCAGAGATATACATGAATAAATAACGAGTTATCCTTTTCTCTCTGCTGATCTATACTATGCGGTCTGCAGATTGGACTGCACTTCTAACGTGACACGTTCTGTTTAAAGAAAAAAAAGTTGTCCTACTGAAAAAAAAATTCTTATACAGTAAAACTCCATTAATCTGGCATCCACTTATTCATTGATGCTAAAAATCCTCCATTTGTTTTCCAGTATAGATTTGACATTAAATTGTCCATCATACACAATGAGAATCAGAAACATGAGTGCATAAAACCGATAATGAAGCTGCTCTGATGCTATTAACATATTAGAGTTTTGTTTTGTGTAATCTGATAATCCAGAATGCTTGGTAATCAGACATCTGTCGTTTCTCATTAATGCTTGACTGAAGTTTTTCTGCTGTATATCCTTTTCTTTTTTTTTTTACTTGTATTTAAACACGCTGTTTTTCATAGTTCATACTATAGAACATAGAGGGGTTACCTGCTGTATACTCTCTGAGGGAGATTTATCAAGGGATTTAAGCAGCTTTTTTTTTGCTTACAAAAGTCACACAAAAGGTCACACGTGAGACTTTTTGTGCGATTTTTGCACAGCTCCGCTCCCGGCACCCACTCACATCTACCACCTGCCTGAAAGGTATTGGGACTACAACTCCCAGCATGTCCTCACTGTAATGGCATGCTGGGAGTTGAAGTCCTACAATAGCTAGCTAGCGGGTGGGTGGTAGATGTGGGCGGGTGGTCGGGGAGCAAAGCTGTGCAAAAAGTTGCAGGTGAGACATGTGTTGCTGGCCCTCCCCAGTCTAAATAATGGAGTGCCATTTTTGACACTCCGGGCCTGTTGGTACCGGCTCTTCCGGACTCCCCTGTGGCAGTGGGTACCAGAGTAATAATTGGGGGTTAGTGCTAGCTGTTTTTGTGGCTATCGCTAAGCCCTGGCTTAGTAATGGACTCTGTCTATAAGACGGCTTCCACTACTAAGCCTGTAAAGTAAATAAATAAATAAATAAATAAAAAAACACATTTAAAAAACTTTTATTCCAAAAAACACTCCCCTACAAGCCCTCATTACAAAATGTTGTTAATATTAAACAAAAAAAACGCTGGTCGTTGTAGACGGATCTGAAATGAAAAAGAAAAAAAAAATGGGTTAGTACATTTAGGGGGAAAAAGAGGTTAAAAAAAATATAATAAACACAAATATATTTTTATTACCTATGTGTGCTAAGAAAACGGTATTCCAAAGTGATTTTATTGGTTTTTGCTTATGTGAGCCAAATTTATCAACCCCCTGTGATAGTATGATAAATATGTCACACATAAGCAAACCCAAAGCAAAAAAAAATGCCTACAGAACTCGCTTACTAAAGCAAACAATGATAAATGTTCCCCTCTTTCTTTTGCAAAGGCATAATGCAGAAGGTATAGCTGTTTGCATGGAGACGGTATGGCAGCTAATGACAGATCCTCCATTTCCATACTAAAGAAAATACATGGTTAAAAATGAATCCCTCGCCAGTGCAGGAGTTCACTGGATTTTTCAAGAGGCGCACCCCTCTAGATAATTTCAGGCACATGGGAGACATTGTCAGAAATCTTCATCAGAAATCCAAAGAATAATCTATTAAATCACCTTGTTTATATAACACTAGCTGAGTACCCGACGTTGCCCGGTTTTTCCTTCCTAATCCTTGTTGTGAAGGAAAATCAACAGAAAAAGCTTTTGACTTCATATCCCGTCCTCATATATTGTTGTCATATCCCAACTCCATATCTCGTCCTCCTATCCTATCCCGTCCTCCTATCCCATCCTCCTATCCCGACCTCCTATCCCGTCCTCCTATCCCGTCCTCCTATCCCGTCCTCCTATCCCGTCCTCCTATCCCGTCCTCCTATCCCGTCCTCCTATCCCGTCCTCCTATCCCGACCTCCTATCCCGACCTCCTATCCCGACCTCCTATCCCGACCTCCTATCCCGTCCTCCTATCCCGTCCTCCTTTCTCGACCTCCTTTCCCGTCCTCCCTTCCCGTCCTCCCTTCCCGTCCTCCCTTCCCCGTCCTCCCTTCCCGTCCTCCCTTCCCGTCCTCCTATTCCGATCTCCTTTCCTGTCCACCTATATCGACCTCCTGTCTCGTCCTCCTATCCCGTCCTCCTATCCCGTCGTCCTATCCCGACCCGTAATATGTGTACCAGGTATTGAAATATCTCCAGATACACACATACATACATACATACACACACACACACATACACACACACACACACACACACACACACACACTGACATATATATATATATATATATATATATATATTTACAATAGTTTTGTACTTGTAGAAAATAAATCCAGCCCATTTGACCTTATTACGTCTTATCAGTGCAAAATCAGAAATAGGGCTACTTACAAATCTCAGAATCATATTTCTCCTGCCTAAGACTATACTGCAAAGCCCTAAGTTTGTTTTATTTCATTTTTTTTTTGTCTCAAAACTTTTGTATTAAATTTGACTTCAGCCTGGTAGAGGGGTTAAAGACGAAGGTGATTTCAATGATGAGAACCAGTAGGCTGCAGTTAATGATAAATAGCTAAAAATTCCCTTTGTGGTTTGATGTATATCCTGCTGAACCGAGACATCAAAGAGCTGTCAAAGGAAGCTGCCCATGTGCTGTTAATTTATAACGACTCTAGAAGGCAATCCATAATCCCATCACTCCTTCTGCTTTATGATAACCTAAACCTCAACCCCCATCCCAGGCAAATCTATAGAGAGATCTGCATCAAACTGGCCTGTCACAGGAACTGTGCTACTATCTACTTTGATCACATGGAAGAAGCTAAGGCTTTATTAAAGGAACATCTTTTCCATTCAATGGGATAAGTTGTCTTGGCAGAATTTTAAATGTAGATAAATGGTAACATGATTGAAATCACTAAATAAATATTCATATGTATTGCATTTGTTTGCATGCAGAAATAGTGCTTAAAGGGGTACTCCGCACCCCTAGACATCTTATCCTTTGGATAGGGGATAAGATGTCAGATCGCCGGGGTCCCGCTGCTGGGGACGCCCGGGATCTCGACAGCAGCACCCACCTGTACGGCTTTCACCTGACACCGGCAACGCTGGAGGCTTCGGATCCCGACCACAATGGCGAGACCCCGGCGATCTGACATCTTATCCCTATCCTTTGGATAGGGGATAAGATGTCTAGAGTACCCCTTTAAAGTGCAGTTAAGCAGGACCTGTGGCCTTTTCTGACCTTCCTGTTTTAGTAAATACGTGTATTCCCCAAGGAATAACAGGTCTTGAGCATCTAATCTTATAGCTCTTTGTTGTGTCATTCCTCTATTATTCTTAAAGGGGTCTGGTGGAAATTTTTTTTTTTTAAATCAACTGTTGCCAAAAAGTTAAACAGATTTGTAAATTACTTCTAGTAAAAAATCTTAATCCTTCCGGTACGTATTAGCTGCTGTAAACTACAGTGGAAGTTCTTTTCTTTTTAAATTTCTTTTCTGTCTGACCATAGTGCTCTCTGCTGACACCTCTGTCCATGTCAGGAACTGTCCAGAGCAGAATGGGTTTGCTATGGGGATTTTCTCCTGCTCTGGACAGTTCCTGACATGGACAGAGGTATCAGCAGAGAGCACTGTGGACAGACAGAAAATAAATCAAAAAAGAAAAGAACTTCCTGTGGAGCATACAGCAGCTGATAAGTACTGGAAGGATTAAGATTTTTAATAGCAGTAATTTACAAATCTGTTAAACTTTCTGGCACCAGTTGATGTTTTTAAAAAAAAGTTTTCCACCGGAGTACCCCTTTTAATAGAAATATATGAGAAAATAGCCAACTGGACATTACCAGCAGCGGTATGTCTCTACACTTCATAGGTCTATTTTCACATTGTTTTTTTCAGCAGTTTTTTATACCAAAAACTGTATTTTTCTTTTTTTTTTTTTTATATACCTTTTTGAGGTGCATAAGACGGATAATAAACAACCAAATTGAATAAAATTGTCACCCCCCATATAAAAAGCACCTGCATGCTCTTTGTCCTCTTCTAGGTTTCTGCAGCACTATCACTTGATTTTAAAGGTGTGGAGGAGGTTAAGTAACTCTTGTTTCTTATCCCTACTGCAGAGTTTAAAGCCTGTCCAGACTGGATTTGTGCTGAAAGAAAATGTACACGTTGGTTCAGAGGCCGGCAAAAGAGTTTAGAAAAAAAAAGAGAAGAACATTTTCTGATTTGTAGAAATGTGTTTTTTAACATTATGTACTGACAGGACATATGAAGCGCCAGGAGGGGCAATAGAGGAATTTAATAACTGGCCATGCATATGTTGTTATATGTGAATTATCATAAATGTGTCTTCATTAAAATGCTTGTGTTGTGTTTATGTGTCACTGTGCTATAATTTGTTATTAAAATATGTTGATCCTGCTTTAGAAACCTGGGTAATCATCTGATCCAATGTCTGGCTATCTATTTTTTCTGCAGTGGCCATTGCAGAAGAGATCTAGTAGTGCATCTCATCTATTTAGATGAACTGGGGACTGTGCAATACATGGTCAGGTCTGCAAGAGCTGCTATTCCCCCTGGCTAAATGAGAGGATCCCAACCAGTCAGCCTCCCTCGGTTACCCATTTTCCTTAAAGGGAACTTGATAGGTTTCTACTGCCCCACACACTGACACCCATACCTGGTATATTCAGCAAACACTGTTCTAATGCTGTTCTTATACACCCCATGTAATGCAACAAACAGGAGAAGTAGAAAAAACACCTTCACTACGCCTTATGACAGACCAAATGGAGAAACCGCTGCCCACTCTGCAGGACAGAGAACAGGAACCATATTTGCATAAAGGATGGACCTGGCCCCCAATCCACATTTCTGGTTCCTGTCCTGCAGAGCAGATACTGTGTTACTGCACCAAGGAAGAATTGCTGAAGAGGGAAACTGAGGGCACCCGATCTGCTTCTCAAGGACTACTGGCTTTCCAGTTGTTGCGCTCTGCGTGGTGTCTCCCACATGGGGTCTGTAACAGGGCTCACTCCTGTGCAATGAAGGGACTGAATGTTTGAGAAGTCTGTTGGGGATTGGGACTAGAGATCGACCGATATAGATTTTTTTAGTGCCGATACCGATAACCTGTGAACTTTCAGGCTGATAGCCGATAACTTATACCGATATTCCCCCCCTTGTAGACAGCAGGCCCCATCCCCTTGTAGACAGCAGGCTCGCCCCCTTCTTACAGACAGCAGGCCCCCCCTTCTCTTGTAGACATCTCACCTGCGGCTGTCCTCGGGTGTTGCAGCTCCGCTGTCCCATTCTCCCGATCGCATCATGGCGTCCTATGGAGGAGCATGTGACATACACGTCACTCTGCTTCCTCCATAGCGTTACGCTGGGTGCAGGGGAGGAGGAGTGACGTGTGTGTCACATGCTCCTCCATGGAACGCTGGACACCTTATCGGTATTATCGGTAAGGTTAGATGCCGATAACTTAAAAAATCGTGACTATCGGACAAACCGATAATCGGTCGATCCCTAATTGGAAATATCCATAAGTGCGGTATATGGACCCACCAAATGTAATTGAGAGGAGGACAAGTGACCTAGGACCAGGAAGAGGTAGAGTTAGTGTATATTTAAGGAGAGGAGCACAGCCAGTTGCTGAGTGCTTTCCTGGCTGTGGCACAGCCACATGAGCATTCTGACCCTGCTTCCAAAGAAAGAAGAGGGTCGTGGCTTTTACTCGATCCTCTTTCTGGTAAAAAACTAAATGGCTTTTTCCATATGGTTATAAACCTCAAACTCCTGAAATGATCTCTATTATATGAAAAGTTCAGGACTGAGTTGACTCAACTATTTAAAACCTGGGACAGAACTGTTTCATGGTAAATGCATCTGCACGGCATGTACAGTCATGGCCGTAAATGTTGGCACCCCTGAAATTTTTCAAGAAAGCGAAGTATTTCTCACAGAAATAGATTGCAGTAACACATATTTTGCTATACACATGTTTATTCCCTTTGTGTGCATTGGAACTAAACCAAAAAAGGGAGGAAAAAAGCAAATTGGACATAATGTCACACCAAACTCCAAAAATAGGCTGGACAAAATTATTGGCACCCATAACTTAATATTTGGTTGCACACCCTTTGGAAAAAATTACTGAAATCAATCGCTTCCTATAACCATCAATAAGCTTCTTACACCTCTCAGACGGAATGTTGGACCACTCTTCCTTTGCAAACTACTTGGGGTCTCTCTTATTGGAAGGCATCTTTTCCCGACAGCAATTTTAAGATCTCTCCACAGGTGTTCAATGGGATTTAGATCTGGACTCATTGCTGCCACTTCAGAACTCTCCAGCGCTTTGTTGCCATCCATTTCTGGGGGCTTTTTGGCATATGTTTGGGGTCTTTGTCCTGCTGGAAGACCCAAGATCTCGGATGCAAACCCAGCTTTCTGACACTGGGCTGTACAGTGTGACCCAAAATCCATTGGTAAACCTCAGATTTCATGATGCCTTGTACACATTCAAGGCACCCAGAGGCAGCAAAACAACCCCAAAACATCATTGAACCTCCACCATATTTCACTGTAGGTACTGTGTTCTTTTCTTTGTAGGCCTCATTCCATTTTCGGTAAACAGTAGAATGATGTGCTTTACCAAAAAGCTCTATCTTGGTCTCATCTGTCTACAAGACATTTTCCCAGAAGGATTTTGGCTCACTCCAAGTTCATTTTGACAAAATGTAGTCTTACTTTTTTATGTCTCTGTGTCAGCAGTGGGGTCCTCCTGGGTCTCCTGCCATAGCGTTTCATTTCATTTAAATGTTGACGGATAGTTTACGCTGACACTGATGCTCCCTGAGTCTGCGGGAAAGCTTGAATATCTTTGGACCTTGTTTGGGGCTGCTTATCTACCATCCAGACTATCCTGTGTTGACACCTTTCATCAATTTTTCTCTTCCGTCCAAAAATGTTTTTGGGAGGGGGGAGCTATGTCACTACTGGGCTTGATATCATCCTGCATCTCAGCAGTGCAATGGGCTCAGTGTCACACCTGACATCTTCAAGACCCAACGGAACATATAGACAGTTCCCTTGGACCATTCTTTTGTATTGTCACCCCAAACAAGTGGATGCCCACCTAAAATCCCACAAAAAAAGAAAATAAGTATATGGAGGGATAGAAGATGTTAGTGTGTTTAATGCTTTGAAAACTGGGGACTGAGGGGCTGGTCCATCCTTTATGTGAATCTGTTTTCTACAATGCAGAGTAGGAGGCAGCCTCTCCATTGTGGTTCCTGTTATGGGCTTAAAGAATAACTATTACTGGTGAGTGTAATTTGTGTTTTATTGGTGCTTGTGTCATATGCTTATTAGTATTATCTAGTCACAGGGAGTAGATGCAGCATCTTTCAGTCACACTCACAAAGTCCTCCTCCCTCCCAAAGAACATCCTGGGTTGCATTCCAAAAGCCATTGCTTTTTTATTTTTCTATATGATGACTTCTTTTTTGTGGACTGAGTTGTAGTTTTTAAGATATAACTTATTGATTATGTTTTACTTTTTTGGGGGGGTTGAGGGACAAAATCAGCAATTCTGACTTTTTTTTAACTCCTTAAGGACGCAGGACATACCAGTGTGCCCGCTCCCCTACTATTACCCGTGCCTAATGCCAGATAGCACTGAATGTGATGATGCCCAGCATTAACCCTTAAGGAAGTTGCCTAACAGCGGAGAGGCGCGTGGGCCTCTGTGGGGGGCACATGTTGTGATCTGTTCATACCTGCATCCATCTAATCCCTGTCTGGTATCCTGCACAGGTTTGCCAGTCCAGCCTGTGTATGAAAGCCTGTGTATAAAGTATAGGGCAGCATTGCTTTACCTTCATGCTATACTGTGTAATTTGATTCTGAATACTAATTATTGCTATTTTGCTATATATATGGTTTACACATGAGGTTGGGGTTTTGGACAGACTGAGCAGTATTATCTGGCTACCATTTATGTACATGCACCATTTATGTGGAAATCCTATCGCCCGATGCCCGGGACATGTAGTTCCAGGTGCCGGGCAGGTGAATTTTTCATACTTAGCCCTGTATCGGGCGTGCAAGGCCGGACCGACTTTATTTTTACAATGCCATTGTGAGGTGCAGGAGCGGACCCAGACTTGCATGGGACACAAGTCTGCACCTCACACCAGTGCTCAGTATGTATGGAGCAGGCTCCCGATTCGAGCCCGCTCCATACACGGAGGCCCCCAGCTAATTTCAGCCCTTTAGATCGCCGCTGTAAAAGTTGACAGCGGTGCCTGTAGGACCTGATAACCATCCCTGGGTGTCTAGTGGGGTGGATCAGCCTCCACCCCCCTCCCCCCCGCAGCGCGATTGTGTGTGTGTGTGTGTGTGTGTGTGTGGAGGTAGCTGGAGGGCTTTCCTCTTCATCCATTGTTCCCCCCGTGGATCTGCATTTGATTGAGCCTACCTAGAGCTGGCTCAACCAGATGAACACAGATCAATGGAGTTCAATAGAACTGCATTGATCTATATGAGGAATCTAATTGTATTAAATAAAAAAAAATTTAAAAATCAATAAAAGTTTTTTTTTTTTTTAAACACCCATTAACCCCTTCCATACTAAAAGTTCATATCACCCCCCCTTTTCCCATTGTCCATATAAAAAAATATGTAAACATAATAAAAATAAACATTTGGTATTGGCGCATGCGTAATTGTCGAAACTATTAAACTATTAAAAAATAACATTTTATATCCTTTATGGTCAATGGCGGATCAAATCCCAGAAAAAAACGAAGTAAAAAGTGTTCAAAATGTCTGATCAATACCAAAATGGTACCGATACATACAGCAGATTACAGCCTAAAAAATAAGCCATCATACAGCCCAGTATCCAGAAAAATAAAACTGTTATAGGGGTCAAGAATTTTTTTTTATAAAATTAAAAAGTTTAAAAAAAAATTATATTTGGTATTGGTGTAATCAGGCTGACCTAAAGTATTAACATAATATACAAGTTTGACCACATGGTGAATGACAAAAAAAAAAAAATTTGCATTTTTTGGTCAATTTCACCGAAATAATTATTTTGTTTTGTTGGCGAGCATAAATTATGGAAAATAAAAAGTGTCATTACAAAGTATAATTGGTCCCGCAAAAAACAAGCGTCATATAGGTCTGTAGATGGAAAAATAAGTTATGGCTATTATAGGACGAGGAGGAAAAAACTAAGGTGCAGAAACTAATAAAGACATTATTTACAGACTATTTTGGTTAAAATTGTTTTGTCTACCAGGAAAAGTGGATTTTCATGAGGGACAAGTAGATTGTGTTCTGTTTTAGTCCCTTGGACTAGTAGTTTTTTAAAATGTTTTATTTCCACACATAAAAGGTTGCTCTGGATAGAGCAATTTTAATTGTTTTTAATTGTACTGTGTTTTTTGTATCCATGTATTTTTGTATATCATTAGCTTACAAAGATTAATATTTTATACAGATTATTGTTGTTAATGATATTTAGTATATCCACTTTTTTTTCTCCTTTTTGTTTTGTATACAGCATATAACCCCTTTGACGCTGCAATCAAAGTTGATTGCGGCATCTAAAATAAAATGTAAAAAACAGTCTGGGCAGCTCAGCGGAGCTAATTGGGACCATCGCAGTAAAACCATGGTGTCCCGATCAGCTGAGAGGACAGCAGGAGGGACTCCGCAGCCTGGAGCAATCGAGCACCCATAACATTGATCAATTCTATGCTATGGCATAGCATTGAACAGTGTATGCAATCTGAAGATTGCATGTAATAGTCCCCTATGGACAAATAAAACAAAATCAAACATACTATTCAAAAGTATTTTGACATGGCCATTAACGACGCAGGACGTCCATTTACGTCCTGCACCGGCTCCCTCGATATAACGTAGGGTTAAGAGGTGACCCCGCATCATATCGGGTTGGTCCCGGCGGCTATCAACGGCTGGGACCCGCGGCTAATACCTGACATCACCGATCGCGGTGATGCCTGGTATTAACCCTTCAGACGCAGCGATCAAAGTTGATTGCCGCATTTAAAGTGAAAGTAAAAGCATTCCCGGCAGCTCAGTGGGGCCGAAACCACGGTGTCCCGATCAGTTGTACGGACACTAGGAGGGTCTTTACCTGCCTCCTTGTTGTCCAATCGCTCAATGACTGCTCTGTGCCTAAGATCCAGGCAGGAGCAGTCTAGCGCCGAAAACACTGCTCAATGCTATGCTATGGCATAGCATTGATCAGTGTTGGCAATCAATGTTATGCAAAAGACTTATTTATCCCCATTCCCACTGCAGTTACTTTTTGCTTCTGATTTATTTCTTCTTGCCTTCTAAGAGCTATAACATTTTTCATTTCTCTTTAGAGACCTGGTTTTATGAGTAAATTCCTTTTTTCGAAGATACCTTTCACCTTTGTTATGGGGTTGAATTGAAAAAAAATATATAAATAACATTGCAAAAAAAAAAGTGAAGAAAAAATTAATAAAGATGATTTAACCCCCTTCCCTAATAAAAGTTTGAATAACCCCCTTTTCTCATTTAAAAAAAATAAAACCGTGTAAATAAAAAGAAAGATAAACTCTCCATGTGTGTAAATGTCCGAACTATAAAAATATTTTGTTAATTAAACCACACAGTCAATGGTGTACACGTAAAAAAAAATTCCAAAATAGCGTATTTTTGGTCACATTTTATACCATATAAAATGAATAAAAAGCGATCAAAAGGTCAGATCAAAACAAAAATGGTACCAATAAAAACTTCAGATCACGGCACAAAAAAATAGCCATCATACATCCCTGTATGTGGAAAAATAAAAAAGTTATAGGGGTCAGAAAAGGACCCTTTTAAACGTATTAATTTTCATTTCATGTAATTATGATTTTTTCTAGAAGTAAAACAAAATCAAAGCTATAAAAATAGGGTATCATTTTAATCATACAGACCTACAGAATAAAGATCAGGTGTCATTTTACCGAAAAGTGCATTGCATTGAAACAGAAGCCCCCAAAATTTACAAAATGGTGGGGTTTTTTTTCAATTTTTTTTGTTTCGCCGTAGATTGTTGGGTAAATTCACTGATGTCATTACAAAGTAGAATTAGTGGTGCAAAAAAAAAAAGCCATCATATGGGTCTGTAGGTTCAAAATTGGAAGGGTTATGATTTTTAAAAAGTGGAGGAAAAAATGAAAGTGCAAAAACTGAAAAACCCTGAGTCCTAAAGGGGTACTCCGGTGGAAGACATTTTTTCTTTTTTTAAAGTTTTTAAATCAACTGGTGCCAGATAATTAAACCGATTTGTAAATTACTTCTATTTAAAAATCTTAAAGGAGTACTCAGAATATAAAAATTGTCCCCCATACTGCCGGCAGTAAAAAAATAAAGATGTACATACTTTGCTTTGCTCCCCCGGGGCCTCCTGTAACCGGCTCCGGTCTCCGCCACGATCCTCTTCCTGGTTGCTGGTGGTCGGCAAGTCATACTGCACGTGGCCAATCACCGGCCACAGCGAAGTCCCGGCTCGGCCGGCGATAAGCTGAGCGGCAGTGTGACGTTTTCAGCCCCGCCAGCAGGTGCCAGTGTAGTGAAGAATTTTGTGTCTTGAAGCGTTCTCACACTGCCGCTCAGCCTATCGCCGGCCGATTCGGGACTTCACTACGGCCGGTGATTGGCTGAGTGCAGTATGACTCGCCGACCACCGGCAACCAGGAAGAGGATCCTGGCGGTTACCGGAGGCCCTGGAGAGCGAAGGAAGGTATGTACATCTTTATTTTTTTTTACTGCAGGCAGTATGGGGGACAATTTTTATATTCTGGAGTACTCCTTTAATCCTTCCAGTACTTATTAGCTGCTGTATAATACAGATAAAGTTATTTTCTTTTTTCATTTATTTTCTGTCTGTCCACGGTGCTCTCTGCTGACACCTGTCCATGTCAGGAACTGTCCAGAGCAGGAGAGGTTTGCTATGAGGAATTGTTCCTGCTCTGGACAGTTCCTGACATGGACAGATGTGTCAGCAGAGAGCACTGTGGACCGACAGAAAATAAATTATAAAAAAAAGAAAATAACTTTCTCTGTATTATACAGCAGCTGGTAAGTACTGGAAGGATTAAAATTTTTAAATAGAAGTAATTAAGAAATCTGTTTAACTTTCCGGCACCAGTTGATTTAAAAAAAAAAAAGTGTTTTCCACCTGAGTATCCCTTTAATTGTTTGAGGAAAATGATCCAATATCATGTATCTGTGAATTAAAAAAAATATGTAAACTTTTGCTTTCAGTATCTGGTATGACTTGTGCAGCAATAACTGCATCTGAATATTTGCAGGAATTATTAATTCGTTTTTCAACTCATACCATTTCTATTGGATTAAGGTCATGTCTTTAACTTTGCCATTCTTTGGTAGAACAATTTATGTGCTTTTAGGTTGTTGTCTTGCTCCATGATCCACATTATCTTAAGATTCAGCTCAAGGACAAATGAGTTGACAATTTCCTTTAACGTTTGATGGTATAATTAGGAATTCATAGTCCATCAATGATGCCAAACTGACCCTGCCCAGATGCATCAAAACAGGTGCATCAAACCACGTTATTACCGCCATGTTTCGCAGAGAGGGAAAAAAAAGGAATTATTTCCTACCATTAATTTGGTTTCCACTAATCCTTCATGATGGCACCATAATAATAATTTAATTTACATAGCGCCAATACATTCCACAGCACTTTTCAATTTTGATGGAAGTTGCTCCCCTGTAGCTGTAGGGAAACAGTGATGTGTAAAAGGGCCCCTCCCCTTACACACCCCAGTGCTTTCCAATAAACCCAATATCAAAATTATATGGTGGGAATTACGATGGTGCCGTCTTGAAGGATTAGTGGAAACCGAATGAAAGCGTATCTGTCAGATCCCACAAAAAAAAAAAATATGTTACTCAGTACCATACTCTGGCCATCTAATTTTTATGCCTCTATCACCTATATTTATTATAAAAATACCTCTTTATATAAGTTCAGTGTTAGAAATCCTCTCAGTAAAAGGGGGTGGGAGGGGATTGGTGTGTCTGCTCATGCGGCCTTGTCCATGAGTCATCTCTTGCCCATGACTCAAGGTGACCTAGTGGTGGGATTTTCAGGAGACGTTTTTTTTTATTAAATATTCAAAAAATTTTAAACAACCATTTTACAAAAGGTCTTTAATTTTCATCAGTAATACCATATAAAAAGTTTTTTGATCTGACAGCACCCATTAAACTGTGGGAAACAATTCCTGTTTTCAACTGCATTCCCATTAAAGACAGGACCATGATGGAGCCATACCAGATAAGTAGCTCTAGAGAGGGACCAAGGCCTGAAGGACATTGGCCGGTATTTATCATTGTAGGTGTAAGTAAAGCATTTTTCTATACCCTTTTTTTGTGTACTGGTGATGTGTAGGAGCACCAAATTTATTAAAGAGTTGCTCCCACCATCCTATTTTTTTTTTTTCTGTCCCTGCCTATTGCCAATCTATCCCTAACCCCCTCCCTGCTTTTAATTTACATTTTTACTATATTAAAAATGCCTTTTGTCTGCCTGGCAGTGTGCTCACTACCAGGCAGACTTCCCCAGCAGGCACCACGTCACTGATGCCTGCTGGGGGGGACTTCCGCCCTTAGTTCATCTACACAGGGTGCCTCCAGCTGTTTCACCACTACAACTTCCAGCTTGCCCTGACATCTATTGGCTGTCAGGGCATGCTGGGAGTTGTAGTATTGAAACAGCTGGAGGCACCCTGTGTAGATAAACTATTAGTTAGTCACAAGTGGCGCTGCGGCGCTAGCCCGTAGCCCCCCCCCCCTCTACGGTGCTAGCCCGTTCCCTCCTCCCCCCCGGCCCCGCATACCCCAATCCCTCATTACACTTGCAGTTACTGCAGAGTCCGGCAGCGGGCGTGCAGGGACAGCGGCGGCGGCGATGTGCAGGAGGAGTGTCCTCCCAGCCGTGGCCGGGGAGCCAATGCGCTCGCTCCCGCCTGTCTGATTGACAGGCGGGGAGCGAGTGCAGCCTAACTGAAAAAGGACTGATTGCCACTCCAAAATCAGTCCTTTTTCAGGTGTGACGTCATGCCAGGCTGCAGCCGGCCACTAGGAGGGTGGCCGGTTTTTAAATGTAAGTTAAACCTTTTTAATGAAAAAAAAAAAGTATATTAGAGATATGTTGTAGTACATAAGTACTACAACATATCAAAAAATTAAGTTGGTGACAGTGCCCATTTAAATGGTCACAGAGCATCTGATAAATTTTGTGCCGGTCACATTTTCTGAAATTTCTCTCTTCACATACACCAAAAAGCTAAGCTAAGTCTGGGCTGGTGTAGTTTTAGAGACTTCTCAGTTGCTTTGCGCTTTTTTGGGCCTTTTCATAAAAAGGCGCAGTTCATAAAACCCTTCCATATCATGTGTATTGCCAAAATCAGTGGATTGCAACTCAAAATCAGTAGAAATCTGTAAACCAAAAGGCGCAAATAAACCCTGCTTGTGCCTTTTTTGCGCCTTTTGTAGACACAAAAAACAGTCTAAAAACAATTATAAATGTCGGCTATGTGCCCAAAACAGTCCCAGCACGTCTACTCTGTAGTGACTGGTGAATGTGTGAAAGCTCGACCACGTAGCTGCCCTGCATATCTGATCAGGTGATGTGTTTGCTTTCTCGGGCCATTATGAAGAGACTGCTCTTGTTCAGTGTGCTTTCACTGAAAGAGGACGATCCGTTCCTTCTGATTTGTAAGCCTCTATGATCCACCTACCAACTGTGTCTTTTGAAGCCCTTTTGCCCCTATTTTTAACCTTTCATACTGAACAAAAAGATTCTCATCTGACCTCCTCTCTGCCATGGCTTCCAGGTACCTGACAATAATTCTCCTAACATTGAGAGTATGAAAGAACTGTTCTATTTGATCTTTGGGGTTCTCACAAAAAGAGAGTAAAATCATTTCTTGACTTCTATAAAAGTAAAAAGACACCTTAGGAAGAATATCTGGAAAGTGTCTGAGAATTATCTTCTCATCTGTAACCCTAAAAAAGGGTCTCTCTAATAGAAAGGGCTGCTTTCCACAAAATGAATTAAATTAATGCTGCTAAAAATGGCTCAAAGGGACATTATGTTAATCCTGAAGCACTATATAAAGATCCCAACTGGGCACAGAAGGTCTGGGTCTGATGACACTGACATCCTTAATAAACCTCCTAACTAGCTTCTTCCCAGCTAGAACAACCTCTAGGAATTGTTTCTGCACTTTTCTGTAGACCCTCCTGTAAGAAATCCAAAACTAAAGGGATGCTAGGATTATCTATGTCAAAGGGCCTATCCTTCAACCAAAAATGTAATCTACGCTTAATCCTCAAACAAACTGTAGAGGGCTTCCTCCCTGACTAGATTCTGGAGATGACCGGGTCTGAAAGGCCTCTCAGTTTTAAGATCCACCACTCAGGTTCCATGTCGTGAGGGAGAGTCTCCCTACCTTGGGGAACCATGGGGATGTAGAAGATCTGGTCTGACAGGGAGGAGGGGTAATCTCTAGGGTCTCTAGCAGAGGTAACCACTTCCTCTTGGACTAGGCAGGAGCCACCAGAGCCAACAAAACCCCTTTCCTTATCTTCCTGAGGACCGCTGGGATAAGAGGGAATGGGGAAAATGCATAATACAGGTTCTAATGCCAGTCCTGACCTAGGGCATCCAGACCTGTGGGAAAATTCTTCCTGTTCAGACAAAAGAACAAAGGGACATTATCTGAGGGAGACCCCAAATCTGGACTATCATGTCGAACAGACCTTTGTGGAGTTCCCATTCTCCTGTCTACTTCTCTTCTGTTTAAGTCTGCTTGGACCTTGTCGACTACTCTCAGGTGTACTGTTGTGATGGACAGGACTGTCCTCTCCACCCATGAAAAGGTCTTCTTGGACAGACTCTAAAGATGAGGGTGTCTTGACATTCCTTGGTGTGTTATGAAGGAAACTGACATCATATTGTCTGAGTAAATTCTCAGCTGCCTTCTGACTAGCTGGCTCTGAAGGGACTTTAATGCCTCTCAAACCTAACTCTGACATCTAGACTCTTAGGACCAAGCCCATTTGGGAAACTGCCCCTCAACCTGTCTCGCTTGCATCTGTAGTTACTGTCACTACAGGGGAACGGGACCAGAAGATTCCTTTCGAGAGATTCCTCTAGTCCTGCCACCAATCTGGGGATCTCTTGGTGACTGAGGAAATTGAAATCCTTTTGTTTAGGGATGATTGACTCCTGTACAAGTGGGAGAGAAGATTCACCTGCATTGACCTGGTATATTGCTTGTATGTAGGAGGTCATAAGGCAGAGAATCTTCATGTAATCCTGTATAGAAGTTTGAGACTTCCTCTGCAGGGTTAATACTTTGTGGACCAGATTGTCTTTCTTGTAATCTTGGAGAAAAGACATCTGGGCTACAGAATCTAACCTAGAGGGATTTTAGGGAGGGATCTAAGCTTGATTTCTCCCAATTAACTTGCCACCCCAGGATATGAAAGAGATCCATAGACTTGAATAGGTGAGATTGGATTTCTTCCTTGGATTTCGCCACAATCAGCAGGTCGTCCAGATAAGAGAATATCTGGATGCCCTGTTGTCTCAGGTGGGTCATCATCTCCACCACAGGTGGACCCGTTTGGCTTCCTTACCAGAAAGAGTCTGGAATAATGATCCAGGCCCTCCTGATCTGTGGGAACAGGGAGGATGGCCCACAGAGACAACATACCCAGGACCCCCTTTTGTAGTTAAGCTGAATCTGCCGGGAAGGAGAGAATTGTGACCTGAAATTTGTCTTTAACCCCTGCTGTATTAGTTGCATACTCCAAGGGTTTGAGGCCACATTGGTCCCCAAATTGGAGGAGTCTTCCTCCCACCTGATTGCCATTATTTCTTTGCAGGGGCAAAACTGTGTTAGTAGTTGAGAATAAAATTCCTCCTTTTACCCCCTTTGGGATAGCTCCAATGCCCCAACTTCCCTTTTCCAGCAGATTCTCTTGAAAGATGTCTGTTGCCACGAAAGGAGTGAACCTTCTTTGTTTTTATTTTAACTGGAAAACTCTTTCTTATCCACAGCATCCTCTAGGACCTTGTCCAACTCTGGTCAGAACACCTGGAGCCTCTTAAAGGAGATCAACCAAAGCCTGTTCTTTAATAAAGTGTCACCAGGCCTTAATCCAGAGTGCACAGCAGACAGAATTAGACAAGGAAAAGGCGGCAAACCTTGCGGACTCTGCAGAGGCATCAGCCAGAAATCCTGTGGCCATGCTAAAATATGATCTCTTGGAGTACCTTTCCTAAGGTGGTCATCTACCCGGTTGAGCCAGACGAACATTCCTCTTGCTACAGATGTGGGCACAATGTTGGTTTTCATGGAGGTGGCTCCTGTCTCCTACAACCTCCTAAAGGGGTACAATGCCCACAGATATCTTATCCCCTATCCCCAAGCATACCTTTGTTTTCACCTCCTGCATTTGCCTATGCCACTCTGACCATTAGTATAAAGCTCAACAAATTATTGATATAGCAGTTTATTTACAAATTTTAGTTGATCAATTTTTATTTTCGGATTGTCATTTTTTATTATTTTTTTGCACATTGTTATGAGGGCAGCAGTCTTGTCTTAATTGTTTTTAACAACATTAAGAGACAGACAATTAACAGAAGCTGTCCTATTCACATGAATGGGAAATGTTGTTTTGCAAATTGTGTAAACCGTGGTTTGCGGGTGCTGTTGTTGGTTGGTTCATATATAAAAAAAAACTGCTCACCGTATATATTTCATAAAGAATTATATTTCCTATTTTATTTGTTGCGTATAGAAAATATATCCATGTGACTTTCATTATTTCAAGTTTTGCGCAGAAGATATGGGAACCATAATTCATTCACTTTGAAGAGAACTTGGAATCCATGTGTAATAACCTTTGATGTATGGACATTTTGGTCACTGGGACCTTTCTCAACTGGCATCAATATAATGAACATAGAAATAAAGAAAGAACAAAGTGTATCCCCACTTCTCTCCTGTGTTACTGTTTTCAACGAGAGTCCCATATGAATAGGAAATGTGTCTGGTTGTGCTTTATGACCTTTAAAGAGGTAATTACACAGGGATAGGGGATCTAAGCTGTGAGCAAACCCTATGGTCTTTTCTATTAACTGGTGTTACCTTTCACTGTTAGGCTAAGGCCCCTTTCACACTACCGCTATGCTCCTGCAAAAACTCCCGTCAGAAAGTCCATGAAACGTCCGTCAAAAAAAATCATTCATGTCAATGGTATTTTTTTGACCATCCTTTAGCGTCAGTTATGTCCCGTTGTGACTAACATCTGTTATTTTTGACAGGGCAATTAACAGTGCATGCACTAAGTTTTGTCCTGTCAAAAATAACGATGGAATAACGGGACGTTAAAATTTTAACATTGAAGTCTATAGGTGACGGATATTTACAAATGACATCTGTTATTGTCCGTTATTTTTATATTCTGCTATGATCAGTTATTGCTACCGAACAAACTCAGTACAGCATCACAACCAGGAAGTTACATGGAAATAAAATAATGGACATAAAATAACGGACTATAACGGTGCATGATGGGTGATAACGGACGGCACATGTCTGTTATTTGAATGTCGGTCAAAATTGGTCATCAGTTATCATCGTTGTATTCAGTTATTTCATCCATTTTTTCATGACCCGTTATTGCTAAATAACAGGTGTCAGAAAGAGGCCTAATTTTACATTGCCATTGTGCTTCGCCCCGTTAGGCCACTTTTTTTTTTTTTTGTGCCGGATGTCCCGAAGAATAGGTCAGAGCACAACAGACACCACCAGGTCACCACCGGGTTCCAACGGATCCCATTGACTTGAATGGGGTCCATCAAAGATCGAAGTTTACCAGAGTTTGTCTGAGTAAAAAATACAATGCATACAATAGTGAATTGCAGATGAAGCGCCACATAACTGAGCACAACAGCATTGTGAATAGGGCATAATGCTGTACAGATCACTTTTCAACTTTTCAGCAGCCTCCTTCTTATAATCTCAGCTTAATGTTATCAGCTTATTTTTATTATGTAGCTAGTACAATGGAAAATTAGAAAATATCACCAAAGTTCTTAAAAATGTTTATTTTTATTTTTATTGGTATTTCATCGTGTACAATTAATTATTAACATTCTCCATATACATATTATTATCACATTTCCCATACATATAAACCTCCTTCCACCCTCCCATTATCTCCATGCATCTACACCCTTACCCCCCCCCCCCCCCCCCCCCCCGTGGCACCCACATCTTCCAGTTCCTCTTTCCTTTCCATTTTTACTATCTTGTTTCGCTATTTACTCTTTTTACCTTTCCTGTTTTTAAATAATGGTTTTACTTTCCCTCTATTTCTCCCCTGAACATCCTCCATGGCTCCCATTTTTTATAGAAATATATACTTTCATCTCTTCCTATAGCTATTATTTCCTCTAATTTATAACAATGTTGTATCATATTTATTATTTCATCTATTTTTGGTATTTCTGCTAGCTTCCAATATCTACAAAGAGCTAATTTCTCCACTACTAAGATCTTACATACCAAGAATCTCATTTTTACTGGGTATGTTTTAATCTGAATTAATAATAGTGCTTTTTGTGGTGTCAATCTGATTGAGATATGAGTTATGTTTGCTAATAGAGATTGTACTTTATACCAATATTCTTGTATCTTTGGGCACTGCTATAGAATATGTACAAGAGATCCAGTCTCCCCACATCCTCGCCAACACTTCTCCGATTTTATAGGGGACATCTTATATAGCTTATCAGGAGAGTAGTACCACCGTAAATTAGTTTTAAAAATAGCCTCTATATGGGATATAGCTATTCATGATGAATGGGCCAGTTTGAATGCGTATGTCCATTCTTGGTCCGTGAATGTTTGTGACAGGTCTCCTTCCCATGCTAAGTATGGCCCTATATGTTGAAAATTCAGACGGTTATTGATTGCATCGTAAATATAACGTGTTCCTTTTAAAGTTAGATGATTTAAATATGAAAACATATCTACAGAGCAGTAACATGGGGTTATTTTAACCGATTCTAAAAAATGCCTAATTCTGAGATATCCAAATATTTCCCGTGACGACAGACCAAATCTAGTCTGGATTTCTATAAATGGCATTATCTTGTCTTTTAAATATATCAGTTTAATTAACATTATGCCCTTTTTTTATTCATCCTTGAAGATCAAGGTCTGGAATTCTGCAGGAAAGAAATTGCAAGGGGATGTAATCCCTATATATCTTTGAGTTGTGCCCCATTAGTTTCAGACATATTTCCCAACATCGTAACCCTTTAACCATCAGGGGAGTCATAAAATTTGTTTTCCTTCCTTTCAGAAATGAATAGAAAAATAGGCAACGTGTGTCTTTACTTTCCACATGTGTCTGCTCGATCTGCACCCAATGTGTATCGTGCGAACGTGTCCACCATGCCTTAATTTTTGCCACTACGGTCGCTATATAATAATGATAAACATTTGGCAAACCCAAGCCACCCACTTGTCCTCTTGTCCTTAGTCATCATATTGTATTTTATTCTGGGTTTATGATTTAATCAAATATATCTGTTTATCATTATTCTAATCTTTTTAAAAAAAAGATGCTGGAATCCTAATTGGGAGTACTCTATACAAGTAAAGAAGTTTTGGTAACAGCATTATCTTAAATGCTGCTATTCTCCCCAGCCAAGACACTTCTATTTTCTTATATTGTTCTAATTCAACTTGTAATTGTTTGCTGAATGGTATATAGTTAGTTTCATATAGGAGGTTAGATGGTGTTGTGATCCAGATTCCCAAATATTTAATTTGGGTTGGTTGCCAGTCTAATTGATATGTCAGTTTCAGAAATGATTCAGTTGTGGTCTGGAGATTTAAGGGAAGAGCTTGCGATTTAATCTTATTTAATGAGTAATATGAAAGTAATCCAAAACTATCTAATAACTCTAAGGCTTTCTTCATTGATATAATCGGATTTGATAGCGTTAAGATAATATCATCTGCGTATAACCCCTTAAGGACTCAGGGTTTTTCAGTTTTTGCACTTTCGTTTTTTCCTCCTTACCTTTTAAAAATCATAACCCTTTCAATTTTCCACCTAAAAATCCATATTATGGCTTATTTTTTGCGTCACCAATTTTACTTTGCAGTGACATTAGTCATTTTACCCAAAAATGCACGGCGAAACGGAAAAAAAAATCATTGTGCGACAAAATCGAAAAAAAAACGCCATTTTGTAACTTTTGGGGGCTTCCGTTTCTACGCAGTGCATATTTCGGTAAAAATGAAACCTGATATTTATTATGTAGGTCCATACGGTTAAAATGATACCCTACTTATATAGGTTTGATTTTGTCGCACTTCTGGAAAAAATCATAACTACATGCAGGAAAATTTATACGTTTAAAAATGTCATCTTCTGACCCCTATATCTTTTTTATTTTTCCACGTACAGGGCGGTATGAGGACTAATTTTTTGCGCCGTGATCTGAAGTTTTTATCGGTATGATTTTTGTTTTGATCAGACTTTTTGATCACTTTTTATTCATTTTTTTAATGGTATAAAAAGTGACCAAAATACGCTTTTTTGGACTTTGGAATTTTTTTGCGCGTACGCCATAGACCGTGTGGTTTAATTAATGATATATTTTTATAGTTCGGACATTTACGCACGCGGCGATACCACATATGTTTAGTTTTTTTTTTTTACACTGTTTATTTTTTTTATGGGAAAAGGGGGGTGATTCAAACTTTTATTAGGGAAGGGGTTAAATGACCTTTATTAACACTTTTTTTTTTACATTTTTTTTGCAGTGTTATAGGTCCCATAGGGACCTATAACACTGCACACACTGATCTCCTATGCTGATCACTGGCGTGTATTAACACGCCTGTGATCAGCATTATCGGCGCTTGACTGCTCCTGCCTGGATCTCAGGCACGGAGCAGTCATTCGTCGATCGGACACCGAGGAGGCAGGTAAGGGCCCTCCCGGTGTCCGATCAGCTGTTCGGGACACCGCGATTTCACCGCGGCGGTCCCGAACAGCCCGACTGAGCAGCCGGGATACTTTCAGTTTCACTTTAGAAGCGGCGGTCAGCTTTGACCGCCGCTTCTAAAGGGTTAATACCGCACATCGCCGCGATCGGCGATGTGTGGTATTAGCCGCGGGTCCCGGCCGTTGATGAGCGCCGGGACCGAAGCGATATGATGCAGGATCGCGGCGCGATCCCGCTTCATATCGCGGGAGCCGGCGCAGGTCGTAAAAATACGTCCTGCTTCGTTAAGGGGATAAAGAAATGGTATGGGTCACATCTCCAATCTTTATCTTCCAATCTTAAAAAATGTTTTAAAACTTAAACCATAGATAATTTTCTGATTCGCATTCCTTGGCAAGGGTTTTGTCTATGCGTTTTAACTCCTCGCATAAATCTTTTTTTTCCATCCACAGAGCTATTGGATGACTTGTTTTTTGCTTACTTTTCATTTTACAATAAAATGCACGGCACAATGAAAAAACATCTGTGATGAGCCAGATGTTTCTTATGAGAGGTTAAATCTGGACCTAGATTTACACCAAATAGACCTAGTGAGTTCCATGGGTGCAAGTAAGGGTTATGCAAATTGGTTGTTATATCATTTGGGGGAATGATGACTATCCAGAGTTTTCCTGTCCATTTCATGTATGAACCCAATGTTATTTACAATCTAAGTATGTGTAAGTAGGTGGCATATAAATGCGGTCAGCTCAGAGCACCAATATAATTTAAGAAAAGTTTCTAAACTATTGTAAAGTGGCCTTGAGGATTGGAAAGGCCAAAAATATAGTTAGATTACCAGAACTATCTTTTTTGCCCACAGCAACCGATTACAGCTCAGCTTTCACTTCTCAAAGTGTGTTGGTAGAATGAATTGTGTCCTCTAATTGGTTCCTGTTAACAACACAAGACAAATTATTTTATAGACCGTTTTACTAATCAAGGCCCATTATTTAAAAAATATATATTTATCAAAACCTTCCAGAGGAAAAGGATCCCAGTTGCCCATAGCAACCAATCAGATTGCTTCTTTCATATTTAACAAGGCCTCTGCAAAATGAAATAAGCGATCTGATTGGTTGCTATGAGCAACTGGGCTACTTTTCCTCTGGAAGGTTTTGATAACCCTCCCCCATAAGGATTTTAAAAGTACTGTTATTTTCAGTGTGTTAATACATTCTAGAAGTATGTGTGTGCACCGAAAGTCAGTTTCTCTATTCATTCCTATGAGATGCTCAATATGCTCAATGTGCTTCTTCTGTTGCTTGAATGCCTTCTTAGTGTCAAAGCTTAGCAGGAACATCTAGATATTCATTCTGATAGCTACATCAATTTGATCTGTTGGCAGGAAAGAAACTTCACCTGATCTTTATGAACAAGGATTAGAAAAGCAGATCTGATTTCTTCAAAAAACAGTACCAAGCCTGTACTCAGGTTGTGTGTGCTATTGTAGCTCAGTTCCTTTTAAAGTGAATAAACTCAAGTTTTAATACCACACACAACCTGAGGAGAGATGTGGTGCTGTTTTTCGTAGAAATTGGCTCTGTTTTTTTTATTTTTTTTCATTCCTGGATAACTCCTCAGTGTTATAGCGTAATTGTAATTTCAAAAAATTGTTGACATATCATCAAGAAGTCAAAAAAATTGATCGCTCCCAATTCTTAAATATAGTCCTATGTAGCTATATATCCCTAGATGTTGCATATGGAGCCACTATCCTGCATGATTCAGAGCAAGCGCTGAGCATAGGAATGAAGAAAGCTACCACTCTTTTCCCATTTATATCTAGAGATTGGTGGGGGTCGCAGCATTGAACCCTGACTGATCAAAACTTCTGACATGTCTACATCACATATCAAAAGTTTTTAGAAATGCCAGTAATGCTTTAAGCAATGTAATTGGTCTATAACTAGAGCAATCCAAACTAACTTTCCTGAGCTTCAATGTAACAGTAATGTGCAAATAAAGCATTGATGATGGAATTGGTTATCAGGAAGATCTCTTTAAGCATAGAGCAGACCAACTAGTTTGCGAAGTGTAGGAACTGCAGAAACAATGATCTTTCAAAGTGATATATGTCCTGTAATTCTGTAATGTAGCCAGAGAGATACAGTAACCATGTATGGCTGGTGTATGCACTTTCCAAAAGGATAGCTGGCGATTATACTGAGTGTTCATTCAAGTTAAAGAACGTGGATACGTGGCCTCTCAGGATCTCTCTGATATCAGGATTTCATTCATTTCATATACAGTGACATTTTCTTAAATTTTGAAGCTGAAAGGGATAAATCCAGCAATAAGGGGATGTAGTTGGAGAAGGATGTTGGGTCAGTGACTAAGCATTTGAGTCAGTAGAAAGCCAAAATGTTTTTTTAAGAAATGATCTATCCTAGCGTGGGTTTATTGAGGTTCAAGATAAAAGCAAAATTATTTCTGTGAAGGGTTATGTGACTACTAGAGATCAAACAATGAGTATGCTTAGATGAACTAACAGAAAGATCTAGATAATTTGATTAGTTAAAGGCAAGGGCGATGAAGGTATGTGAAAGTTCCATAGATCTGGCGAAAGCAAAAATGAATTAGCCTCATGCAATAACTACAGTGAGCCACAAAGGGTCCAGCCTACAAAAGATCTTGTTAAGGAAGGGAATTTGGCCCTCATTAGGGGCATATACTTTGCATAGTGTGAGTTGCCTACCAAAATGTAGGCCTTGGAGAAGGAAATGTGAACCTAAGGGTCAATTTCCAACTGTGATTTGAAGAGGATGTCAATGTGATTTTCATGTTCTCACTTCTAGACTTCCCCTTTCTGTCTGGTCAGTCTTAGGACAGTACCTACTCATCTCTGCTATGCCACGACATAGGGCTGGACAAAGTGCATTGGACTGAACAGGTTGGCAATGTGCTGCGGATTGATTTATAGTGCAGTACTACAAATGACACAGGGGGTGGGGTGATGTTATTGATGCACTGACAAAGGTGTTATGTAAGCAGAAAGAAAAGCAGCAACAGGATCACAGCAAGGCAGATGTTTCACCACAAAAGCAGCCCTGGTCCAAGCTGTAGACTGCAAAAGATGATTATGACAAGCAAAAGGGATGGAATAGAGGATATTACATTTAGGAGGCAGCAGTGTGTTCACAGTAGGAAACAAGTATTTACACAAGTAACAGCTGACCAGACCTTTTTGATACTGAGAAAGGAAAGCCATGATAATATCTTTCAGGCACAGCATAGAATATGTAGGGGAGAAAAAACAGACAGATGTGGCGCTAATAGTGCCGGTTATCCGTGGATAACGGATAGTAGGTAAATAGGTAGATAAGAGCCTGCTCACCTTCGGTGGTTGTGCTAATGTCAGGCGCAACGCTGATTAGGAGCCTTGAGCAGGTATCTTTTCTGTAGGTGCACCGGGAGCTGCTGGTCGTCGTTCCCCTCAGAGACGGTTGGTGCAATCCTGTAGCGTGTATGGAAGGTAGGAATCCCAGCAAGGGTCTCCTATTCTTCCCGTGGGTGAAAATTGCGGCACTGCAGCGCTACACCGGCGGAGTGGAATAAGCAGTCGGAGATAGCGCAGAGGATGATGATCACTTTTTATTAAGAGTCATAAAAAGGATCAGTTTTATGTTGGACAACACGTTTCGGAGGGGCTCCCTCCTTCGTCAGGTCTGGACCTGAGGCTCAAGTGAAGTGTAAAGACAGCTGCCAGCTTCTCTCAGCACCGACACACGAAACTGACGAGGGACGTCAGGGCGTCCCTGGTCAATCCTTGCAGCCACCACCGTAGCACACTGTTTTAAAGTGGCCGCAGCGCTGGCGGCTGCTGCAAGCAGGGCCAGGGCAGCGGGGCTAAGGGCGCATCATTTGATTCTGTCTGCAGTGGCCGGGGGCTCTTTCTTAAAAAAAAATACTGGCTTTTGCAGGAGGAGCTAAACATCATTTTTCATGTCACAGCTAGCTTCCCGGGACTTGGTTTTCTTTATTTACATTTCACGGTACGGAGTCTTTAACATACTATTGTATGATTACCTTATGTATGCTGGGCTAGAAGCATTGTATATCACCACAGGGACACACTTTTATTTGTTTGAGTATATGAAGTCATCTATACTCCAAAGTGGGATCACTTCAGATGTACTGAGCTAGTAGCACTCTGGAGCATCATAAGAATGCAGTCTTATATCAAACACATTTTTGTACCTGTGGACATCACCCATACATGGTGTAGTATTATAATATCTATATTAAAAATCCACATCTCTGTTCACATCGAGTTATTGCAGTCTTTATAGTTCCTTTATGATACTAGTGCTGATTTAGTTCTGCTATACCATTTACCACATTATAACTACTATATATTTTATGTGTCCGTAACTGATGAGCTCCCTACAACTGTAGCTGTACAGTTTATCCATTGCTGTCTATCTGCCCATGACATTACAGTTTCTTTCTCACATATAATAGCTATTTATCCATAGCATTAATCTCTATATTATATGTGGTCTATAATGTATCGTGATAGACATTAACGGAACTATCTTATACTTAATTTATGATCTGCACTGTTTTGCAGTACTTTTGTTAGGGTCGGAAAACACTACGTTTTGGCCCCCGTCAATCGTATCCGTCTGCATCCCGCTGAAAATGGGATGCTGATCTATACAGTTAACGGGCGCAGAAGACCACATTCAATTAACGGGTGCAGAAGACCACTTCAGTTAACGGGCGCAGAAGACCACATTCAATTCTATGGCCAAAGGAGTCACCTAGTGACTCTATTGGGCTATTTTAAAAACGCAACAGCCCCTGTCATAAGTGCCCTTAAAATAGTGCATATGTCCCAAATAGAGTCACTAGAGGTGACTCAGTTCTGTAGCAGAAGTGAATGGGGTGTGCTGCTGCGATTAACAGTATACATCTTGTTTTCAGTAAAATGCCAACAGATATGATTAACGGGAGCCAAAGCGTAGTGTGTTCCGACCCTTACTTAGTTTTCAATAGCTGTATGGCAGATTCCAATGTGTTTTTTCTCCTCATGAGCTTTATACCATATTCTCAAGTGAAACACATAGGAATCAGTGGAATCTAGTAACGCATTGATACTAATTATTTTGTATACCTATTTTGGCTGCACTGGCTGAATTCTCCTTCCATCCTAGCATATTTATTTTTTTGCCACTCCTAGAATATTTCTTTTCTTTTCATTTTTATCTTCCCTCTCTTTACTGTTTATTATTTTATGCTTTACAATACACCAGGAAGGGACGGTCACAGTGGTTGGAGCTACCTTGTTAGTAGGAGTAGGAACTCCAACAGGCAGAGAAAGACATAAGGGAGAGTTAGTTTAGACTAGCGTCGGTTCTTTCCCTTGCATCCCCTCCCCTACATTGTGTCTATTTTGGTAGTCCAAGATGTGATTATTACGATAAATAATTATAAATATAATGTGTTGATTTATGTTATGTGGCAATTTTAATATTTAAGTCAGGAGTATTAAATGTTATATTTTATAACTTGTTGCATTTGCCTGATTGGTACTCTCTCTTTGGTGATTTTGTTTCTAACATAAACCTTTGGCAATATTTGATTGACTCCTGGAGCATTTATTTTAGTCTCCACTCAGTGATGTAGTCAATAGCACCTCTGGAAATATATTTAGTGAGAAAACTGGTGACATGTTCAATACTCATTTCACCCGCTGTTTTACTGGAAGGGGTATTCTCCCCCTAGACATGCTATCCACTATCTGACGGATAGAGGATAACATGTCTGATCACGGGGGGGGGGGGGGGGTCTGGCCTCTGGGACCCCTTGTGATCTCCGAACCGCCGGTGCGGCATTACGGTCACGGAAGCTTGGGGCTTCTTAACGCCATGCCCCCTCCATTCATGTCTATGGTAGGGGACGTGACGGCTAATACACAGCCATCACATCCCCTCCCACAGACATGAATGAAGGGGGTGTGGCATCACGGAATCAGGCCTGGGGCTTCCGTAACGCTGCACGGCTGGCCCGGAGATTGGGAGGGGTCCCAGGTGATGGCCCCCCTCCCCTCTGCGATTAGACATGTTATCCCCTATCTTTTGGATAGGGGATAACATGTCTATGGGTAAAGTACCCATTTAAAGTCAGTTTGCACTATTTCTATATCAGCCAGTTTAAAAGGCTTCTGACTCTAATGTGCACCCAACACCTTTTATCCATATTCCCTTTGTGTATTACGGTAGCTTTTAGGTCTTCTTTAATTCCTGCAGCAACAATGAGCTTGAAAACCACAATGAATAGGATGTGCTGGAGATATGTATGATAAAGTAGTGAACATGAGGGCAACAGAGATTTTAATCATCCCACTGAGTAAGCCCCTCCAGAGCCTTAAATGTCAGGTAATGGGAAACAATAGGAGGGTGAAAGTAAGTATGGTAAATGGACTCTGTATAAATCTAGTAGAAAAACTTTTGTATGAAATTTGAGGCATACTGTGATACAGAATAAGGTTCTTTGTGCCGACAGGTTTATTGTCATTTTTTCCAGTGCAGCATCTTTATTAATAGATATGTGAATTAGTAAAATACAGGCATTTTTACTAGAGGGTGTCTACTTTGGCTAATAAAGGAGGGTATGGCAGCCATAGGATGACCATACATGCCTGTACTCTTAGAGTAAATGTGAAGAGGTTGCCCTGTAAATCCTGCCAAGAAGAGCTTATAAAAATTGAAATTTTCCCTGGTTACATGAATGCTTACCATAAGGGCATTTTTACGAGAGGGTCTCTGCTTTGGCTTACAAAGGAGGTCATGACAGCCATAGGATGCCCATACTATTAGAGAAAATGTACAGAGGTTTCCCTACAAATGCTGACAAGAAGAACTCTTTTTCCCTATTTTTCCCTAACACGCTCATAATATGTTCCCCACAATGTATACTTGGTCTGTTCTGGCTAACTGTTGTACACATGTTAAAAATCTCCACAACAGCTCCACAAAAACCAGTCTTTTCAAATCTGTACACTGTGGCAGGTCCTGACCTTCACGAACCCCTTCACATAGAAAAGAGAAAAACTTTGGCACTTTTTCCTAAAAAAGCTTAAAAAAAAAGGCTGTATTTCACTAAAAAGTGACAGTAACATGCTGCCTTTATCAAGCTTGAAACTTTTTTAGTTTTATTTGCAGAGGAAAATTATTTGTGCAGTTTTGTTAAAAACTGTAGTCATCCCACCAAGTTTTTAATGTAAAATATGATTGTGGCCAGTAGCTGTACCATTTTCAACTCAAATAGACATTTTGTGTCCCATGATATGTTAAAATATATTTTCTTTACATCCAATCTGTGTAAATCTGAATCTCCACTATGATTCACCTATAATCAGTCATTAGTACATTGTGTCAAAGCCTCTTAAAAATATGACAGCAATATAACAACATATAGAGAAGCAATGTAAAGAACCGCACGTTTCAACAGATGCACAAGACAAAAACTCACAAAGAATCTGCATGAAGGAAGCGTTTCTGACTTTAATTATGGAAAATATGCATCTGTGCTGAAAGCTGTTAATATCTGAAGAAAGTAAAACTGTCGTCTAGGTGTAATTAACTACTTCTCCGCACCCCACAGAACCAGATGGCTGCTCGTTACTTTTTAAAAATGATTATTTTGTTTTTGACTTTTTTTGGGGGGTATAAAGATGGCAGAGCAGATTGACATTTTAAAATTTGAAAAGGAAATTCGATGGCGTAAATCATACAGCCGGAGCTATAAAGAAAAGATTTGGCGATTTACGTTTAACCTCCATATGCTCAGCCATTGTCTTTATTGAAACTTGTCAGCGCACAAATGAAGAGGAGGAAAACAATGTGGACAAATGTCTATTTTGTTATCAACAACCTTGAGTCAGATTTAAAGGGATTTGTCTAAGATAGCAACTTATCACTTGATCTTGATAATGGTGTGAGTGCCAGGTAGCAAATTATCATCTTGGTAAAAACCCCATGAAAGGAAACCTGAAAGCAGAATGTAGATCCTTTAAATTAGGGCATCCGACTAAGCAGACACCTAATTTGCTGGTGGGGCATAAAAAAAAGACTCCTGGCTCATAATGAACAGATCACTTCCTGTTTGTTAGGAGGAAGGGCTGCAGAGAAGTTTACTGAGTGTCTAAGAGGTGTTGGTGTTGCATACGTGACGAGTTATTTTCTAGGGTTTATGTGAGCACTTTAGAAAGCTGTTGGTCATCTTTCTTAGATATATAGAAATGATAGTGTTTACATCTTTAAAAAATAAAGTGCCCAAGTATCACATGAAAATACCATGACTTGCTGATTTGTGGAGGTCCAACTCATGGAAATGGTGACAAAATTCTATTGTTTTAACTAGTGTTGTAAACGCTCAGTTATGTGATTTTGAGGTTGGTAACCAATGG
Source organism: Hyla sarda (assembly GCF_029499605.1). Taxonomy (NCBI): domain Eukaryota; kingdom Metazoa; phylum Chordata; class Amphibia; order Anura; family Hylidae; genus Hyla; species Hyla sarda. Next base: position 175,801,562 of record NC_079194.1, on the reverse strand, counting down.
AGAGAATGTTATTTACAATGAGAATGTTTGTTTGGTTTTTCTTTTCAATTAGAAGTGAGGAACTTGACCTGAACTAAGTTCTTTTTCCATTTATCCTATTTTGTGTTTTCATACCTGACCTCCATAACATTGTAAGTTTCCATGCTTGGAATGTGATCTCTACACAGTGGAAATCTCCCACAGCGCTAGACCATGCTATTTTCATGGTGTATTTACCTTTTTATATCTCAGTAAAATTAAAGGAAAATGTCCTGCTGAGAGACACTGTTTTGATCATGAAGGAGAGGAAATTTTCAGGAAAGTGCTGTGGCTTTGCTGGCCATGACAGCAGCTTCCAGAGGATGAAGAACAGTTGTTGCTGGAAATAGCAGCGTTATTTACAAGAAATGCCTGCTTATCGGAGACTGTAAATGTGTCCTGTTTATCAACTTCCTTTCTGAAATATAATTTAACATACACTATTACATTATCATGCACAGAAGAAAAGTTATTTACTACAAACATTATGGTAGAATTTTTTTTAAATATGCCTCTAGATATAGTGAGAAAAATGGGAGGGGTAAGTATGTGTTGTTTTTTTTTTAGTAAACCTTGCTTTTCTTTGTTCCTTCAGCACAACATATGGAAATTCTCCACTCTGGTAGGACAGGGGGAATTCAAATGGATGAAGTATGAGCCTATATAAAAAGACACAGGCTGTTATTAACAAGTACTACAGCTTCTAAAATCAAAAAAATAAAGTTGTCGGCTAACTCAGGGGGCTGATTAGGACCTACACATTGCAATCTGGGGGGAGGGAATCCTTCTCTGGTCTTGGAGGCTCTGTCGCATTCTTCTTTTTTATTTAATCAACTGGTGCCAGAAAGTTAAACAGATTTGTAAATTATGTCTATTAAAAAATCTTAATCCTTCCAGTACTTATCAGCTTCTGTATGATCCACAGGAAGTTCTTTTCATTTTGAATTTCCTTTCTGTCTGACCACAGTGCTCTCTGCTGACACCTCTGTCCATTTTAGGAACTGTCCAGAGTAGGAGCAAATCCCCATAGAAATCCTATCCTGCTCTGATAGTTCCTGACATGGACAGAGGTGTCAGCAGAGAGTACTGTGGTCACACAGAAAGGAAATTCAAAAAGAAAATAACTTCCTGTGGATCATACAGCAGCTCATAAGTACTGAAAGGATTAAGATTTTTAAATATAACTCATTTACCAATCTATATGCAAGGAGAGTTACGTCAGGCACAACTGTAGTGAATACTTGTGGCGTGTCTGATGAGTTTCTGCTCATGCAGCACTATGTCTGCTGTGTTGCGGCTGGGTGGTTCTCTACATCTCAAGAAGGCATAGTTTTAAATTCACAAACTTGTAGATAGAACAGACGGATCACTCACCAACTTTGCCAATACAAAAGATTTCTTTATTCTTCCATCTTTAAAATCCTCTCTTGCTTAGGGAACTTGTGCAGACAGGTGGGGGAGGTGAAGGGTAGGGACGCGGGGTTACAGAGACGACGGCTCAGTTTCGTTCCCGGGGGAACTTCTTCCGGTCTCCTCTGGTTGTTCCGCATCACAGGTGAACTAAATACAGGTGAGTAGGGGGAGGGGAGGGGTCTAGCACCTTGTTGTGTGAACACCTTTCTGTGCACATAAATAAAGTTTGTACAATTCGATACAAAAGTGAAAAAAAATTTACATTTTAAAACCAATTTCTTACGATCTACAAAAAGGGACTAAATTCTGCCCTATCATTCAATCCAGCCGGGCCCATGGCTCCGGTCCGTAATATCCATCTTGTTTCATATTTAATGAGCTCGCTGTCCCTGTCGGTTTTTTGATTAGGTATGTGTTGGAGACCTGCGAACTTAAGAACTTTGGGATTCCCTCCATGTACCTCGGTGACATGGTTAATTAGTTTAGGGACACCTTTACCTGTTCTCAGGGAGTACAGGTGTTCCCTGAACCGAGTGAACATCTGTCGCTCTGTTTTGCCTATGTAAAACATGCCACATGAGGAGCTTATGCAGTATACCACATAGCAAGTTTTGCATGTGATAAACTGTTCTATGGGTATATCTTTCCCTCCTAGTTTAATAAAGCTAGTGTTCATATTCTGGGGGCAATAGGCACATTGGCCACACATATGATTCCCTGTCACTTTGGTTTTAGTTAACCAGTTGGTACTGTTTTTTTTTTTTTCGAAGTATTCTTTACTTTGATTTTTTTTTAAAGATCCCCTACTGTGTGATTACGTTTAAATGTAATGATGGGTTTCTTTTTAGCTTTGATATTCAAGTCACTGTCCTGTTCGATTATGTGCCAATGCCTATATATTGCCTCTTTGATGGTATCGTTGAGTGGTGTATTTGAGAAAGAAAATGTCCGCCTGGTTACTTCTGTCATGTTTTTTCGTTTTTAAGAACTGTTCCCTATTTGTGTTCTGAATTTTGTCATATGCCTGCTGTACGATGGTTTCTTGGTAATTCCTGGCCCTCAAACGATTTTTAGGTCCTCTGCTTGCTTTTGATAGTCGGCCTCCAGTGTATTGATGCGTCGTAATCTGATAAACTGGCTATATGGCAAACCTTTCTTTGTTTGGATTGGATGTGAGCTGTTGAAATGTAATAGTGTATTTTTGGCTATTGGTTTGCGGTATCCTGTAATTACTATCTGTTCGTGTTGGATGGAAATAAGGGTATCTAAGAACTCTATTTTGTCCCTTCCATACACCGCTGTGAACTTCATATTCATAGTATTGGCGGTGTTTAAATATTCTACGAACTGATTAAATTGTAATTCATCTCCGCTCCAGACTACTATCACGTCATCCACATACCGCATAATGTATCGAATGTGTGGAAGAAATATATTCTGCTCTGAAAAAACGTAAACCTCCTCAAAAATGGCCAAAAACAAATTGGCAAATGTACAAGATACCGGGGTACCCATCGCGGTACAGGTCAGTTGCCGGTACCACTGGGTCCCGTAAGTGAACGTATTGTTCGACAAAATGAAGTGTAAAGCGTCACAAACGAAATTAATGAATTGCTGAGATTTGCCTGTTCTGTTCAAAAATTGACAGATAGCCCCTACACCCGTATCCAAAGGGATACGGGTGTACAGGCTCTCGACGTCAATAGATGCTAAACCGCATGTAGTGTCCAGGGGGAAATTCTGAATGGACATATCTCTTTGAGATATGTCCTGGTGTTCTTCAAGAGGGGGCGCAATACCCAATCTAGATATTGGGACAAATATTTTGTCACTGACCCAATCCCCGCGACTATAGGTCTGCCGGGGGGATGGGTCAGGGTTTTGTGAACTTTAGGTATGGTGTACCATTTAGCTGGTTTTGAGTGAGATGGTAACAATTTTTCAGCTAGTTTATTAGGGAGGGTACCCTTTTCAACTTGCTCTCTTAGTAGCGTTCTTAAGACATTGAGGATTTTTTGTGTCGGGTCCTGTTGAAGGAGTAGGTAAGTGGTGATATCACCTAGTTGCCTCTCGGCCTCTGCCTGGCAGTCTCTTGTGTACATCACCACCACCGAGCCTCCCTTGTCGGCTCTGGTCATGGTGATGTCCCCAAGGGCCGCCAGGTCCTGCAGAGTTTTCATCTCTGCTTGGGTCAAATTTTTATAATGGATTTCACGTCCTCCACCACTGCCTTCCTGGAAATCTCCAAACTACTCCCTAGGCTAATGGGAGGGTTGAAGGTAGAAGGTTTTCCCCCTGTAAAATGTGAGTTACCATTCTCTTCTACTGTTAACCCTTCACTCTCCTCATCAAGATCCGCTAGTATTTTCTACAATACGTAATACATTTTTTCAGAGCAGAATATATTTCTTCCACACATTCGATACATTATGCGGTATGTGGATGACGTGATAGTAGTCGGAGCGGAGATGAATTACAGTTTAATCAGTTCGTAGAATATTTAAACACAGCCAATACTATGAATATGAAGTTCACAGCGGTGTATGGAAGGGATAAAATAGAGTTCTTAGATACCCTTATTTCCATCCAACATGAACAGATAGTAATTACAGGATACCGCAAACCAATAGCCAAAAATACACTATTACATTTCAACAGCTCACATCCAAACAAAGAAAGGTTTGCCATATAGCCAGTTTATCAGATTACGACGCATCAATACACTGGAGGCCGACTATCAAAAGCAAGCAGAGGACCTAAAAAATCGCCAGGAATTACCCAGAAACCACCATACAGCAGGCATATGACAAAGCTCAGAACACAAATAGGGGACAGTTATTAAAAATGAAAAAACATGACAGAAGTAACCAGGCGGACATGCAAAGATTTGTATTATCTTTCTCAAATACACCACTCAACGATATAATCAAAGAGGCAATATATAGGCATTGGCACATAATCGAACAGGACAGTGACTTGAATATCAAAGCTAAAAAGAAACCCATTATTACATTTAAACGTAATCACACAGTAGGGGATCTTTTAAAAAAGATCAAAGTAAAGAATACTTTGAAGAAAAAAAAAAACAGTACCAACTGGTTAACTAAAACCAAAGTGACAGGGAATCATATGTGTGGCTAATGTGCCTATTGCCCCCAGAATATGAACACTAGCTTTATTAAACTAGGAGGGACAGATATACGCATAGAACAGTTTATCACATGCAAAACTTGCTATGTGGTATACTGCATATGCTCCCCGTGTGGCATGTTTTACATAGGCAAAACAAAGCGACAGATGTTTACCCGGTACAGGGAACACCTGTACTCCCTGAAAACAGGTAAAGGTGTCCCTAAACTAATAAAACATGTCACCGAGGTACATGGAGGGAATCCCAAAGTTCTTAAGTTCGCAGGTCTCCAACACATACCTAATCAAAAAAACGTCAGGGACAGGGACAGCGAGCTCATTAAATATGAAACAAGATGGATATTACGGACCGGAGCCATGGGCTCGGCCGGATTGAATGATAGGGCAGAATTTAGTCCCTTTTTGTAGATCGTAAGAAATTGTTTTTTAAATGTAATTTTTGTATCGAATTGTACAAACTTTATTTATGTGCACAGAAAGGTGTTCACACAACAAGGTGGTAGCCCCCTCCCCCTACTCACCTGTATTTAGTTCACCTGTGATGCGTAACAACCAGAGGAGACCGGAAGAAGTTCCCCCCGGGAGCGAAATGGAGCCGTCATCTCTGTAACCTCGCGTCCCTACCCTTCACCTCCCCACCTGTCTGCACAAATTCCCTCAGCAAGAGAGGATTTTAAATATGGAAGAATAAAGAAATCATTTACCAATCTATTTAACTTTCTGGCACCAGTTCATTTAAAAAAAAAACATTTTTTCCAGTTGAGTACGTTCCTGTCCTGGAAAGCCTAAGAAGATAGGCAAAGAAGCCTTTTTTGTGATGGAACCATTCCTTTGTATTGCTCTCGACTGCCTTATAGTGCTAACAAAAAAGTTTTTCTGCCTAAAGTGGCTTTTACAGAGAATCTGAACCAAGAAGTGTTTTTTCTTAACCTCTTTGAAAATCTAGTGAAAGTAGACCAAATTAAGCGACATTCTCTTAATGTTAAACTGACTGTTCTCACTCAATTGGATAGGTCTGGACATTTCAGAGGCTTAAATTCTTTGTTTCTTCAGCTTCAAGTTCCTAACAAGGGGATGGTGGCATTGAAAGCTTCATTATCCAGATGGATCAAAGTCGTTGTCTTGTTGTCTTACTCTTCCTTGGGAGTTACACCACCTGAAGGTTTCAAAGCCCATTCTACTAGAACAACTATAACTTTGTGTGGCTGAATGATATGTCAGGCAGCTATGTGGGCAAAACCTTGCATGTTTATTAAGCATTACAGAGTGGATGTTCTGGCTTCTTAAGCGGCGGCCTTCAGCAGAAGAGCACTCAAGTTGGCAGTTTTGAGATTCTCCACCCTTGCTCTCTTAAGTTATTGCTTTGTAAATCCCTTTCATGTGCTGCCATAGGGATGTTCTTACAGAAATTTCTTCTTTCTGTGAGTCCCAAGGCACTCAAATCATTTTCATTGCATTTCATCAATGCAACTTAAAAGGAAAGGAAGCATGAAGTTCTCCAAAATCTCCTGGTAGACGGATGCGTTGACCCTGGACTTAATAAAGCACAGTGGATCAGCACCAGCAGAGGATATGGCTCCCCAAATCATAGTGATTTTGTGTGTGTGTGGGGGGGGGGGGGGTATTTGGGGTTTTCATGAGCTGTAAGCCATAATCATCACAATTATGACAAATCACGGCTTGAACTATCTTGCTTTGCATGTAAAGAGTCTCTCTAATATATTAGTTTTACCTTTAAAGTTGCATTACTAAAATAAATGAACTTTGCTCGATATTCTAATTTTTCGAGTTTCACCTGTAATACAGCAGTCTTCTACTGTTCATCCTGACCCTCCTGAATAAAATGTCAGAACTTAATAAAACATAAATGTGTTTCTCCATTGGCTGTACATGGGAGTCCATGCATATGGTTTTACCAAATGCTTAAGTTCTTAGGCTTCTTTTTGGATGTAATCAAACTGAAAGCATGAGACTTAATCAAACTGAAAGCATGAGACTTAATCAAACTGAAAGCATGAGACTTAAAATTGTGTTTTGGTTTCTTAAAAATGAAATTCGGAAATTGGATAATGTCAGCACCATAGATAGGTTCACAGTTTTTTAATTGGCTTTGTGCCTTTTTCCTATAATATAACACAGTATAGGTCAAATCTTTACACCACACACAGCAAAGTCACTATTGCTAAATTGGCCCAACAACACATGGTATTAAAATGTTTCAACCATCTAGTGGCAAAATATCAAACTACTTGACTACATCACCATTATATCCCGTTACAAACAACAAATTCATAAGAATAATCTAGTGAACCACTTTTTATGATTTTCCCTTCCCAGGATATCAAGCATCTGTAAGTTACCTGACATTCCAAGGGTCCTTTCATTTTCCTCTGTAGAGGTTATTCTTTCCAGCAGATGACAAGAAAGTCTGGGTGAATAAAAGCCGAACACTGTGCCTGAGGATCACCTCCTGCCCTAATAATCCATCTTTCTTGCCTCCGACATTGTTATAGTAGCAATGGATATTGCGAAACACATTAGTGTCCAAGGACAACTGCAGGTAGTTACTTTGGCTCAGTCTTTAAATGTCCATTGATGATTTGTATGGGAACCTGAATAGCGCTGTATGAATCAGTGTACAGTGATACATAGATCTACACAGATGATACAAATCTAATGCACGCTAATGTCTGGTGAATACTTCAATGAGCTGTTACCACATTTTCTTACTTCAGGGTCACCACCGTTTAGCAACTAATTGTATGTTTTTTTGTAGACTCCAATACAACATCATTCGGGCAAAATAATTGTGATATTTTAAAAATTGCTGACATCTTAATAAAATATCCCAGATTAACCATATCACTGCCAGGAGTTCCTGGAAATTTTACACCTCCAGTAGCCTGGACAAATGTAAAAAATTCACACTTTTGACATGTACAAATAAAACTGAAATGACAAAAAAAAAATCATACTAACCCCCTCATCCCCTTACCATTATATTTTCTGAAAGTAGACACCTTGCACAATATTAAAATGACACTCTGTCTTTACACACACAGGCAATTGTGTGTTATTGTCCATAAAGAATGCGCAAATAAATGGATAAAAGTGTAACCCAAGCATAAAGTTATATATACCACACCTCCTAAATTTAAAAGTTGAATTTGTGCACGGCCTATATATATCACTAAGACCTATGTCTATGCCTATGCACATATTTTCTTAAAACTACCTGAACTGGAAAAATAGAAAATCTGGTTTTAAGCAGAACATTTTTAGTAACAACCTATCACATACAGATACCACACCTTGAGAAGTAAGTACACTCCTAAACCCTATATATTTTCGGGAAGCAGTGAACCGGATTATTGCAGTTGTCCTTATGGGATACAGACAGCCAGGTCCACCTTCACATAACTTTGCAATTAAAGTTTGTTGCTAAAACTCACTTCCATGCATAAATTTAGAAGCAAGAGGTTAGAAACCACATTGACGGGTGTTGGAGTCCGCTAATGGCAGGAAATCCAAGGAGGGGCTGGAACACAAGAGCAGTTTAGGCAGCAGGGCGGGGATTAGAAGTGAGCACTACCATTAGCAATCAAATACCCCAAGAGGACCTGAGATAACCTTGCTCACAAGACCCATAATCATGCAAGGTACTTAACAATTCTAGGTTTGGAAAAGGGGTATAAACCATAGACAACTATGGAAAGAAGAAGAGGAGAGAGAAAAGCCGGGAAAAATCCAAGAAGAAACAAGTGAAGATAGATTTGACAGAGCACCGGATGATGATGGGGTCCTAGGGAGCTTATAGATCTCAAACAAGAGATCCCCACCTACGGGGATGGGAGACCTTATCCAAAGAATCTGCTGGCCCAGGTAAAGAGCAGTACAGCAGAGAGGCACTACCAGACAGAAAATCACTATAATAATACAGTTTTACCAGTGGAATGTCTACTTTGATTGGTTAAATCATCTAGCCACTATTGTTTCAAATCAAGTTGTTGAGTGCAAGTATAACCAGGGGGTATAAATATTCTGTACACTCATCAAATTAGGGTAAAATACATGCAAAATAGGCCTAGACACAAATTTGGCTTCAATAATAGTAGGTAATATACTATGTAGAAAGTATTCTTCTTTGCATGCCCAAGGTTCAGTACCATGGACAGTGTCCGCAGAATTGGGGGAAATTAAAACCCTATTGCAGCACATAATCATTAAACAATATAGTATGTCAGTATAATGTATTCTTTTTAAAAGACATTTTTATTATTTTTTACAAACCTCTTTAAAGTTAAATAAATATATAATTAAAAAAATAAAAATCAATATATATTCCATACCTTGAATCACCCTCTTTTGTTTAGATCAATTTTTAGAATTTATCCATGGGGATACTTTGGAGACAGCCAAGTTGACCAAAAGTTCACCCCCTCAAAGGACTGTCATTCTGTCAGTCCTGAATGGCAAATCAGCCTAGGTATACAGCAAAATTGTAACAAGCAGGGACGTGACTAAAGGGTTGCATAGCTTACAGCTGCAACAAGGCCCTGGTTCCTGAAGGAGCCTGACAGCTCCTTTACTACACAGATATTGGAAATAATACAAGATGCTTGGTGGGACCCTAGAATTAGAATTTTTGCATCAAGATCCAGGTATTATCCACCAAATATATCAAGAATCTTAATGTCCACAATAAGAAATTCTATTCTTTATTACCTAATTTTGAAAAGTTCGTTCAGCATTGCATACAGGCCTATGAGTTTTAATCTATGAGGAACAATATTAGTTAGTGGGTGAACAAAGGGAATCACATAATTCCAAAATCGTGAACTTGTCGCATTCACCTAATGTATACACCAAGATCACATTTGCGCATGTATATAACTAGAGATAATGCAAAATATATAAATGCCAATACTAAATGCTCCAAAAAAGACCAAATAAGAATATTGGCCCTGATTTATCAAATGTATGGGAGAAAAATTGGAGAGATTTTGACCAGGGAAACCTATCCACAGCTCAGCTTTCACTTTAACAGAGATGGATAAGATAGGAAAACTGAGCTCTGATTGGTTGTTATGGGCAAAATCTCTCCAGGTTTTCTCTCACACATTATGATAAATCATGGTCAATATTCCCAAGGTAAAGCCAGTTTAGGGCGACTGCATTACTTAGCATATAAATCATACATGGTGCTAATCTGTAATGTGACTTATGAACGGATACATAAACTGCATTAAATTGTAAAGAAATAAATCTATTGGCTTATGTTTTAAGGGTTTTAGTGCCATCATATATTTAGCTATGATTAAGAGCTCTCATAGCTCAAAACACATAAACCTGTTTGTGATGCTGAATTGAGTTTTTAATATGTGGTAATAAAGAATTGCATTTTTTAATTTGGGTGCTGAACATTTTTTATATATTTAGTGGATCCTTTCCAAAGTCTGCTAGTCCAGCAGGCAACCTATGCACCCTCTGGATATTATGCGAATACAGACAAGAAAGAAGCAGACACTGGTTTGGGTGGGCTGTTACACAAAATCTTCCACTGTGTCACACAGTATTTGTTTTGGAGAAATTTCAGTTTTTTATGTAGTTTGTTGAGCCAAAGCAAGAAGGAGATCCAACAAGAAGGAGACGTTGAAGTCCTTCTTTTATATTTCACATTCCGCTTCAATCCACTACTGCCTTTGGCTAAAAAGCTGAATGAAAAACTTCCACAAAAACTGTAGCATTAAAAAAATAATTAAATTTAAACACTTTTTAGATCAGATCAGTGGGTGCCATTGTACCTGGTCCACTGAGAGGCGCCACTTGTTCATGGTCATGCTCACTCTGCATGACTCATCTTTATCCCTGAGTTTGTTGTGCTTTGTCTCTTCATTCAATCACTACAGGCTGCTCTTTAACCTCCTCCTCTCTTTTTTCATGATGCAGTCTCAAAGGACAAGAGTGAGCATAGAGGAGTGCTAGTCCCACCCTAAGTTACTGGACTTTGTCCAAGCCTATGCTTTAGCTTGGACAAAGATGATGCTTCTGTTGGACAGGATCATGTTCTGGATGGTATGGGGACCCCTAGTGGTGTTTTTTTTTTAGTAGACATGATTTATATAAATAGGAAATAAAATTTTCTTATGAAGTATATTAGAAATAGGGATGTCCCGATACTAGTATCGGTATCGGGACCAATACTGGACATTTGTATGAGTACTTGTACTCATGCAAATGTCCCCGATACCTTATCCGATACCTGCCGACGGGAGCCCCGCCGGCAGGTATCACAGAAGTACGATAGGCCGCCTGCACTCTCCGCTCCCGAGCTTTGAAACGCGCTCAGCAGCTGAGCGCACATCATAGCCGGGACCCGCCTTAAACCCTTTAGATGCCGCGATCAAAGTTAATCGCGGCATCTAAACATCCAGAGATGTACTGCCGCTTAGCTCAGGGATGCTGATCGGGATCATCGCAATGTAATCGTGGTGTCCTGATGGCAGGCAGTAGTAAAGAAGCGCACATCGCAGTGTGTCTGCTCGTAGCGGCGTATTGCTGCTCCGAGAAGGCACATCTAAAGGCACCATGTAGCGGTCCTTCAGCTGTAGATCTGCAGCGTAAAATACGCTGTGGATCCACCCGTGTGAACGTACCCTTAAAGGGGTACTCCGCCCCTAGACATCTTATCCCCTATCCAAAGGATAGGGGATAAGATGTCAGATCACCGCGGTCCCGCTGCTGGGGACCCACAGGATCGCCGCTGCGGCACCCTGCTGTCATTACTCCACAGAGTGAGTTCGCTCTGCACGTAATGACAGGCAATACAGGGGCCGGAGCATCGTTACGTCACGGCTTCGCCCCTCGTGACGTCACGGCCCGCCTCCTCAATACGAGTCTATGGGAGGGGGCGTGGCGGTCGTCACGCCCCTGCCATAGACTTGCATTAAGGGGGCGGGCTGTGATGTTACGAGGGGCGGAGCCATGACATCACACTGCTCTGTCCCCTGTATCGCCCGTTATTACGCACAGAGCGAACTCGCTCTGTGCAGTAATGATAGCTGGGGGACCGCAGCGGCATTCCCGGGGGTCCCCAGCAGCGGGACCGCGGTGATCTGACATCTTATCCCCTATGCTTTGGATAGGGGATAAGATGTCTAGGGGCGAAGTACCCCTTTAAGGGAAAAAACCCTGTCACATGACATTGAAAAAAGTATTGGTAATTGGTATCAGCAAGTTCTTGGTACTCGTACTCGGTCTTGAAAAAATGGTGTCGGGACATCCCTAATTAGAAAGGTAAATGTTTTGCCAAGATGTGCAACATATGAAAAGTTTTTGAATCTCTCAAAGCCCATTTAACTGCTACTTCCCGAGCAAATGCATAAAAACCTTGCTGCCCAGATAACTAACCCCTTTAATAGCATAATCATTGTCATTCTGTCTCAGTGTTTGAATACATGATTTGTTAAGCACAGGCACACATTACAAATATTGCTTTATTGTACAGAATTAAGTGAACTCTGATGCCTTTCACTATTAATTTCTATAGACAAATCTCAAAATTTAAACAAGGCCTGACACAATTTACTTTCTTTAATATTTTATCACAATTTTCCAGACGATAATATGATGAATATGATAAAATAAAATAAAAAAAATTTTATTAACCCCTTCCAGCTATAGGACAAATGCATACATCCCAGCACCTGACACGTTCGCGCGCTGGGACGTATACATATGTCCTGACGATCAGAGGCTGGATCGCACAGGCTGTAGTGTGTGTAGCTCATCAGGTCATACTGTGCTGCAGTAAAAATTTATTGCAGCATAGTATAACCTGTAAAAAGTGTAAAAAATTAAATAATAAAAGATTCTTCAATAAAATTGTGTAATCATTTTTTAATAAATGCCCCTTTCCCAATAAAAGCCCTGTATTAAAATATATATATTTTTAAAAAGCACAAATCATATACATACTAGGTATTGCCACATCCATAATAATGTGTACTATAAAGCTATAATGTAAATTATGCCGCACGGTGAACGCTGTAAAAAAAAAAAAAAAAAAAAAAAAAGTAAAAAAAGCACAAAATTCCCCAATTTTGGTGCGAATAGCAGAATAAAAAAGATCAAAAGGTAGCATGTATCACAAAAACTATACCAATAAAAAGTGCAGCTTTTCCAGCAAAAAATAAGCCCTCACTCAATGGCGTCAGACGAAAAGTAAAGAAGTTACGGCTGTCGGAAAATGATTACACAAAAAAGGGGAAAAAAAAATTTTGCTCAGAAAAGGAAAAAGAACATTAAAAGCTATATAAAATGGGTATTGCCATAATCGTACCGACCCACAGAATAAATATAACATCACTTTTACCGCACAGTAAACACCATTAACCTCTTAAGGACCAAGGACATACCGGTACGTCCTGAGTCCTTTCCCTTTCTATAACTCGGGGCCACGACGGGGCCCCGCGTCATAGCGGGTTGGGCCCGGCCTCTAACAACCGGCCGGGACCCGTGGCTAATAGTGCGTGGCAATGATCGCGGTGCCGCGCGCTATTAACCCTTTAGACGCTGCGTTCAAAGTTGAACACCGCGTCTAAAGTGAAAGTAAATTACTGCAGGTTATCTCAGGGGGCTGTTTGGGATGTCTGCGGCAAAATCGCGGCATCCCGAACAGCTCTGGGACACGAGGAGGGTCTCCTCCCTTGCCTTCTGGTGTCCGATCGCCGAAGGACTACTCAGTGCCTGAGATCCAGATCCAGTAGTCAAGCGGCAGAATCATTGATCAATGTAAAAGATCAGTGTGTGCAGTGTTATAGGTCCCTATGGGAGCTATAACACTGCAAACAAAAGTGAATAAAGATCATTTAACCCCTTCCCTAATAAAAGTTTGAATCACCCCCCTTTTCCCATAAAAAAAAAAAAAAAAGTGTAAATAAAAACAAACATATGTGGGATCGCCGCGTGCGGAAATGTCAGAATTATAAAAATATATTGTTAATTAAACCGCACAGTCAATGGCGTATGCGCAAAAAAAATTCCAAAGTCCAAAAAAGCGTATTTTTGGTCACTTTTTATATAATGAAAAAATGTATAAAAAGCGATCAACAAGTCTGATCAATACAAAAATGGTCACTTTAAAAACTTCAGATCACGGCGCAAAAAATGAGCCCTCATACTGCCCAATATGTGGAAAAATAAAAAAGTTATAGGGGTCAGAAGATGACAATTTTAAACGTATAAATTTGTAGTTATGATTTTTTTCAGTATGACAAAATCAAACCTATAAAAGTAGGATATCATTTTAATCATATGGACCTACAGAATAAAGAGAATGTGTAATTTTTACCGAAAAATGTACTGCGTAGAAACAGAAGCCCCCAAAAGTTACAAAATTGAGTTTTTTTTTTATTTTGTCTCACAATGATTTTTTTTTCTGTTTCGCCGTAGATTTTTGAGTAAAATGACTGAAGTCATTACAAAGTAGAATTGGTGGTGCAAAAAATAAGCCATCATATGGATTTTTAGGTGCAAAATTGAAAGAGTTATGATTTTTTAAAGGTAAGGAGGAAAAAATTAAAGTGCAAAAACTGAAAAACCCCTGGCCCTCATGGGGTTAAAAAAATAAATAAATAAATAATACGCCAGAAATTTTCCAGTTTTTCACAATATGTTGGAGCTTTTCATAAAAAATGCTGCTTGTGTCAACAAAAATGCACCACTTATATAAAGTACAATGTCATGAAAAAACTCTCAGAATCGCTCCGTTCAGAAAAAACGTTCTAAAGTTATCATTTAAAGAGACACATGTCAAATGTATAAATTTATTTTTTAATATATCGCTCAGTACCTAATCCTGACCATGTACATCAAATTTTTATGTATCTAGCACCTTTATTTTTTTATGACACATTTAATTTAGCTCACTAGTCGAAATTACTCTCAAAGGGAGGGGTGTGGCCTCACTGTGCAGGTCTCCGCCCCCTCCCCCAGTATGCTGTCTGCTCACATCTCCCCTAGCATTAGCAAAACTACAACTCCCAGCTTGTCCTCACTGACAGTAGTGGGACACAAAATGACAGTGGGAGGATTATTCCTCCAGCTGTGTGCCCTGCGCTCACAGCTGTCAATCAAGGAAGTGTGTCCATGACATAGGTGATGACGCATTGGCACAGCAGGACTAGTATGTGTCCAAGGAGGCAGGGGGGGGGGGGGCAGTTCTTTGACTAACTAAAGCAATTGCAAAACCTATTGGTTTTGCATGCTTTACAACATATCAAAAGTTTTTGTATCTGACAGTACCCATTTAAAGGGGTTCTCCGGTGCTTACACATCTTTTCCCCTATCCTAAGGATAGGGGATAAGATGCTTGATCGCGGGAGTCCCGCCGCCAGGGACCCCCGGGATCTTGCACGCGGCACCCCGTTTTTAATCAGTCCCCAGAGCATGGTCGCTTCGGGTCTGATTACAGGCGCCTCCGCCCCCGTGTGACGTCACGCTCCACCCCTCAATACAAGCCTACGGGAGGGGCCCCTCCCCCTCCGGAATGAATGAATCAGCCCAGCGCTGCGCTGTCCCCACTAATCCTATGTGACCCGCGAGCGCTGTTCTGCCCCCCCCCAACTAATTATTAGCCCATCGCTGTGCTGTCCCCATCAGGGTACTACTCACATGTCACCCACATGCGCTGCCCTCCTCGTCCTGTTTCTTGCGGCCGCCGGCACTGACACTCTATAGCAGTGGTCTTCAACCTGCGGACCTCCAGATGTTTAAAAACTACAACTCCCAGCATGCCCGGACAGCCAACATCTGGGAGTTGTAGTTTTGCAACATCTGGAGGTCCGCAGGTTGGAGACCACTGCTCAATACTGTGCGGTATCCCTATGCCGGGCTGCAAAAAATTAACAAAATAAACTTTTAACTCACCTCCCATTGGTCCGGTACCGGCCTCACTTGTTTCCTGGGGACCGGAACGTCGGAGAGCTGTCAGCTTATCACCGGCCACAGCGATGTTCCGCCTCGGCCGGTGATAGGCTGAGCCCACTGTCATGTAAGAAGCCGGCTTCTTACAGGACAGTGGACTCAGCCTATTACCGGCCGAGGCGGAACATCGCTGCGGCCGGTGATAGGCTGACAGCTCTCCGACGTTCCTGTCCCCAGCTTAAGGCTGACGTAGGTGCGTTAAAGTTAATTTTGTTTACCCTTTGCAGCCCAGGCATAGGGATACCGCACAGTATAGAGTGCCAGTGCCGGTGGCCGCAACAAGCAGGACGAGGAGGGCAGCGCATGCGGGTGACATGTGAGTATTTACCCCGATGGGGATGCGGGCTGATAATTAATATGGGGAGGGGGGGGGGGGCTAGGAAATACCGTTATACGGTGGAACCGCCAAAAGTTTAAAAAATAGTGTGATATACACATTTGGTAATACCGCCTGGCCCTACTGTAGAAGACATAGAACTTATATAACCACTTTTAGGGTACTTTACACATAATCTGCTTGCGTAACGTACCCTTAGGTTATGTTCACATAGGCAAAAAAAAAATAGCGGCACTCATAAAAGATGTGACATGTAACTTTTTAGAGAGGTTCTGTTTGGAAGCTCACATTAACCCCTTAAGGACGCAGCCCTTTTTCACCTTAAGGACTGAGCCCTTTTTCGCAATTATGACCACCGTCACGAATTAATAACGTGAAAACGCTTTTACCGAATATTCTGATTCTGAGATAGTTTTTTCGTGACATATTCTACTTTATTTTGGTGGTAAGTTTCGGCGTTAATTGCATTCTTTTTTGGTCAAAAAACCCAAAATTTCATGAAAATTTTGAAAATTTTGCATTTTTCTAACTTTGAAGCTCTCTACTTGTAAGGAAAATTGATATTCCAAATAAATTTTATTTTTCAATATACAATATTGAAAATATTTCAATACAATATGTCCACTTTATGTTGGCATCATAAAATGGACATACTTTTGCTTTTTGAAAAAATTTGAGGGCTTCAATGTAGAGCAGCAATTTTCAAAAATGTCATGAAAATTGCTAAATCTGAAGGGACAGATGTTACAGAACTACAACTCCCAGCATGCCTGGGCAGTCGAGGCATGCTGAGAGTTGTAGTTTGGCAACATCTGGAGGGCTACTGTTTGGGCACCACTGTAACAGTGGTCTCCAAACTGTGACCCTCCAGATGTTGCAAAACTATGGCATCCTGGGAGTTGCAGTTTGGCCCCCCTAGTGGTTGCCAAAGTAAAGATCTATTTACTTTCACTTTCAATCCCCCCCCCCCCCACTGTCGATTCCCTACCTGAGCAAAGATCCAGCAGGCTCCAGCGAAGATCCCAGGTCCCCAGGCATCTTCTCCTGCAGGTACGGCCTCCATCTTCTTCCCAGAGCCCCTCAACAACCCCCTGTCCTGCGCTGCCATTGGTCAGAACTCCGTTCTGACTAATGCCAGGGGATAGGAGGAGATCTCAGCTTTGCGACCTCACTCCTATCCTTTAGGCTGATCGGGGCTGTTGCTGACAGCTTCGATCAGCCCTATTTTCCGGGTGATCGGGTCACCAGAGACCCGATCAGCCCGGAATTGGAGAAAATCGCATGTCTGAATTGACATGCGATTTTCTCCGATCGCCGACATGGGGGGGTCTCAGGACCCCCCTGGGCGATGTGCCAGGGTGCCTGCTGAATGATTTCAGCAGGCATCCGGCTCCGGTCCCCAACCGGCTAGCGGTGGGGACCGGATTTCCCACGGGCGTATGGATACGCCCTCGGTCCTTAAGGACTCGGAATGCAGGGAGTATCCATACGCCCTGTGTCCTGAAGAGGTTAAATTAGCAGGAGACTGCATAAGAGTTTCCTCCTAGCATTCTCCCAGCCCACTGGCAGGGAGCACTTGGTAGTTATTTACATTGGTGTGGTTGCACTGCGGCGTTCATTGTTAATGTGATGCTTTGTCTGTGGGGTGGTGTGGCCCAGAGCCAGGGGCTTGGTCAGGTATCAGTGGGGCTGCCTGGCCACTGGGTCGTCTCCCCTTGTAGGCATGGTGTTGCGGTGGTGGTGGCTGCCATCCGGCGCTACACCAGTGTTGGGTTAGGGACTCACTCTAAATAGGTGGCCTTGACGTGGCCAGTGGGCTTGTACTGTTTGATCAAAATGTATACTAACAACCTGTTAGTGTTTGAATTTATGCTGAGAAGCAAGTAGATCAAAATACAAATTGTGGATGTGCGGCTGTGTTTCTTTTTCAATATTTTTGTTGCAGCACTGATAAAAGATGTGACATGTCACTTTTTAGAGAGGTTCTGTTTGGAAGCTCACATTAAAAATAGTGAAAGCTTGACAAAATCACCTGAAACGCCACATGAAAAACCACATTAAAATCAGTGCCAAAAAGTTCACTGAAAATTCTACACTGATTTTGAGGTGGTTTTAGTCATAGTTTATACATTTCTTATACATTTCTCATACCTTCAAGAATGCATATCCAGTATAATACTTTCCTCTATGTACAAGAATATAACTACTATAACACTGTCCACTGTATAAAAATATGGCTACTATAAGGGTAAGTTAACACACAGAAAAAATACAGCCATATCTCCATCTGTAAATGGCTACAAATAAATAAATTGTCCATTTTCTTTACCATAAACAGTTAAAAATACAGCCGTATTTATTCCCATGTGTGAACATACCCTAATGCTGCTTAAATGTATAAGAGTAAAACTACTTTTATACTGGCCCCTATGTGTAAGAATATAGCTGCTAGAGTTTTGCTACATGTACAAAAATATCCAGTATATTTGTTATAATACTGCCCCCTATGTAGAAGAAAATAGCTGTTATGAATGGTAGAATTCCTACCATGCCATCTTCTCTTGCATTTTAATGTGGAGCCAATCACTGGCAGCAGTCTTTTTATAATGCCAGAGTAATGAATCCATGTCTGACTGCTTAAAGTTAGTTACTGCTGACCATGTGCTCTGTGTCTGTCTGATTTTCTGTTTCATGTTGTTTAGTTCAGTATCAAGTATTGGAAAGTGAACTACTTTTACGGTGACCCCCCGACCTACGATCATTTCAACATACGATGGTCTCTCGGAGGCCATCGCATGTTGAAGGCAGCATCAACATACGATGCTTTTTGTATGTCGGGGCCATCGCATAAACGGTTATCCGGCAGCGCTGACTGCTTCAGCTGCCACCAGATAGCCGTTTATGGTGCCCCGTGTGGTCCACTGACGATCACTTACCTGTCCTTGGGGCTCCGGTGCATCCTATTCAGGATCCCCTGCATCGTCGGCACTCTCCATCGTCGTCATCATGTCGCTGCGCACGCCGCCCCGTCATCCAATAGGAGCGGTGTGCGTAGCGATGTGATGGTGGCGACAGAGAGTGGCGACGGAGAGCGAGAATGCAGGGGAAGCCAAGGCCTTCTCGGAGCGTCGGGGACACCCTGGGGACGTGGTGACAGCGATGGAAGGCGACATCCCGGGCAGCGGTGATGAGCGATGACGATCCGGAGCGGCAGGGACAGGTGAGTACAACTTCCTATACCAGTGGTCTTCAACCTGCGGACCTCCAGATGTTGCAAAACTACAACTACCAGCATGCCCGGACAGCCGTTGGCTGTCCGGGCATGCTGGGTGTTGTAGTTTTGCAACATCTAGAGGTCCTCTGGTTGTAGACCACTGTCCTATACTTTACATTGCATGGATCCCTCAACATATGATGGTTTCAACAAACGATGGTCCATTTGGAACGGATTACCATCGTATGTTGAGGGACCACTGTACTTGAAAAGTTTCTGTGGTGGATATCAGCGTTGCTTGTTGCGTTCTCTGACCTTGTTGCTCTCAGCTTGTTTCCCTTAGAAAGTGTTGTCCTGTTTTCTTTATTGTGTTCCGCCCCTGTGTGTTATGCGAGTCACCCTGCTGATTACTTCTATCAGTTCCTCTCATCTATTGGCGAGTTTCTTCTATGATTTCCTTACACGACTGCCGACTGGTCTCCCTATTCTGGACCTACCATAAGTCCTTGGGGTAACTGAGTGCTGGAAGCCACTGTTAGGATGCAAAAGTACAATTATAGGAATACACTTATAGCCTGCCCTGTGGCTTTTAATTAAATGTTTACCCTGTTATGTATTCAGTTCCTATGCAAATCTTGGTCTCTATGATCTGAGACTTGAAATATCAAATATTGCTACTTGTGCTGAGATAAGGTAGAAGATATCGCATATCTCGAAAAATTTGCTGTTCAGGGGCTCGGGTGAGTTAATTAACTGTAGCCATTGGGGCTGTCATCTAGCTCTTCCAGAAACAGATATAAGAAAGATCTATATATTTTATGTTAAATAGGTTCAGCAATCTTTGGAGCACAGAGCAATACTTACGCCCATGGCATTACTGTCCCTGTGCTCTTAGCTGATCCTTTGTGTTTGGTCATGGGCACAGTCTGCTGATGTTCACTGTTTTTATCTTCTGTTCTCTAGAGATGTAGACAGAAACTTATCAGAGAGACACAGCTCCCAGAAAAATTGTGAAGAAGACAAGTCCTCCTCTGGGCATGATGCCCTTGTACATACTATTCACAGAGGCAAAGACAGACACTTCCTGGCAGTGTTGAGAGCTTACACAGCCAATTAGAAGGTGTATTTGTTGTACAGTGTGTGGCTTGGAAGGACAAAAGTAATATTTATTTAATCGGAGACACTTGTATCATACAGATGAGCATACTTGGAATGAAGCCTGGAGCTCAGGGCTCTAAGCAGCACTAAAACGTGCTTGCAGGACCTCCTGAGCGTATTTAAGGCTCTTTTAATACTGCGTTTCTTTGGAGCTGTTTGCCATATACTTTAGGAAAGCTCCTAGCATGTACGTCAGAAAAATCCATAGGCCCCCACTCACCATATGGTAGACGATCGAGCTGCAGATTTTTTTTAACTTTTACCTTTTAAGGACGCTGGCTTATGCATATGCCCTGCATCCCGAGTCCTTAAGGACGTGGGGCATATGCATACGCCCGTGGGAATTCCAGACCCCGCCGCTAGCCGGGTGGGGACCGGACCGGGATACCTGCTGAAATCATTCCCCCCCCCCCCCCCCCATGTCGGCGATCGCAGAAAATTGCATGTCAATTCAGACATGTGTTTTTCTGCTATTCCGGGCTGATCGGGTCTCTGGTGACCCGATCGCCAGGAAAATAGGGATGATCGGAGCTGTCAGTGACCCTGAGGGCTAGGAGCGAGGTTGCAGTGCTGCGGTCTCCTCCTATCCCCTGCCATTGGTCAGAACTGATTCTGACCAATGGCAGGGCAGGATAGTGGGTTACCATGGCAACCCCCCGTTCTGCCCACCCCTGAATGTCAAGGGGAACGTGGGGAGAAGATGGAGGCTGGTACCTGGAGGAGAAGATGTCTGGGGACCCCCAATCGTCGCTGGAGACTGCTGGATCCTGGCTCAGGTAGGGAAACCACGTTTGGGGGGGGGGGAATGAAAGTGAAAGTAAAGTGATCTTTATTGTGGCAACCACTAGGAAGGCCAAACTGCAACTCTCAGCATGCCCAGACAGCCAAAGGCTGGAGGGTCACAGTTTGGAGACCACTGTTACAGTGGTGCCCAAACGGTAGCCCTCCAGATGTTGCCAAACTACAACTCTCAGCATGCCTAGACTGTCCAGGCATGCTGGGAGTTGTAGTTCTGTAACTTCTGTCCCTTCAGATTTTGCAATTTTCATGAAATTTTTGATGAAGCCCTCAAATTTTTGAAGCCCTCTAATTTTTTCAAAAAACAAAAATATGTCCATTTTATGATGCCAACATAAAGTGGACATATTGTCTTTGTGAATAAAAATAAAATGTATTTGGAATATCCATTTTCCTTACAAGTAGAGAGCTTCAAAGTTAGAAAAATGCTAAATTTTCATAAAATTTGGGGATTTTTCACCAAAAAAGGATGCAAGTAACGCCGAAAATTTACCACCAAAATAAAGTAGAATATATCACGAAAAAACAATCTCACAATCAGAATATTCGGTAAAAGCGTTTTAGAGTTATTAATTCGTAAAGCGACGGTGGTCAGAATTGCGAAAAAGGGCTCAGTCCTTAAGGTGAAAAAGGGCTGCGTCCTTAAGGGGTTAAATGCACACTGAAAAAGCCATTGCTAAAGGAATTTTAAAGATCTCCCTTAGTTTATTCAGGTATTTTGTTCTGTGGTGTTTCACAAATAGCATATGTATTAAAAATTTGGAATACTTTTAGGAATAATAATTCTACACACATACTGTAGATATGCTCTTAAGAAAGCCAAAAGCTCATGTTTATTTTAAGGTTTATTAACATTTTGGATTCATGGAGATAGCTGTAGTTGTTCAATAATAAAATGAATCATCAAAAATACAACAGT
Organism: Hyla sarda; assembly: GCF_029499605.1. NCBI lineage: Eukaryota > Metazoa > Chordata > Amphibia > Anura > Hylidae > Hyla > Hyla sarda. Next base: position 175,779,569 of record NC_079194.1, on the reverse strand, counting down.
TTTCTTATTCCCCTTCCTCTTCTCCAAAACGGTGTAAATATCAAGTGCAAATTTTCCTGAGACGAAAAAGGCATCTGACAATATTCATGGAAAAATTTAAACATTGTAACTCTTGGAATGTGAGTACTCAATTTTTTTTTTTTAATAAAAGATTTATTGTGTAAAGTAATAAACTATTACATAAACTACTATATACATAAATGTTATTTATACTGCAGGGTGCATTAAAATAACCAAACAATCCAAAAAGCTCAAGCAGATATACAGCAGTTCTACTAATGGGCCGTAAGTGCAGTGTGACTGGTCACATGATGTCTTATACTCCATTCACTTTCAAAGCATTCAAATTGTGAACCTATTTTATCCAAAGAACTGCAGCTACAATAACAAGCCCATTTACAGGTTACATACATATCCCCATGGATATACCTGATGTAAGCTAACATAGCAGTGCTGGTAGCTATGGGCTCTGACACATTATCTCAGAGACCAAAATGGGACATAAAACATATTACAAAGTTTTACAACGTCCCGCGTGCTCCTCAATAAACTTTATTTAGATCATCCAACAGTAGCTGCAGTTTTTATTGACAAAATCGCAGCTGTAAAATCACTAGTGTGTCGGGGGCCATAAAAAGTTATAAGCATCTACTGTAACTTGTCGAGTAGAGACAGATGGTGGTTGTTCCAATAAATTACTGCTTGTTAAGATAAGAGAGATTCTACAGTAAAAGAAAATATACAGCTTATAACTTGTGGAATTATACCAGTACCAGTTTATATACAAAATGGATTACTCTGTAGGAACATGAACAGATTTAAATTCACATAGAAGCCAATTCTACTCACATATGGTAAGTATTATAGTACCGTATATACTCGAGTATAAGCCGAACCGAATATAAGCCGAGGCCCCTAATTTCACCCCAAAAACCCAGGAAAAGTTATTGACTCAACTATAAACCTAGGGTGGGAAATACATCATCCCCCCATGTCATCATCCAGACCCCCAACATTAACACCCTCGTCATCATCACCCCGTCATCATCACCCTGTCATCATCCCCCTCGTCATCATCCCTCCCCCCCCCCCTTCATCATCACCGCCTGTCAATCCCTTCATCAGTGGTCTTCAACCTGCGGACCTCCAGATGTTGCAAAACTGCAACTCCCAGCATGCCCAGACAGCCATCGGCTGTCCGGGCATGCTGGGAGTTGTAGTTTTGAAACATCTGGAGGTCCGCAGCTTGAAGACCACTGCGGCCTTCGTCATCATCCAGACCTCCCTTTTGTTTTCTACTCACCTCCCCTCGGTGGGAAGGAAGGGTGAGCTGGTCCGGCCATCTATGCTGCATCTATGTCCGGTGGGGAGGGTTAGTCGTTCCGGGCTGTCCATATTCACTGGGAGGCCCTCTTCTCCGCTCCGGGCCGGCCCCGGACTAGTGACGTTGCCCTGACGACGACTCACAGGGACTTTCATGCGCAGGGACGTCACGGACGGACTATGGCTGTCCGGGCATGCTGGGAGTTGTAGTTTGCAACATATAGAGGTCCTCAGGTTGAAGACCACTGAGAAGGGATTGACAGGCGGAGAGTTTACTCGAGTATAAGCCGAGGGGGCCGTTTTCAGCACGAAAAATCGTGTTGAAAAACTCTGCTTATATTCGAGTATATACGGTATATTGTATATAGGTGGCAGTGTTAGAGAAGTTATGTTCTTTTAATTTCTTGTACATAGGGGCAATATTATAGTAGGCATATTCTTGTACATTGGGGGTAATAGTTATTATATTTGTACATAAGGAGAGGAATTATTGTATAATTTCTTAAACATAAGAAGCAGAATGATAAAAATGATACTCTTGACTCCAGGAGGCAGTATTGTAGTGTGTAACTGTACAATGTACGGTAGGTAGTATTATAGTAATTATATTCTTGTCTGTATTGTACGTTATTATAGAAGATATATTCTAGACCATACCGGACCGGACACAATGGAAAGTTTGGAAGTCTTCCCACGCTGCCAATCTCCTTCCTGGGGTTGTGTATCTCCATGTACTTAGATGTACCCAGGTCTTAATGTTAGGACAGGATAGGAAGACCCGCTAGTACCAAGTGCTCCATGCCAGAGCATTTTGGAAGCCTGCGGTGGCCAGCTGGCACTATGTGTGCGGCCTCTATTCGGCTTTGTGAGCGTTGTGCCTCGGATATTGCACAACAATATAAGGTGAGCATGTTACTCACCTTCCTGTAATCAGCACTTTATTACTCGTCCTGCACATAGAAGCGCTCCTGTTCCCTTTTTGTCTTATATTGTAGACCATAGAAGTATTGTGGTGGTTATATTATTGTTTATAGATGATGGTGTTATAGTAGTTTTAAATGTCTTTAGGAGCAATTTTGTGGTACATTATTCTACAGAAAGGGTAGTAGTACCTATATTCTATTATATGGGAGTACTACTATGGTAGTTATATTTAGAACATAAGGTTTATATTGTAGAAGCTACAGTAGTTTTACAGTAATTATATTCTTGTACATAGCGGCAGTATTATAGTTGTTATATTCTTGTACATATGGACAGTATTACAGTAATTATATACTTGTACACAGCAGCAGTATTATAATAGTCATATTCTTGTATATAGGGGCAGTATTATAGCAGTTATATTCTTGCACGCAGGGGGAAGTATTATAGTAGTTGCATTCTTCCTTTAAACCTGTTTTTGTGAACCCTTCAAAATTTTCAAAATTTGACCTAAAATTACATCAGTTTCACACTCTAGCCCCTTAAGGATACACACCGTAAATGTACTGCGCTGCATAGCGTCACTTCGCCCACAGCGTCGTACATTTACGGCGCGGCTGAGCCGCAAGTGCAGGAGCTGCGCTCGCTTAATTCGCGGCAGGTCCCGGCGGCTATCAGCAGCTGCGGACCCACCGATGATGGCGATCGCGCTGATGTCAGCCATGATCAATACAGATCACGGCATCTGTGGCAGTGCGGTACCTAAAATGCCTGATCTGATTGCCAGCGGCACTGCCACAGGGATCAGATCGTCCAAGATGGCAAACGGAGGTCCCCTCACCTGCCTCTGTTCGTCTCCCGGGTTCTTCTGCACTGATCTACCTTCCAGCAGACCAGAGCAGAAGATCGACGATAATACTGATCGGTGCTATGCCCTATGCATAGCACTGAACAGTATTAGCAATCTGATGATTGCTATAAATAATCTCCTATGGGGACTTAAAAAGTGTAAATTAAAGTGAAAAAAAAAAGTAGAAAAAAGGGGGAAAAAACCCTCCCCCCAATAAAGTTTTAAATCACCCCTTTTCCCCATATTAATACACAAAAGCATTAAAAAAAAACAATAAATAAACATATTTGGTATTGTCGCGTGCATAAATGTATGAACTATAAAAATATAATGTAAATGATGGCGTAAACGTAAGAAAAAAATATATAAAAGTCCAAAATTTCTGCAAAAAAATTTAATAAAAAAAACGATCAAAAAGTCACATATGCGCAAATGTGGTATTAAAACAAACTACAGATCATGCAAAGCCCTCACACATCCCTGAATACGGAAAAATAAGAAAGTTAGAGGTGGTCAAAATAGGGCAATTTTAAACGTACTGATTTTGTAAAAAAAAGTTTGAGATTTTTTAAAAGCAGTACAACAAAAAAAAGAGGCATGTAACCATGGGTATCATTTAAATCGTATTGACCCAGAGAATAAAGAAAACATTTTACCATAAAGTGTACAGTGTGAAAACGAAACCTCCCAATTTTATTAAATTATGATTTTGTCATTACAAAGTGCAACTGGTCACACAAAAAACAAGTCCTCATATGGGTCTGTGAATGGAAATATAAAAGAGTTATGGATTTTAGAAGGCGGGGAGAAAAAAAAAACGAAAACGCAAGAATAAAATTGGCGGTCCTTAACCCCTTAAAGGGGTATTCCACTGGAAAAAGTTTTTTTTTTTTAAATCAACTGGTGCCAGAAAGATAAACAGATTTGTAAATTACTTCTATTAAAAAATCTTAATCCGTCCAGTACTTATCTGCTGTATGATCCACAGTCAAGTATGTGAACCTTTGCTTTTAGTATCTGGCCTAATCCCCATTAACTGTAGATTAGTCCTGCACATCAGTTTGGAGGAATTTTAGCCCATTCCTCTGTATAAAACCATTTTAATGCTGCATACCCACTTTTCTTTAGAGAACTGCCACTGCATTTTTTTGAGCCAATGCCAGAATAGGATCCATGAGGAATGAGAAGTATATGTCCTTCCTTTATATTTCCCATTCCTTTTGGATCCACTAATGGCTTTGGCTCAAAAACTGCAGTGGCAGGTTTTCAAAAAACTGGAAAGGCAGCCTTAGGCTGGGTTCACACCACGTTTTGTTAAATACGGTTCCCGTATACGGCTGGGAGGAGGGGGGGCGGGGCTTAATCACGGCGCCCGCACTCAGCCGTATTCGGGAACCGTATTTAATGTATGTCTATGAGCCGACCAGAGTGAACCGCAGCCTCCGGTCGGCTTTGTTTTCGGCCGTATGCGGTTTCCCGACCGCAGGCAAAAACGTGGTCGACCACGTTTTTGCCTGCGGTCGGCAAACCGCATACGGCCGAAAAAGTAGCCGACCGGAGGCTGCGGTTCACTCCGGTTGGCTCATAGACATACATTAAATACGGTTCCCGAATACGGCTGAGTGCGGGCCCCGCGATTAAGCCACGCCCCCCTCCCAGCCGTATAAGGGGGCCGTTGTTAGGTGTTTTTTTGCGCCCCCGTAGATCTATGCGTCCGCTCCTCCCCCAGCTCTCCGAACATTTCCGAAGCTAGAGCTGGGGCAAGGGGAGGAAGGAGGTACACGCCCCCTCCCTGAGCTCGGCTGGACGCAGATCTCCACGGCACGCCCCCTCCCTGAGGACATAGATCTCCACGGCAGGTCCCCTCCCTCATCTCTCCTCCCTGAGGACATAGAGCAGTGCTCCCAATGAGCTCTATGTGTAAAGGGGGACATACTGCATGGGCTCTTTAGCCCATGCAGTATGTCCTCCTTCAGCCTGTACAGTATGTCCCCTTTAGCCCGTACAGTATGTGCCCCTTTAGCTAGGGTTGCCACCTTTCCCTCAGAAAAATACCGGTCGTGGGTGTGGCTATGTGGGGGTGGAGCTAAAAAAGGGGAGGGGCCCGATTGCACAGAGGACGAGGGATCAGGGGATGGGGGATGGGAGGGGGGTAAAGAAATGGCATGGGGGATGGGAGGGGGGTAAAGAAATGGCATGGGGGATGGGATGGATACAATATATATGTGGGGGGAACTTTCCTATATCGCACAAAAAAAAAACATTTAGAGAATAAAACTTTCAATTGTAAATAACATTTATTTAACAGGCAATGAATTTAAGGTGATACCCAGCAAATATAAATATAATATAAATACATTTGACAACCTCACCAAATAGTGCAAATGCAAACATTGTAACAGCTCCTCTGTATACACACTACCAACAACAAAAAATAGGATGAAAAAATCATCAAAACCAAATTAATACCGATAAAGCCCTCATATAGCTCTGTAGGTGGAAAACGGAAAATGTTGTACTGAATAAAACCACTATATACAGACCAGTATACTATAAAGGATCTGTATACAATATAAGTGATTATATACAGGACCATATGGCGGTAGATAACAGCTGTACACAGGATCTGTATACCATATAAGTGATTATATACAGGACCATATGGCAGTATATATCAGCTGTACACAGGATGCGTATACCATATAAGTGATTACAGTTACATTTTGGGACTCACAATTATGTCTTTTCTGATCAGCGGCGTCCTCTTTCCTTTTCTTCTCCGTCCGGATAAGACCGCCATGTGGATCTCTTAACATCTGCAGGAAAAACATCTCAGACTCTGCATATATTCAGTGCCATCCCCTCATCTACACAATCTTCCCATCTATAGGCCAACAAACTGTAATAAACTTGGGAAGGTAGGTAGGCAGCCAGGTAAATAGGTAACCAGGTAGGTAGATCAGGAAGCCGGATATGTAGGTAGGTGACAAGCTAGGTAGGTAGGGGGCTAGCTAGGTAGTTAGTCAGCCATGTATGAAGGCCAAGTACATAGTTAGATAGCCTGGTATGTAGGTAAGTAGTTAGGCATCCAGGTATAAGTTAGGTAGCCCCCCCCCAATAAGTATAGGCAGTTACACCCCCTCCCCCGTTCCCTATAGGCAAAGTCACCCCCTCTCTTCCCCATAGGTATAGGCAGTTACCTCCCCCCTCTTCCCCATAGGTATAGGCAGTTACCCCCCCCTCTCTCTTCCCCATAGGTATAGGCAGTTACCTCCCCCCCTCTTCCCCATAGGTATAGGCAGTTACCCCCCCCCTCTTTCTTCCCCATAGGTATAGGCAGTTACCCCCCCTCTCTCTTCCCCATAGGTATAGGCAGTTACCTCCCCCCCTCTTCCCCATAGGTATAGGCAGTTACCCCCCCCCACTCTCTCTTCCCCATAGGTATAGGCAGTTACCCCCTCTCTCTTCCCCATAGGTATAGGCAGTTACCCCCCCTCTCTCTTCCCCATAGGTATAGGCAGTTACCTCCCCCCCTCTTCCCCATAGGTATAGGCAGTTACCCCCCCTCTCTCTTCCCCATAGGTATAGGCAGTTACCCCCCTCTCTTCCCCATAGGTATAGGCAGTTGCCCCCCCCCTCTCTCTTCCCCATAGGTATAGGCAGTTGCCCCCCCCTCTCTCTTCCCCATAGGTATAGGCAGTTGCCCCCCCCCCTCTCTCTTCCCCATAGGTATAGGCAGTTGCCCCCCCCCCTCTCTCTTCCCCATAGGTATAGGCAGTTGCCCCCCCCCCTCTCTTTTCCCCATAGGTATAGGCAGTTACCCCCCCTCTCTCTTCCCCATAGGTATAGGCAGTTGCCCCCCCCTCTCTCTTCCCCATAGGTATAGGCAGTTGCCCCCCCCCCTCTCTCTTCCCCATAGGTATAGGCAGTTACCTCCCCCCCTCTTCCCCATAGGTGTAGGCAGTTACCCCCCCTCTCTCTTCCCCATAGGTATAGGCAATTACCCCCCTCTCTCTTCCCCATAGGTATAGGCAGTTACCCCCCCCTCTCTCTTCCCCATAGGTATAGACAGTTACCCTCCTCTCTCTTCCCCATAGGTATAGACAGTTACCCCCCTCTCTCTTCCCCATAGGTATAGACAGTTACCCCCCTCTCTCTTCCCCATAGGTATAGGCAGTTACCCCCCCCCTCTCTCTTCCCCATAGGTATAGGCAGTTACCCCCCCCCTCTCTCTTCCCCATAGGTATAGGCAGTTACCCCCCCTCTCTCTTCCCCATAGGTATAGGCAGTTACCCCCCTCTCTCTTCCCCATAGGTATAGGCAGTTACCCCCCTCTCTCTTCCCCATAGGTATAGGCAGTTACCCCCCCCTCTCTCTTCCCCATAGGTATAGGCAGTTACCCCCCCCCTCTCTCTCTTCCCCATAGGTATAGGCAGTTACCCCCCCCTCTCTCTTCCCCATAGGTATAGGCAGTTACCCCCCTCTCTCTTCCCCATAGGTATAGGCAGTTACCCCCCCTCTCTCCTCCCCATAGGTATAGGCAGTTACCCCCCCCTCTCTCTTCCCCATAGGTATAGGCAGTTACCCCCCCCTCTCTCTTCCCCATAGGTATAGGCAGTTACCCCCCCCCCCTCTCTCTTCCCCATAGGTATAGGCAGTTACCCCCCCCTCTCTCTTCCCCATAGGTATAGGCAGTTACCCCCCCCCCTCTCTCTTCCCCATAGGTATAGGCAGTTACCCCCCCCCTCTCTCTTCCCCATAGGTATAGGCAGTTACCCCCCCCCCCTCTCTCTTCCCCATAGGTATAGGCAGTTACCCCCCCCCCCCTCTCTTCCCCATAGGGATAGGCAGTTACCCCCCCCCTCTCTCTTCCCCATAGGTATAGACAGTTACCCCCCCCCCTCTTCCCCATAGGTATAGGCAGTTACCCCCCTCTCTCTTCCCCATAGGTATAGGCAGTTACCCCCCCCTCTCTCTTCCCCATAGGTATAGGCAGTTACCCCCCCCCCTTTCTCTTCCCCATAGGTATAGGCAGTTACCCCCCCCCCCTCTCTCTTCCCCATAGGTATAGGCAGTTACCCCCCCTCTCTTCCCCATAGGTATAGGCAGTTACCCCCCTCTCTCTTCCCCATAGGTATAGGCAGTTACCCCCCCCCTCCTCTCTCTTCCCCATAGGTATAGGCAGTTACCCCTCTCTCTCTTCCCCATAGGTATAAGCAGTTACCCCCCTCTCTCTTCCCCATAGGTATAGGCAGTTACCCCCCCTCCTCTCTCTTCCCCATAGGTATAGTAAGTTACCCCCCCCCCCCTCTTCCCCATGGAATTGGGGTGGAGGGGGATTGCCACAGGGGAATTGGGGTGGAATTCAGAGACACACACACTGGCCGACAGACACACAAACACTGACTGACAGACACACAAACACTGACACACACACATAGTAACAGACACACACAGACACACTTACCTACTACCGCAGCACCTCTCCAGTCTCCTCTCAGTCTTGGGCCGGCGAGTGACGTGACGTCCTGCGCGGGTCTGCGGCGTGACGTCACTTCCGCAACGTCCCTCCGCAGATCCGGCCGCACAGCATTGCACAGTGCCAGGTAAGGTTTTAGACTGGGACAGCCTCAGAGTCAGACAGGGTGCTGTGCTGAGCGGCATGGTGCGGGCGTGCAGCACGCACCCCCGTTCAGTGGCGCCGCTTTTTTAGGTTAGTGTGTGATGACAGTGAATGAAAAATACCGGCTATTGCATGGCCGGTATTTTTCATCCAAACTTACCGGCACAGCCCGGAATCTGAACGAAAATACCGGCTGTGCCGGTAAAATACCGGTAGGGTGGCAACCCTACCTTTAGCCCGTGCAGTATGTCCCCCTTTAGCCCGTGCAGTATGTCCCCCTTTAGCCCGTGCAGTATGTCCCCCTTTAGCCCGTACAGTATGTCCCCCTTTACATATAGAGCTCATTGGGAGCACTGCTCTATGTCCTCAGGGAGGGGAGATGAGGGAGGGGACCTGCCGTGGAGATTTACGTCCTCAGCTCGGGGAGATGAGGGAGGGACCTGCCGTGGAGCTCTATGTCCTCAGCGAGGGGCGTGCCGTAGAGATCTGTGTCCAGCCGAGCTCAGGGAGATGAGGGAGGGGGCGTGAACTTTCTCCTTCTCCTTGCTCTGCCCTCCCCCAGTTCTAGCTTCGGAAATGTTCGGAGAGCTGGGAGAGAAGCGGACGCATGGATCTACGGGGGCGCAAAAAACCACCTCACACCGTATTTAACAAAACGTGGTGTGAACCCAGCCTTACTCTGTTGGTGAGTTTCCTTCCATGAACTTCTCACTTCATGTGCTTCCACTATATTTCTATTGGTTTAAGGTCAGGACTTGGCCATTCCAAAACTTTAACTTTATTCTTAACCATTAACCAGTCTTTGGTAGAACAACTTGTTTTCTTTGTCATTGTCTGCTTGACTTGAGATTAAGCTCATGGACAAATGTCCTGACATTACCCTTTAGAATATGTTCACACTTTGATAACTTGCGGCAGGTTTCCCACTGCGAGAGATCTGCTTTGAGTTATATTACCGTTCACTTCAATGGGTCTACCAGAAATCTGCAAATATGCCTCTACTGATGGTTTTCAGCTGATCCATTGTAGTGAATGATAACGAAACTCACAGCAGGAAACCTGCTGCGGCTTTATTAATGTGTGAACATACTCTTATAATTTAAACCTTAGAATTCAAAATGGTGGCAAGATGTCCAGGCCCAAATGCATGAAAACAGGCCCAAACTATAATACTACCACCACTGCATTTTAAAGATAGCATGAGGTATGAACATAATGCTTCTACTCCTATCAACCTACTGCCATGGATCTCTCAAAGACCAGTGATACCATGCTCACTCCCCTCTTCTACTTTATTGGACAGCCTGAAAAACACAATCAATTGGTTTCATTGCATTTGCCTGCAGACATATTGTTTTCTAATCACGTTTGTTCATCGAGCCTTCACCCTCAAGCTTTTCAACATTGGCTTGTTAAGCTTCTCTATCGTATTGGACATTTTTTATACAGACCGAGAATTTGCCCTAGTGGACTATTTTGGCCTGTCCACAAAATGCCAGAGACTGATGTTTATAGATTTAAATTAAAATAGTTCATTTTTTTGTCAGATTTCTTTCATTTTTTTCAAAGGCCTTTAACCCCTTCATGACCCAGCTAGTTTTGGCCTTTATGACCCAGTCCGTTTGTTCAAATCGGACATGTGTCTCTTTAAGTGGTAATAACTTTGGACTGCTTTTACCTGGCAAATTAATTCAGAGACAGTTTTTTCGAGACATATTTTCGTTATTACAGGAAGTGATTTCTGTGAAAAACTCTAAAATATTGTGAAAAATTTGAAAAAATTTAATTTCTCTATGTTTGAAACTCTCTACTTGTAAGAGAAATAGTCATGCCAAATAAATTTAGTTACTAATTCACATCCACAACATGTCAACTTTATGTTGGCATCATTTGTTGAACATTCTTTAACTTTTTTACGACATTAGAAGGCTTATAATAATATGACCATTTTTTAAAAGTTTTCTACGAAAGTTAAAAATCACATTTACCGTATTTATCGGGGTATACCACGCACCGGCCTATAACACACACCCTTATTTTTCCAATTGGATTTTGGTAAAAAAGTTTTTTATCAAAATATCCTTGGAATAATGAGGGTGCGTGTGTGTGCAGGTGTACCTTGATAAACTGTTTCTGTCGGCTTCTGCTGTTCAATGATTTAAAGCAAGCACTTTAAATCATTGACGTGCAGTGGCTTCTGTTGGGCCAAAGTGCCGCTGCTCTATTCCCTCCCGGTCCCCGGTTTTATAGTTAAATATCCCCCCGCCGCTGCTGCCTGATTCCCTCCCCGACCCCGGTTTTATAGTTAAATATCCCCCCGCCGCCACTGCCTGATTCCCTCCCCGTCCCCGGTTTTATAGTTAAATATCTCGCCGCCGCCACTGCCCAATTCCCTCCCTGTCCCCGGTTTTATAGTTACATGTGCCCTGGGGACTGCGGTCCTTCATGCTCCGGCGGCCTCCTGAGCTGTCACTGTGCGCCGCGCACTGACTGACGAGGACGTCACTCGTCATTACGCAGCGCACAGTGACAGATAAGGAGGCCGCCGGAGCATGAAGGACCGCAGTCCCCAGGGCACATGTAACTATAAAGCCGGGGACGGGGAGGGAATTTGGCAGTGGTGGCAGCGGAATATTTAACTATAAAACCGGGGACGGAATTGGGCAGTGGCGGCGGCGGGATATTTAACTATAAAACCGGGGAGGGGGAGGGAATCTGGCAGTGGCAGTGGGACTCTGGCCAGGCAGAAGCTGCTGCAGTTCAATGATTTAAAGCGCCCGCTTTAAATCATTGAACTGCAGCAGCTTTTGCAGGGTGACAAACAGTCTATCGGCGTATAACACGCAGATAGACTTTAGGCTAAAAATTTTAGCATAAAAAATGTGTGTTATACGCCGATAAATATGGTATATAGGGACCACTTGAATTCTGAATATATGTGTGTATATATAAATATATATACACACATATATACGTGTATATATAAATATATACATATACGTGTATGTATGTATGTATATATATATATATATATATATTTATATATATAATTTTTTTTACTTCTGTACAACAGCTTTCCCTAGTGTCTGCCCTGCCAAGCACAAGATGCAGTAGCAGGTTTAGGACACTAGGGGAAGCTGTTGTACAACTAAACAGCTAATTTACCAAAAAATTAATAAAATAAAATACTGGACTCGCTTCACCCAGCAGTGAAGCATGCAGGAGGGCACAGCTCAGGACTGGTAAGGGACATTGGGGAAGGGGGTTGGGATATCAGGGAAGGGGAACAGGAGACTAAGGACACTTAGCAGAGCAGTGTGTGTGTCCCAATCTCTGCTCTGCTCAGGATTTTCATTGCGAAACGCTGCCATCAGCTAGTCAGGTTTCACTAGCTGATAGTAGCAATCGCGGTGAGGGTGGGGGGCGGAGGGACAAGACCCCCCTAGGTCCCAAAACAAGATGGCTGGCTAATAGTTGTAGCCGCCATTTTACTGGGCGCGGCGGGATGCCACGGGTAGCGGCCAGAATCTGCATTATGTACATGTACGTAATAGGTCGGATAAACCTTCCGGGTCTTGACGTACATGTATGTCATGGTTCGGGAAAGGGTTAAAAAATGAAATAAGAAATCTGATTGGTTACTATGGGCAACTGCACTCTTTCTCTTTATAGTTTTGATAAATCTCCCCATGTAACTTTACATGATCTGCCACTATGAGGTTGAGTTACAGTAGTTGTTAAACACTTCCACATTTTTATTGTATCACCCACTTCTGTTCATGGAAGATATAGGAGTGAAGAAATATCACAAGCTGACTTGTTGCAGTGGTGGTAGAATATAGAACTATGGTGAAATTGTGTAAACCCATTAGAACCCATTCTTTCACAAATGATGCTTGATTGATCATGCTGTTGTTGTTTTTTTTAGCAGCTGGTGCAGGGAACCTGGTCAGGGTTGAAGGAAAGCTGAATGGAGCAAAGTATGATTCTTAATGAAAACATAATCCAGTGTTCTGGACCTCAGACTAGGCTGAAGGTTCACCCTCGAACAAGACAATGATCCTAAACACACAGCCAAGACAACATAGAAGTGGCTTAGAGAACAGCACTGTGAATATCCACTGTGAGTGGCCCAGCCAGAGTCCTTACTTGAATTCAGTTGAACATCTCTGGACAGACAAGAAAATGGCTTCTACCAATGGTCTCCATCCAGCCTTACAGAGCTGCAGAGAAGAATGGCAAAAAATGCCCAAATCCAGGTGCATCATACCCAAAAAGACTGAAGGCTGTAATCGCTGCCAAAGGTGCTTTAACTAAGTTCTGAGTACAGGGTGTAAAAAACTTAAAGGGTTTTTTTTTTTTTTTATATCAACTGGCTCCAGAAAGTTAAACAGATTTGTAAATTACTTCTATTAACCCCTTCAGGACCAAGCCCATTTTGGCCTTAAGGACCGGAACGTTTTTTGCACATCTGACCACTGTCACTTTAAACATTAATAACTCTGGAATGCTTTTAGTTATCATTCTGATTCCGAGATTGTTTTTTCGTGACATATTCTACTTTAACAAAGTGGTAAATTTTTGTCGATACTTGCATCCTTTCTTGGTGAAAAATCCGTAAATTTGATGAAAAATTAGAAAATTTTGCATTTTTCTAACTTTGAAGCTTTCTGCTTGTAAGGAAAATGGATATTACGAATACATTTTTTTTTTTTTTTTGGTTCACATATACTTTATGTTTGCATCATAAAATTTACGTGTTTTTACTTTTGGAAGACGTCAGAGGGCTTCAAAGTTCAGCAGCAATTTTCCAATTTTTCACAAAATTTTCAAACTCTTTATTTTTCAGGGACCAGTTCAGGTTTGAAGTGGATTTGAAGGATCTTCCTATTAGAAATACCCCATAAATTACCCCATTATAAAAACTACACCCCCCAAAGTATTCAAAATGACATTCAGTCAGCGTTTTAACCCTTTAGGTGTTTCACAGGAATAGCAACAAAGTGAAGGAGAAAATTCACAATCTTCATTTTTTACACTCACATGTTCTTGTAGACCCAATTTTTGAATTTTTACAAGGGGTAAAAGGAGAAATTTTTTACTTGTATTTGTAGCCCAATTTCTCTCGAGGAAGCACATACCTCATATGTCTATGTAAAGTGTTCGGCGGGCACAGTAGAGGGCTCAGAATGGAAGGAGCGACAAGGGGATTTTGGAGAGTACGTTTTTCTGAAACGGTTTTTGGGGGGCATGTTGCATTTAGGAAGCCCTTATGGTGCCAGAACAGCAAAAAAAAAAACACATGGCATACCATTTTGGAAACTAGACCCCTCGGGGAACGTAACAAGGGGTAAAGTGAGCCTTTATACCTAAAATGCTTGTTTTCCCAAAAATTTTACATTTTTAAAAAGGTTAATGGCAGAAAATACCCCTAAAAATTTGAAGCCCAATTTCTCCCGATTCAGAAAACACCCCATATGGGGGTGAAAAGTGCTCTGCTGGCGCACTACAGGTCTCGGAAGAGGAGGAGTCACATTTGGCTTTTTGAAAGCAAATTTTGCTCTGGGCGCATGCCGCATTTAGGAAGCCCCTATGGTGCCAGGACAGCAAAAAAAAAAAAACCACATGGCATACCATTTTGGAAACTAGACCCCTCGGGGAACGTAACAAGGGGTTAAGTGAACCTTTATACCCCACAGGTGTTTCACGACTTTTGCATATGTAAAAAAAAAAATTTTTTTTTACCTAAAATGCTTGTTTTCCCAAAAATGTAACATTTTTAAAAAGGGTAAAAGCAGAAAATACCCCCCAAAATTTGTAACACAATTTCTCCCGAGTACGGCGATACCCCATATGTGACCCTTAACTGTTGCCTTGAAATACGACAGGGCTCCAAAGTGAGAGCGCCATGCCCATTTGAGGCCTAAATTAGGGACTTGCATAGGGGTGGACATAGGGGAATTCTACGCCAGTGATTCCCAAACAGGGTGTCTCCAGCTGTTGCAAAACTCCCAGCATGCCTGGACAGTCAACGGCTGTCCGACAATACTGGGAGTTGTTGTTTTGCAACAGCTGGAGGCTCCGTTTTGGAAACAGTGGAGTACCAGACGTTTTTCATTTTTATTGGGGAGGGGGGCTGTGTAGGGGTATGTGTATATGTAGTGTTTTTTACTTTTTATTTTATTTTGTGTTAGTGTAGTGTAGTGTTTTTAGGGTACAGTCGCCTGGGTGGGGGGTTCACAGTAGTTTCTCGCTGGCAGTTTGAGCTGCGACAGAAAATTTGCTGCAGCTCAAACTTGCAGCCAGATACTTGCTGTAAACCTCCGCCCATGTGAGTGTACCCTGTACATTCACATTGGGGGGGGGGGGGGGACATCCAGCTGTTGCAAAACTACAACTCCCAGCATTCACTGACAGATTATACATGCTGAGAGTTTTAGTTTTGCAACAGCTGTAGGCACACTGGTTATGTATCACTGAGTTTGTGACCTAACTCGGTGTTTCACAACCAGTGTGCCTCCAGCTGTTGCAAAACTACAACTCCCAGCATATACGGGGCCGGTAATCCGGCCGACGAATCAGGGCCACCTCACCCCTGCAGGCTCTGGCTGTTCGGGGCCGTCTCTGACAGCCAGTAATTCAGGGTCTCCGGGTCACTGGAGACCCGATTGACCCGGAATCGCCGCAGATCGCTGGACTGAATTGTCCAGCGATCTGCGGCGATCGCCGACATGAGGGGACATAATGACACCCCTGGGCGATATGCCGGGATGCCTGGTGAACGATTTCAGCAGGCATCCGGCTCCGGTCCCCAACCGGCTAGTGGTGGGGACCGGAATTCCCACGGGCGTATGGATACGCCCTCGGTCCTTAAGGACTCGGAATGCAGGGCGTATCCATACGCCCTATGTCCTGAAGAGGTTAAAAAATCTTAATCTGTTCAGTACTAATTAGCTGCTGAATTTGAGTTGTTCTGTCTAAGTGCTCTCTGATGACACCTGTCTCTGCAACCATCCAGAGTAGAAGCAAATCCCCATAGCACACCTCTTCTACTCTGTGCAGTTCCCGAGACAGGCAGAGATTTCACCAGAGAGCACTGTTGCCAGACAGAAAAGAACAACTCAACTTCAGCAGCTGATAATTATTGGAAGGATTAAGATTTACAAATCTGTTTAACTTTCTTGAGCCAGTTGAGATATATATATATATATATATATATATATATATATATAAAGAGTTTTTTCCTGGAATACCCCTTTAAGTCTATGCAAAATGTTAGTTTTTTTCATTCTAATAAATTTGCAAAAATGTCTAAAATTCTGTTTTACTTTCTCATTATGGGGTATTGAGTGCAGAATGATTGGGAAAAACTAGAATTTTGTTGATTTTAGCAGGCCGCAACATGACGAAAAGAGAAAAAAAAGTGTAAGGGTCTGAAGACTTTCCAATGCACTGTATATGTGAGTCATTTGATCTTCTCACACATATTTAGCAGAGTGAAGAAAAAAGGTATTTCTTCATTTTCTTCATAGAGTACTTGCTCTAACTTGTCTATTGCAATAAGAAAATGAGTGAGAAAAATGGGTCACTGTGTCCTAGCATAGCTGGGTCATATTAGCACATCGCAAAATATGCTATAAACAAGTTATAAAATACCTGCCATGTACTAAATATGCATGACAAGTAAGTAAAAGTTTTTCAACAGTGGTTTGCTGCCTGTGGCAATCCATCTATGATAGAACTACAGTATCAAAGCGTGACAGCTGCAAGCTAACAAAGAATGATGGAGGTTGTAGACACTACAAGGTGGGCCATTTATATGAATGCACCTTAATAAAATGGGAATGGTTGGTGATATTAACTTCCTGTTTGTGGCACATTAGTATATGTGAGGGGGAAAACTTTTCAAGATGGGTGGTGACCATGGCGGCCATTTTGAATCCAACTTTTGTTTTTTCAATAGGAAGAGGGTCATGTGGCACATCAATTTCACAAGAAAAACAACGATGTGCTTGGTTTTAACGTAACTTTATTCTTTCATGAGTTATTTACAAGTTTCTGACAACTTATAAAATGTCTTCAATGTGCTGCCCATTGTGTTGGATTGTCAATGCAACCCTCTTCTCCCACTCTTCACACACTGATAGCACCACCGCAGGAGAAATGCTAGCATAGGCTTCCAGTAGCCATAGTTTCAGGTGCTGCGGAATTGGCAAAACAAAAATTGGAAGAGGACCCTCAGTTTACGCAGAAGATTTTGTTCAGTGATGAGGCAAACTTTTATGTGAATGGTGAAGTTAACAAACTAAACCACCGCTATTGGTCTGACACTAACCCACATTGGATAGATCCCTCTAAGACTGTTGGAACACAAAAATTGATGGTATGGTGTGGTATATGGGGTACAAAGATAGTGGGGCCATTCTTCATCAATGGAAACCTCAAGGCCACTGGGTATGTGAAATTGCTACATGATGATGTGTTTCCCTCTTTATACACTGAAGCTGGCACGTTCCCTGAGTTTTTCCAGCAAGATGGTGCACCACCACATTATGGGTGTCAGGTCCGAGCATTCCTAGATGAATAGTTTCCTGGAAAGTGGATTGGTCGTCGTGGGCCAGTTGAATGGCCCCCAAGGTCTCCCGATCTGACCCCCTTAGACTTTTATCTTTGGGGTCATCTGAAGGCAATTGTCTATGCTGTGAAGATACGAGATGTGCAGCACCTGAAACTACGGATACTGAAAGCCTGTGCTAGCATTTCTCCTGCGATGTTGCTATCAGTGTGTGAAGAGTGGGAGAAGAGGGTTGCATTGACAATCCAACACAATGGGCAGCACATTGAACACATTTTATAAGTGGTCAGAAACTTGTAAATAACTTCTGAAAGAATAAAGTTACATTAAAACCAAGCACATCATTGTTTTTCTTGTGAAATTCCCAATAAGTTTGATGTGTCACATGACCCTCTTCCTATTGAAAAAACAAAAGTTGGATTCAAAATGGCCGACTTCAAAATGGCCACCATGGTCACCACCCATCTTGAAAATTCCCCCCCCCCCCTCACATATACTAATGTGCCACAAACAGGAAGTTAATATCACCAACCATTCCCATTTTATTAAGGTGTATCCATATAAATGGCCCACCCTGTATATTATTGTATAGCCAGCCTGTCAGTCATGTGAAATAAATGTCACGGTGTAGACCTTAAATGGGCACTAGTCTTTCAACATACTTTTCAAGATAAAATGACGCTTGTGTGCAAGGAGTAGACTTATTTCTAGCAGTTATTTATGACTTTTTCACCAGTTGTATTCTTTGCAGGCTTCATCTCTAAATTTCAGCTACCCCTCAGTAAGTGAATAGAGACTAACACACAAAAGAAGGAATCCTGCTCCACTATATCTCTCTTGCACATCTTCAGATGCAGCAACAGCTTGGAGGATATTACAGAGCAATGTAAGCTATATAAAATATAACACTTTATAGAGAACTCAGCAAAGAGTGTCCCTGTCTGCCCTTGTCTCACTCTTCAGCTTCCTCATCCCCCTCTTTAATCTTCTTTGGCCAGCATGTAAGCTTATCCCTCAGTGAGCTAAAATTCCTTTGTGTTTCCCAAAATGTACTTTTAGCAGTTTTATAGGATGAATGATGAGTTTGGGGTTGAAGCGGTAGGAGCGGTATAAAAAGACCTTAGGCATGGTCCTCTCTACACAAAGGTTGTTACCTTCACCCAGTGTCATCTCACGTCTGCTGATAAACATCTATGTACAAGAAAACAAACTGGGACTTAGACAACTGTAGTGGTCAAAAATCCCTGCCCAAATGTTCCCCAAACAAAAGTTATACAATTCAGTCAATTAGTTCTATTTACCTATATGCAGCCGTTTCTGAGATATTAGAGTTGCCAGCATAGCCCAGTAGTCCTGCGTCCGTCCCCTATTCATTACATTGCAGCCGCCATCTTGGGGACGGAGATCTCTTCCTCCCAGCAGTGTTTGTGCTCCCCCTAGCCTCCGTCAGCTCCTCCCTGCTTATGCATATGCATGAGCGGGTGCTTTCTGAGGCAGCCATAGGCTCATCCTCAGAAACGCCCCTATCTGTAAGATTCAAGCAGGGGGAGAATGAGGACGTCCACAGCTCCTCCCCCCTCCCCTGCTCTGTCTACATAGGACCTCACTTATCACGGGGAGGTTTCAAGTTTTCATGGGGGAAAACACAGAGCAAACCACAGAGCAGGGAGGGGAGGACGTGTGTGTGAAGGAGACATATTACACTGCACGGGCTGGTGGTGTATACAGGGAATAAATATCATACTGGAGATGATTCTGTGTGTGAGAGGGGGGGGGACTACTGAATGACACATGCTGGGAGTTGTAGTCCCTGTTATGTGTGTGTGTATGCCAGTGTTTCCCAACCAGGGAATGCTGGGAGTAGTAGTTTTGCAACATCTGGAGGCACCCTGGTTGGGAAACACTGGTGTATGAACTACAACTCCCAGGAGAATACAGAGATACAATAGAGGTGTTGGTGAACTACAACTCCCAGGAGACTACAGAGATACAATATAGGTGTTGGTGAACTACAACTCCCAGGAGACTACAGAGATACAATATAGGTGTTGGTAAACTACAACTCCCAGGAGACTACAGAGATACAATAGAGGTGTTGGTGAACTACAACTCCCAGGAGACTACAGAGATACAATAGAGGTGTTGGTGAACTACAACTCCCAGGAGACTACAGAGATACAATATAGGTGTTGGTGAACTACAACTCCCAGGAGACTACAGAGGTACAATAGAGGTGTTGGTGAACTACAACACCCAGGAGACTACAGAGATACAATAGAGGTGTTGGTGAACTACAACTCCCAGGAGTCTCCTGATACAGTAGAGGTGTTGGTGAACTACAACTCCCAGGAGTCTCCTGATACAGTAGAGGTGTTTGTGAACTACAACTCCCAGGAGTCTCCTGATACAGTAGAGGTGTTTGAGAACTACAACTCCCAGGAGTCTCCTGATACAGTAGAGGTGTTGGTGAACTACAACTCCCAGGAGACTACAGAGATACAATAGAGGTGTTGGTGAACTACAACTCCAAGGAGACTACAGAGGTACAATAGAGGTGTTGGTGAACTACAACTCCCAGGAGACTACAGAGATACAATAGAGGTGTTGGTGAACTACAACTCCCAGGAGTCTCCTGATACAGTAGAGGTGTTGGTGAACTACAACTCCCAGGAGTCTCCTGATACAGTAGAGGTGTTTGTGAACTACAACTCCCAGGAGTCTCCTGATACAGTAGAGGTGTTTGTGAACTACAACTCCCAGGAGTCTCCTGATACAGTAGAGATGTTGGTGAACTACAACTCCCAGGAGACTACAGAGATACAATAGAGGTGTTGGTGAACTACAACTCCCAGGAGACTACAGAGATACAATAGAGGTGTTGGTGAACTACAACTCCCAGGAGACTACAGAGATACAATAGAGGTGTTGGTGAACTACAACTCCCAGGAGACTACAGAGATACAATAGAGGTGTTGGTGAACTACAACTCCCAGGAGTCTCCTGATACAGTAGAGGTGTTGGTGAACTACAACTCCTTTATACACTCAAACAGTAGAAAGCTGACACAGCATGCTTGGATGTATAGTCTTACAACAGCTGGAGTCACCTCTGCAACTCCAAGCATGCACATACAGCAGAAAGCTGACAGGGCATGCTGGGATTTGTAGTCTTGCAACAGCTGGAGGCACCACTGGAATTCCCAGCATGCCCGAACAGCATATAAAATAACTGGGCATGCTTGGAGTTGTAGTTGTGAAAAAGATGGAGGGGCCCCTATCAGGACAGTTTTATAGACAAACAATTATGTTTTTTTTACCATTTTTACTTTCACTATCCACTCTCCAGTGTCCACACTACAGTGAGCACGGAGGCAGCTGCTTCATCACTGGACAGGAGCAGCATGGGGAGGGGGAGATGAGCAGAAGGGGAGGGAGATGGGGGCGTTACAATATAATAATTTGCTCGGGGGGATAGAACAGGGGGAGGGCAGCAGCTTACAGGAAGTAAGCACAAGGCATGATGGGAGATGTAGTTTTATTTTCACTTCTCCTCCGTAATTCATGTGCTGATAACGGGAGAACGACTGGGCCAATTTTGATGGGGGAGACATCGTTGGAAAGGTCTTTTAAAGACCTATTAAATGAGGTAAAAAAAAGTTTTTTTGCCCAGCACTGCAGATGTCCTTTAAGGCTAAGAAGGGATAAGGGTATCTGTAATAGAGATTCTGGCATTTTAGGAGAGTTCTTAACTGCTTTATTGTTCTGCCAATGTACTGGAGTTTGCAATTGCACTTGAGTAGATATATGACATAGTCTATATGGGATTTGATCACATATGATTGTCCAGTGGACTGGCCACAGAATGATTGTACATTGTAACTCATATTTTCACAACACCTTCATGCGAAAATGTTAAATTTTAACTTCCTTTTGATATTGTCAGGTTTTGGATATATTTTAGAGCCCATGAGCGAATAGGAGCTAGTCTGTCCTTGAGAATACTGTCCGACGGTACATAATCTAAGTTTCAAGATAGGGCCAAGTAGTAAGATAATCCAATGTTAATCCAAGATCTCTCTGACTGTATTTTGGGAAGTGTAGTGATTGGTAATAGAGTTGTGACCAAATAGTTTCTGGTCCTTGTTGCTGGTTTTCACCGTCTGCTCTGAATTGTCCATAGGGCGAGATGGTTCTCCTATGGTTACAGTACAGTGACAAAGGGGCTTGTTGCAATTGTGATTGGCTAAGGATCTGTTGTATGCCACTTTTATAATCTTATGCGAAGAGGAGACACGCTTTTGGCTAGAATTCTGGAATGTCTTTCACCAGTCACAGGCTCATCTACATTTTTTTTTAAGCTTAACATCTTCGGTTCATTCCAAATTGTGTGTATATATATATATATATGTGTATATATATATATATATATATATATATATATATATATATATATTATTGTATTTGGGTCTATGCTGATGGCTTTGCCCCCTGATGGTAATGTCATGGGGTCGGTTTTTTAATATGGTTTTTTATATTATTATACATCTGAGGAAGAGGTATTAACTCCTCAAAACATATCATGTGTTAGTACTAAAATAACCTGCTGGAATTATATCTAATCACAAGTGAAGTGTTTTGCACCGTGGAATCCTGTTTTTTTTCTACATATAATATTTGGCAATTAAGCATGATCAGATTACCTGATATCGTACTCCAGAAGGGTTGCACCACAACAAATACCTGCTATATGATCCTGGTGATAGAGGTGCCTTCCCCCCCTCGGTCTAACCATCTACATGTCACTGTTGCTATTGACTGCAGCATCTAGAGGGTTAAATTCCTGGGAGTGGAGTTATCTCTCTTCCAGTCTGCTGACAGTGTTATGTTATTGTGGGTTAAGGGATTAAAGCCAGTTTGTATTACTTGTGAAAATGTTGGCAAATATGTTAAAATTGCAGTAAGTTAAAGGGTCACCTGCACTAACCGAAATTTACAGTGTGGGAGAACCTGTTTTTAACACTTGGAATACAAGCCAGGTGTATACTATACAGAAGTATATAGCCATTTGCTTCACACTTTAATGCATACTTTTTATGGCTTTTAAGCTCAATTGACCATACACCTTTAAATTTTAGACTAAAAAGACACAGTGTTGTGTATGAGTACCTGAGGGGACATTCGAAAGCATCCAAATCCGCTACATATCCAGTACATGAAGGACATTTGGGATGATTGAAATGTGCAATATGCCCTATACTCTGTACTGATTCTTATTTTTCTTATCTGCATGTATTGTACTGCAAATTGTCATGGATCTCAAATTTTGCAATAGTTCTGCAGACAGTACCTTTAGGCGTGTTCACAGAGGTTTTGGTGCCGAAATCCACATGAAGTCCACTCCTATGCTGCGTCATTTTATTTCCATTGAGAATCTGCATGGTAGTCCATATTATACAGATTGGTTTTCAACATAGTATTAGGGATCGACCGATTATCGGTATGGCCGATATTATCTGCCGATAATCACGATTTTGTGCATTATCGGTATCGGCAATTACCTTGCCGATAAGCCGATAATGCCCCGCACTGCCCCCACCGCACCGTGACCGCCCCCCTGACCCACCGCACCGCGTCACACCCCCCACCGTAGTGCTGGGCGGTATACCAGTATGGATTTTTGCCCATACCGCTATACCGGTCAGGCCCCTCCCCCACCCTCCGAGTCAATAAAAAAAAATTAACTTACCCGTAATGGGGGTGGTCCGGGCCATCCATCCTTCCTGTAGTGTCCGGCGGCATCCCGGGTGGAGGGTGAACCGGTCCAGGCTGTCCTTCTCCGGGGGTCATCTTCTCCACTCCGGGCAGGCTCCGGCCTAGTACGCTGCATAGACGCCGCTACACCGTGACGTCAGGTGCGTCGCTGTGCACGGGCGTCACTGCGCAGCGGCGTCTATGCAGCGTACTAGGCCGGAGCCTGCCCGGAGTGGAGAAGATGACCCCGGGAGAAGAAGGACAGCCGGACCGGTTCACCCTCCACCTGGAATGCCGCCGGACACTACAGGAAGGATGGATGGCCCGGACCACCCTGACAGGTAGGGGGAGAGAAGCGGGTGGCGGCGGCGGTCTATGGCACCGCAAAAGCCACTGCAGTGCATTGATTTAAAGCGCCCGCTTTAAATCAATGATCTGCTACGGTGTAGCGGGGGAATAAATAGCCGATAACTTATACCGGAATATCGGTATAAGTTATAGGCTATCGGCCCTAGCCTCCACCGATTATCGGTATCGGCCCTAAAAAAACGATATCAGTCGATCCCTACATAGTATAACTGTTTTTTCAAAATAGTAATTTTTTTGACACAGGGGTGGTCACAGAGGATGGGGATAGGTGCAGAAGTGTGGGGCTACAGATGTCTTAGTATAGCCTGCCATCATAAGGAGACATCATCTTATTTGTCTGGGCGAGATGTAAAAGAGAACATCTAGAATCAGGGAAGACGCCCCCTGTAGTCTCCAGATGTAATTGTTCTGCATTCTGTGACTGTGTCTGATCAGGTCAGATCCACTTTAATATGGCCAGAATACAGTGGCATTTTAGGGTCTGATTCAGTTCTACAGATCTTATAGTTGGACCCTATAATACGTTTGTGTTATGGCTTTGATGCATTTACCTTTTATTATGATCTCAGGCTGTATTCACATGGTTTTGTGATCAATAACAGAGCGCTGTGTATTCTGTATCACATGGTGTGTTATCAGTAAGTGAGTGCTGTGTATTCAGTATCACATGGTTGTGTGATCAGTAACTGAGCACTGTGTATTCTGTATTATAAAATAGAGAAAACCAGGAAAACCGTCCACAGTGGAAAGTTTAGGAGGGGGATACCCTACTCTCCTTTGATGGGTTTCCAATCTGTTTTTGGTATAAAGTACACAGCGCTCAGGCTGACCACAATGCAGTAGTGTGAATACAGACCTACAGAGGTGTTAGGTGTAGGGGCATTATAATGTTGTAAGAGGCACAAATGAAGCATTATTACACAGTAAAGGGCACAAAGGTGGGAATTATTATGTACTAGTGGGCACAAAGGGGGCATAATTACAATATGGAGCATTAAAGGGGTTATCCAGGAAAAAAAATGTATATATCAACTGGATCCAGAAAGTTAAACAGATCTGTAAATTACTTCTATATTTTTTTTATCCTTTCAGTACTTATGAGCTGCTGAAGTTGAGTTGTTCTTTTCTGTCTAAGTGCTCTCTGATGACACGTATCTTGGGAACTGCCCAGTTTAGAAGCAAATCCCCATAGAAAACCTCTTCTACTCTGTGCAGTTCCCCAGACAAGCAGAGATGTCAGCAGAGAGCACTGTTGCCAGAAAGAAAACATCAACTCAACTTCAACAGCTGATAATTATTGAAAGGATTAAGATTTTTTAATAGAAGTAATATATAAATCTGTTTAACTTTCTGGAGCCAGTTGATATATAAAAAAAAGTTTTTCCTGGAATACCCCTTTAAGAGGAGAGCGTATTACTGTGTGAGAAATAAAATGGGCAGTTAGAAGATCACTGTGGGACTATTACTGTATACAGAACAAGAGGCGACACTATTAGGCTAGAGCTTCATGGTGACTTTGCTTGTGACATGGATTGCGCAGTCAACGATCACCATGTTGGGCTCCCTGAATCGTTCTGAATCTCAGTTAATTTAAGTAAATGGGGTAAAGTTTCCACCCCCAAAATACTGTGGCCAGAGATGCATCCTGGATGGAATTATCAAGTTTGTCAGTACAAAGTCACAGCCAGTAGCAGTTTGCAGCACAAACCGTTTATTTACATTAATTATGATGCAACACAATTCAGGGACCTCAGGGTACAGCCTGCAGATAGTTCTTTTACAGAAGCCAGGCCAATCAAATGCAAGGCTTCCCTCACGCTGCACTGCAGTTGCATCCTTTCACCTCTTGTGACATCAGGGCACAGCCTGCACATAGTATTCCTACGGAAGCCTGGCAAATCAAATGCCACTGGCACAATGATGCAGTACTGTGAGGCTGGTATGCAATTATTTCCAAGGCTGATTTTTATCCCAATTCTGGCCCTGCTTATTGCCACCTCTGTTCCTGTCAGGAACTGTCCAGAGCAGGAGCAAATTGCCATAGTAAACCTCTCCTGCTCTGGAAAGTTCCTGATGTAGACAGAGGTGGCAGTAGAGAGCACAGCATGTTACTGAAAAGACTACACAACTTGCTTCAGGGTATACAGCAGCTGATAAGTACTAGAAGGCTTGGGATTTTTCAAATACCATATATACTCGAGTATAAGCCGAGTTTTTCAGCACGATTAATCGTGCTGAAAACGCCCTCCTCGGCTTATACTCGAGTGAACTCTCCGCCTGTCAATCCCTTCATCAGTGGTCTGCAACCTGCGGACCTCCAGAGGTTGCAAAACTACAACTCCCAGCAAGCAAGGCATGCTGGGTATTGTAGTTTTGAAACCTCTGGAGGTCCGCAGGTTGAAGACCACTGCGGCCTTCGTCATCATCCAGCCCCCCCCCCACCCCCTTTTGTTTTGTACTCACCTCCCCTCGGCGGGACGTTAGGGCGAGCTGGTCCGGGCCATCTATGCTGCAGGGGCCATCCGGTGGGGATGGTTTGTTGTTGCGGGCTGTCCATTTTCACCGGGGAGCCTTTTCTCCGCGCTTCGGGCCCGGTGTGTGAAGTTGCCTTGACGACGATGCACATGAACGTCCCTGTGCGTCGTCGTCAAGGCAACATCACTACTCCGGGGCCGAAGCGCAGAGAGGAGGCCCCCCCCGGTGAAAATGGACAGCCCGCAACGACTAACCAACCCGTCCCTGCAGCATAGATGGCCCGGACCAGCTAACCCTAACAACCCGCCGAGGGAAGGTGAGTACAAAACAAAAGGGTTGGGGGGGGGGCTGGATGATGACGAAGGCCGCAGTGGTCTTCAACCTGCGGACCTCCAGAGGTTTCAAAACTACAACACCCAGCATGCCCGGATAGCCGATGGCCGTCCGTGACGTCCCTGCGCATGAAAGAAACATCTGGAGGTCCGCAATTTGAACACCACTGATGAAAGGATTGACAGGCGTTGATGATGAAGGGGGGGGATGATGACGAAGGCTGCAGTGGTCTTCAACCTGCGCACCTCCAGAGGTTTCAAAACTACAACTCCCAGGCATGCTAGGAGTTGTAGTTTTGCAACCTCTGGAGGTCCGCAGGTTGAAGACCACTGATGAAGGGATTGACAGGCGGTGATGATGAAGGGGGGGGATGATGACGGAGTCTGGATGATAACATGTGGGGATGATGTATTTCCCACTCTAGGCTTATAGTCGAGTCAATTACTTTTCCTGGGTTTTTGGGGTAAAATTAGGGGCCTCGGCTTATATTCGGGTCGGCTTATACTCGAGCATATATGGTAGTAGTAATGTGCTAATCTGTATAATTTTCTGTTGCCAGTTGATTTAAAAAAAATTCCTCCAGAATACCCCTTTAACAGGTGCCATTGTCAGTAGATAAATCATGTTAATTACTACACCTGACTGGTTTTAATGTGTGTGGCTGATCAGTATATATACAAATTATACACAGATTACTTACCTCTTCTACAGAGCTGTCCTATCCCAGAATTGGAGAGGAGCCATGGTTTGGAATGGACAGAGTCTCTCTGCACCCATGTTATTACAGCTGGTAACATACTATAGTACAAACATAGGAAAGAGGGAGAAAGCAAGACTACCAGAGCCCCATGTCCTTTCTCCACACTTCACCATGGGCCCCCCCATCCCTGCCGTTATGGGAATGTGATAGTAGATGATTTTTTCCACGCCACACTATTATTCAATATAACACTACATCTATCAAGATCCACTTCAGCAAAGCTCTATAAAACTATACTTTAATTCAAGACACAAGTACTCATCATAATATGTGGTTATAATATAGCATATATGTTTAGGGTTGGATTAGTTACCATGCTATTAAATGGTTGGATTGTTTAGAAAACTGATCTTTAACCCCTTAAGGACCGGAGGTTTTTCCGTTTTTGCATTTTCGTTTTTTGCTCCTTGCCTTTAAAAAATCATAACTCTTTCAAATTTACACCTAAAAATCCATATGATGGCTTATTTTTTGCGCCACCAATTCTACTTTGTAATGACGTCAGTCATTTTGCCCAAAAATCTATGGTGAAGCGGGAAAAAAAATCATTGTGCGACAAAATTGAAAAAAAAACGCTGTTTTGTAACTTTTGGGGGCTTCCGTTTCTACGTAGTACATTTTTCGGTAAAAATGACACCTGATATGTATTCTGTAGGTCCATACGATTAAAATGATACCCTACTTATATAGGTTTGATTTTGTCGGACTTCTGGAAAAAATCATAACTACATGCAGGAAAATTAATACGTTTAAAATTGTCATCTTCTGACCCCTATAACTTTTTTATTTTTCCGTGTATGGGGCGGTATGAGGGCTCATTTTTTGCGCCGTGATCTGAAGTTTTTAACGGTACCATTTTTGCATTGATAGGACTTATTGATCACTTTTTATTCATTTTTAAATGATATAAAAAGTGACCAAAAATGCACTATTTTGGACTTTGGAATTTTTTTGCGCGCACGCCATTGACCGAGCGGTTTAATTAATGATATATTTTTATAATTCGGACATTTCCGCACGCGGTGATACCACATATGTTTATTTTTATTTTTATTTACACTGTGTTTTTTTTTTTATTGGAAAAGGGGGGTGATTCAAACTTTTAATAGGGGAGGAGTTAAATGATCTTTATTCACTTTTTTTTTTCACTTTTTTTTTGCAGTGTTATAGGTCCCATAGGGACCTATAACACTGCACACACTGATCTTCTATGTTGATCACTGGTTTCTCATAAGAAACCAGTGATCAACGATTCTGCCGGATGACTGCTCATGCCTGGATCTCAGGCACTGAGCAGTCATTCGGCGATCGGACAGCGAGGAGGCAGGAAGGGGCCCTCCCGCTGTCCTGTCAGCTGTTCGGGATGCCGCGATTAGCCGCGGCTATCCCGAACAGCTCGACTGAGCTAGCCGGGAACTTTCACTTTCACTTTTAGCCGCGCGGCTCAGCTTTGAGCGCGCGGCTAAAGGGTTAATAGCGCGCGGCGCCGCGATCGGCGCTGCGCGCTATTAGAGGCGGGTCCCGGCTTCACTATGACGCCGGGCCCGCCATGATATGACGCGGGGTTACTGTGTAACCCCGCGTTATATCGGAAGAGCAGGACCAAGGACGTACCGGTACGTCCTTGGTCCTTAAGGGGTTAAATGCTATATTAGGGACCTCTGTGTTATAGAGGGGTCCCCCATCTGTCTAGAGGGTCCCGGGAGGACCTAGTATGTTTGCATTACACAAGCTAATGATTTCAAGGGAAAGCCTGTAATGTTTCATTTCTCCTGTGATGTCACTGCAGGGAGGATGAACACCTGAAATCACAGCATCTGGGCATCACATGGTCAGTCTATTTTCAGGGGACCTTTATAGCAAAAAGAGACTGTGCAAAGTTGACAACTACTTTCTCACATCATTTACCGTATTGTTCACCCTATAGGACGCTCCCGCATATAAGACGCACCCAATTTTAAATGAGGAAAATCTAGAATATAATGTATAGGTCACAGTGATCTTCAACCAGCGGACCTCCAGATGTTGCAAAACTACAACTCCCAGCATGCCCGGACAGCCGACGGCTGTCCGGGCATGCCACGAGTTGTAGTTTTGCAACATCTGGAGGTCCGCAGGTTGAAGACCACTGGATAGGAGGTTATACTCACGTGTCCCCGCCGCTCCGGACCTGTCACCGCTCGTCACTGCTGCCCTGGATGTCGCCCTCCATCGCTGTCGCCACGTCCCCGGGGTGTCCCTGTCGCTCTGGAACATCTCTGCTGGCCGGTATCCCCGCTCTCCGCCGCCGCCATCACGTCGCTATGCACTCCATTACGCACTTGTGCAACGACGTGATGACGACGAAGGAGAGCGCCGGCCATGCAGGGGATCCCGGCAAGGAGCAGACACCGAGGAGGCAGGTAAGGTCCCTCCCGGGGCAGCCGGGTTAGTGTCACATTCGTTTCAGACATGGCGGTCAGCTTTGATCGCCGCATCTGAAGGGTTAATACAGGGCATCACCGCGATCGGTGATGTCCTGTATTAGCCGCGGGTCCCGGCCGTTGATGGCCGCAGGGACCGCCGCGATAGGTGTGTATTCGCCGTATAAGACGCACCAACTTTTCCCCCCCAGTTTTGGGGAAGAAAAAGTGCGTCTTATACGGCGAAAAATACGGTAAATGTTTCTTGTTGTTAAAGGGTGGTTCCCCTTTAAATAAATATAATGTGTAAATATACGTCAATAAAATTAGTTGTGGGAACATTTGTTTTTCTCTATTCAGCCATTTCTAAGTTATCCTTGTCAGATAGTGAATGATAACCACTAATGGCAGCCAATACAGTACCCTTTAGAGTTGGTAACCGGTTTTCCATAGACCCAGAATGGCATATAATCCCCACTGCTATGTAAGGTTACCACCTTCATGTCCACCCTTCTACTTTTGTGCCTGTGTAAGTCTCTGTTGTTTTGTTAGTGTATGCATGACCTAGCAGCCAGAGGATGACAAGGCAATAGATTCTTCCTGCACTATGCATGGAATTGTGAGATTATTTGTTAATAACATGATTATGATCAGAAAACAATGCTGTATCTGTCACTGCTATCTATGGAACCTCCTCGTGTAACTTCATCCTCTGGAACTCTGTTACCTTCTGAGAAACTTTATCAGTTGCTATTCTCTGGTTTTAAGTGATTACTCCCTTGTCCTGTACCTCATATCCTTTTGCTGATTCTCCCTCCGTCACGTCTTGTAGTAATGAATGGGTTGATTAAACTTCTTATACAAGTGAGTGAAGTCTGGAAGGAGGAGTCTGCATGTGAAACAAAAAAAGGGGGGGGGGGTGTAAAAACATACACATAAAAGAGGTGGGAAAGAAATTCATATTTGAAGAAGCAAGTTATTAGCAACTCCTGCAATTTGTCCCATTGACTAAAGGGTCCGTGAGCATTGTCATATCTGACTGTGTTACTTTGGAGTATGGAAATGGTCCAGTGTGACTCTGCGCTCTCATACGTCGTACTCAGCGCTCTCTTCAGTGGATTAGTCATTCACAAAATAATCAGAAACAAGGTAAAGATAGAAAATTCTGCTGTGTCTTGTCTACTGTCCCTGCTCTTACTGGAGATCATCTGCTGCTGCGTCCTGTGCAGCCATCTGGGTCTCACTCTATTCATCCTGGCATGTGCTTTCTATTACATCTCTATACCTGTCCGGAGGATGCTGCCACCTCAAGGCAAGGTTGTGCTCATCACAGGTAAGAAAGTATCAGTATATAGACCCAAAAGTTATTTATACCTGTGTTGTCCACTAACGTATTCAGGAATTGCAAATATTATATACATGACATATTCGGGAATTGCATATTTATCAGATCTTTAATATATTAACAAACTGCCTTAATAGCAATTCCTTTAGTGGAACATACCTTCATTATTTTGTGGAATTGCATGATTGCATAAATATGAAATCCCCACTGATATATTGAAACTACAGAAGTAACTATTGCTTTTGAAGATACATTGATATATTAGAGAACTAAATAAATAACATTTCACTTGGGGGGAATAACACTGGTAAGTTAGAAAGTTGCATAAATAACAATTACCTTTGATTAATCCAAATTTAGGATATAACACTGAACTAACAATACCGGACGTACATATACTCATATAACACACATGATTTTATTACTGGAAACTCTTCTACGTGACAGTCAGCTTCATAAATGGCAGTTCCCCTTGGTGATCCTTCATTGGCGTATATGGAACTTGCATCATTAGCAATTTATTTCCGTGAATCTACTTAAATACATCAAAGACATTTCTCTTTGGCAAATGTACAATGATATATTAGGGCTTTATGTAAATATCAATACCTCTGGGTATGTGCAGGATTGCATATATAATGGGAACCTTTAGTGAACCTAAGCATATTGAAAATAATTAACAACTCTGTAGTTCTTAACTTAAAATTAGTTTTACAAGTGCATACTGATACAGTCTGACAATTATACAGTCATGGCCGTAAATGTTGGCACCCCTGAAAGTTTTCTAGAAAATGAAGTATTATCATAGAAAAGGATTACAGTAACACATGTTTTGCTATACACGTTTATTCCCTTTGTCTGTATTGGAACTAAACCAAAAAAGGAAGGAAAGAAAGCAAATTGGTTATAATGTCACCAAACTCCAAAAATGGTCTGGACAAAATTATTGGCACCCTTTCAAAATTGTGGAAAAATAAGATTGTTTCAAGCATGTGATGTTCCTTTAAACTCACCTGGGGCAACTAACAGGTGTGGGCAATATAAAAATCACACCTGAAAGCAGATAAAAAGGAGAGAAGTTCACTTAGTCTTTGCATTGTGTCTGTGTGTGCCACACTAAGCATGGTCAACAGATAGAGAAGAAGAGAACTGTCTGAGGACTTGAGGACCAAAATTGTGGAATAATATAAACAATCTCAAGGTTACAAATCCATCTCCAGAGATCTAGATTTGCCTTTGTCCACAGTGCGCAACATTATCAAGCAGTTTACAACCCATGGCACTGTAGCTAATCTCCCTGGGCATGGACGGAAGAGAAAAATTGATGAAAGGTGTCAACGCAGAATAGTCAGAATGGTGGATAAGCAGCCCCAAACAAGTTCCAAAGATATTCAAGCTGTCCTGCAGGCTCAGGGAGCATCAGTGTCAGCGCGAACTATCCGTCAACATTTGAATGAAAGGAAACACTATTGCAGGAGACCCAGGAGGACCCCACTGCTGACACAGAGACATAAAAAAGCAAGACTATATTTTGTCTAAATGAACTTGAGCAAGCCAAAATCCTTCTGGGAAAACATCTTGCGGACAGATGAGACCAAGATAGAGCTTTTTGGTAACACACATCATTCTACTGTTTACCGAAAATGTAATAAGGGCCAACAAAGAAAAGAACACAGAACCTACAGTGAAATATGGTGGAGGTTCAATGATGTTTTGGGGTTGTTTTGCTGCCTCTGGCACTGGGTGCCTTGAATGTGTGCAAGGCATCATGAAATCTGAGGTTTACCAATGGATTTGGGGTCAGACTGTACAGCTCATTGTCAGAAAGCTGGGTTTGCATCCAAGAAGTTGGGTCTTCCAGCAGGACAATGACCCCAAACATACGTCAAAAAGCACCCAGAAATGGATGGTAACAAAGAGCTGGTGAGTTCTGAAGTGACCAGCAATGAATCCAGATCTAAATCCCATTGAACACCTGTGGTGAGATCTTAAAATTGCTGTTGGGAAAAGGCGCCCTTCCAATAAGAGAGACCTGGAGCAGTTTGCAAAGGAAGAGTGGTCCAACATTCCGGCTGAGAGGTGTAAGAAACTTATCGATGGTTATAGGAAGCGACTGATTTCAGTTATTTTTTCCAAAGAGTGTGCCACCAAATATTAAGTTTAGGGTGCCAATAATTTTGTCCAGCCCATTTTTGGAGTTTGGTGTGACATTATATCCAATTTGCTTTTTTTCCCTCCCTTTTTTGGTTTAGTTCCAATACACACAAAGGGAATAAACATGTGTATAGCAAAACATGTGTTACTGCAATCCTTTTCTGTGAGAAATACTTAATTTTCTTGAAATATTTCAGGGGGGCCGTCATTTACGGCCATGACTGTATAAGCATTATATGTGGGCTGTCTTTCTAAACAATCCTTATGCTTAAAGGAAATCTGTCATCAGAATCACCCGCACTAAACCTGTTACACAGGCTTGTAGTGCGGGTGATACTGATTAAAACACTCCTTACCTGGTTAAAAATGGTTCAGTGGTTCTTCAGATATCTTTATTTTTAGTTTTCTGTTATTCTCTGGCTTGGGACTCAGTGGGAGGTGTTATCATCTGGGACTCTGCCACACGTCATTCTAGCTGGGCGGAGCTGCCGCCCGGCTCATGAATATTCATGACCTTATCCTCGTAGTCTAACTCCTTTTTCTAGGTCTGGTGGGGAGGGCCCCGAGGATAAATTCATGAATATTCATGAGCCGGGCGGCAGCTCCGCCCAGCTAGAATGACGTGTGGCCGAGTCCCAGATGATAACACCTCCCACTGAGTCCCAAGCCAGGGAATAACAGAGAACTAAAAATATAGATATCTTAAGAAGCGCTGAACCATTTTTAACCAGGTAAGGAGCGTTTTAATCAGGATCACCCGCACTACAAGCCTGTGTAACAGGTTTTGTGCGGGTGATTCTGATGACAGATTTCCTTTAAGAGCAAATGTCAGTTTATTTTCTACCATTGTCCATTAATTAAGAAAATGTGAACATCTGGCCCCAGTTTACACTATAAGATTACACACAAAGACATATAGATGGCCACATGTCTACTGAATTTAAAAAAGTAATACGCATAATTTTAGTTTTTACATGTGATTTTCTTGGGAATTAGGTTGCATTCATTCTTAAATTTGTAATAGTAATTCACATTATTAAAGATGGCTTAAAGGGGTACTCCGGTGGAAAACAATCATTTTCAAATCAACTGGCTCCAGAAAGTTAAACAGATTTGTAAATTAGTTCTATTAAAAAATCTTAAATCTTCCAGTACTTATCAGCTGCTGTATGCTCCAGTACTTATTAGCTGCTGTATGCTCCAGTAGTTCTTTCCAGGCTGACCACAGTGCTCTCTGTTGACACTTCTGATCATGTCAGGAACTGTACAGAGTAGAAGCAAATCCCCAGAAAAGAACAACTCAATTTCATGTGGAGCATACAGCAGCTTTTTTTTTTTTATATAAGTCATTTACAAATATGTTTAACTTTCTGGCACCAGTTGATTTGGAGTACCCCTTTAAGGGTATGTTCACGTGTGTATTTTGCTGTAGATTTTCTGCAGCTGATTTTACTACCCATTGACTTCAATAATAATCTGTGTGAAAGTACTCTAGAGAAGTTTTCCGAGCTCATAAAAATATAGAAAAGTACCTATGTTTGTAAGGACTCATCAGATGATGCTCATTAACGTGCCCAGCTCTGTGCAGCACTTTTGTTGCTGCCAGGGCTTTTTGTGACCCAAATAATTCTGCCACATCATGACTGCCTTATAATTACAAAGGTACCACCATACTGTTACTGAATAAAACCAGCTTAGAAAAACTATTTACAAATAATTGAATGTGGAACAGTGCTGTGCCAATAAACTCAGAATAGGCATGGACTCACAGATCCCTATCAGTTGTAGTTCAAATAAATAAGAAAACATTCTCCAAATTTTCACTCCAAAATGATGGTTATATTTACCCAGTAGTATATAAAATTGCTTTGATTCATAGAAACATAGAATGTGTCGGCAGATAAGAACCATTTGCCCAATATCCTAAATACTATGAATAGTCCCTGGTCTTATCTTATATGGAGGATAGTCTCTCAGTAAAGTAATCCTTGCTGATATTACTGCATAAACCTTTACCCCACTAATGTAAAACTATGTCTTCTTGTGGTAGTTTTTCTTCTTTTAAATATTGTCTCCTTTACAGTGTTAATTCATTTAATGTATTTAAAAGTTTCTATCATATCCTCTCTGTCTCGTCTTTCTTTCAAGCTGTACATGCGAGGGTCCTTTAAAGAGTACCTGTCACCAAAATAACTTTTTTTATTTTGTTAATCAATGTATTAGAAACAAGTTTCTAATTACATGTGATTAACAAAAACTAGGGGTCTCCCTACATGTCCCGGTGCATAGAATTCAGACTCATGCCGACCTGGCATGAGTCCGAACTCTCAGTGCAGCCAGGACACTGAAGAGCACAGCGCAGCTCCCTGCCTGTCAATCAGGGCGCTCCTGACATGGCCAGCCGGTTCATCTGGCTGGCCAAATGTCAGTGAAGTGCAGGGCTGCACAGAAGAGGATCGGCTTTGCCTCTTCTGAGTCTGATCGAGGTCTTAATCTGTGTGAAGGAGAAGGGCAGGTGACATTGCGCCTGCCAGGCCACGCCGCCTTCCTCCCACAGGGGAACTAAAAAAGGTATTTATATGGGGTTTTGGGTAAAAACACATCCTAGATCTGAATGAATGAACTAATCTTATGAAATACTTTCGTCTTTACATAGTTGAATGTGCTGACAACAAAATCACATACAAATTATCAATGGAAATCAAATGTATCAACCCATGGAGGTCTGGATATGGAGTCACACTCAAAATCAAAGTGGAAAACCACACTACAGGCTCATCCAACTTTGATGTAATGTCCTTAAAACAAGTCAAAATGAGGCTCAGTAGTGTGTGTGGCCTCCATGTGCCCGTATGACCTCCTTACAATGCCTGGGCATGCTCCTGATGAGGTGGTGGATGGTCTCCTGAGGGATGTCCTCCCAGACCTGGACTAAAGCATCCACCAACTCCTGGACAGTCTGTGGTGCAATGTGGCGTTGGTGGATGGAGCGAGACATGATGTCCAAGATGTGCTCAATCGGATTCAGGTCTAGGGAACAGGCGACTAGCGAATTGATGTTCCACTAGGAAATTTTGGAAATAAAAGATATTCAAAGCAGCTCTCACACAACCTTTTCAGGAGGCTTTTCCTTAAAGTCAGTTTTTTATTCCAACTTGAAGTCTTAGAAACTAATTGAAAATATATGCCAAGCCAGAGATTTCTCCAGAAGGAAAGAATACCCATCTGAATAACAATGGTATTCCTTTCTTCAGGAGAGATGTCTGGCTTGGCATACATTCCCAGTTAGTCTCTAAGACACCTAGTTGGAGAGAAATACTGACTTTCTCACACATTTCAGAAAGAGACTCTAGTCACATACTCTGCATACACTCCTACACTTTGCACATTTTTCAGACACCTAATATGTACACTCTAGAACTAAAACTAAGCTGGAGTTAGTTGCACCAAGGAATACACTGATTGTCTAGTAATAGTGGTGTTAAATAGTACCTGTCAACAAATAAACTTTTCTAAACTAACTCAGGCTATGTTCCCTAACTACTCCTAACACTCCTCCCACCCTTCAAAAAAAAATTCAGAGCTTAAAGTTCTGCATCTTACTGTTCTTTCTGCTTCAGCAGGAGAAAGTGGGAGTTTCCCAGCAGGCATGACATTACTGAAGCCTGCTGGGGGACCACTTTAGCCCTCACAATGTTGCAGTGCTGTGATGAATAGAAGACCTCAAGCTCTGTGCATCTTTCAGTGAGGCTCTATGCATGTTTCAGTGAGGCTCTTTGCAGCTTTTAATGAGGCTATGTGCAACTGTCAATCAAGCTCAATGCAGGGAAACACTTCCTGAGTTTGGTCTCCTGCCATTACAAGCAGGAGACCAAAATCTGAGATTTTGACCAGACAGAATGTGTTATGGCCAAGAAAGGAGACCCCTGGTGGCCAGAAGTATACAGCAGAAAAACTGACATAAAATGTTTTTTTTTTTTTTTATGGAAACCAATTACAAAAGTTATTTATTTGACATAAGGATTTAAATATTAAAATTCATGTTTAGCCCCTTAAGGACCAAGGGCATACAGGTATGCCTTTGCTCCCTGGTAATGAAAGACCAAGGGCGTACCTGTACGCCCGTGGGAATTTCAGTCCCTGCCGCGTGCCGGGCGGGGACCGGACGGGGGTGACTGCTGATATCTATCAGCAGGCACCCCGCGCAAATGCCCAGGGGGGTCATCAGAACCCCCATGTCTGCGATCGGCGCAAATCGCAAGTGAATTCACACTTGCAATTTGTGCCGATTCAGGGTCATACGGGTCTGTGGTGACCCTTTGACCCGGAAAATAAGGGGAATCGCGGTTTTCCAAGACACCCATGATCCCCCTGAAGGGATAGAAGTGAGGTGGCAGGGGTGCCACCCCTCCTATCCCTGCTATTGGTGGTCTAGACGCGACCACCAATAGCAGATCGGGGGGGGGGGCTTTACTTTCGGATTCCCCATTCTGCCCACACACAACAGAACGGGGAAACGACATAGGACCGGCGCTGAAGATCCACTTACCCCGTGGGCAAGGCTGCGGGCGACGATCGGTGGAGGAGATCGGAGTCCGGCGATGTCATGCGGCTGGATCCGACGGAAGCCGGTAAGTTGTCTAGCAACATTTGGAGGGTATAGTTTGAGACCACTATACAGTGGTCTCTAAACTGTAACCCTCCAGATATTGCAAAACTACAACTCCCAGCATTCCCACACAGCTGTTTGGGCATGCAGGGATTTGTAGTTTTTCAACAGCTGGAGGGCCACAGTTTGGATATCACTGGCAGGGATCTCTAACTGTGGCCCTCCAGATGTTGCAAAACTGCAACTCCTAGCATGCCTAAACAGCAGTTTGCTGTCCGGGCATGCTGGGATTTGTAGTTTTGCAACAGCTGGAGGTCCACAGTTTGGAGATTTCTAAATTGTAGCCCTACAGATGTTGCAAAACTGCAAATCCCAGCATGCCCAAATATCAAACAGCTTTCTCTGCATTCTGGGAGTTGTTGTTGCGTACCTCCAGCTGTTGCATAACTACATCTCCCAGCATGCCCTTCGACGTTCAGTACATGCTGGGAGTTGTAGTTTTGCAACAGCAGGAGGCACACTGGTTGGAAAACACTGAGTTAGGTAACAGAACCTAACTGAAGGTTTTCCAACCAGTGTGCCTCCAGCTGTTGCAAAAGTACATCTCCCAGCATGCACGGTCTGTCAGTGCATGCTGGGAGTTGTAGTTTTGAAACAGCTGGAGGTTTCCCCCCCCCCCTCCCCATGTGAACGTACAGGGTACATTCACACGGGCAGGTTTACAGTAAGTTTCCTGCTTCAAGTATGAGCTGCGGCAAATTTTTCGCTGCAGCGCATACTCCTAGCGGTAAGCTTACTGTAAACCTCCACCAGTGCGAATGTACCCTAAAAACACTACACTACACTAGCACATAATAAAGGGTAAAACACTACATATACACCCCCTTACACTGTCCCCCCAATAAAAATGAAAAATGTATTGTACGGCAGTGTTTCCAAAACGGAGCCTCCAGCTGTTTCAAAACAACAACTCCCAGCATTTCCGGACAGCCACTGACTGTCCAGGCATGCTGGGAGTTTAGCAACAGCTGGAGGCACCCTGTTTGGGAATCACTGTCGTAGAATACCCCTATGTCCACCCCTATGCAATCCCTAACTTAGTCCTCAAATGCGCATGGTGCTCTGTCACTTTGGAGCCCTGTCGTATTTCAAGGCAACAGTTTAGTGCCACATATGGGGTACTCCCGTACTCGGGAGAAATTGCACTACAAATTTTGGGGGCTTTTTTCTCCTTTTACCCGTTATAAAAAAGAAAAGTTGGGGTCTACACCAGTTTGTTAGTGTAAAAAAAAAAAAAATTATACTAACATGCTGGTGTTGTCCTTTACTTTTTATTTTCACAAGAGGTAAAAGGAAAAAAAACTACGGAAAGAGTACGGAAATACCCCGTATGTGGGCGTAAAATGCTCGGTGGGCGCACAACAAGGCTCAGGAGTGATAGTGCACCATGTACATTTGAGGCCTAAATTGGTGATTTACACAGGGGTGGCTGATTTTACAGCGGTTCTGACATAAACGCAAAAAAATAAATACCGACATGTGACCCCATTTTGGAAACTACACCCCTCACGGAACGTAACAAGGTATAGTGTGCCTTAACACCCCACAGGTGTTTGACGAATTTTCATTAAAGTTGGATGTGAAGATGAAAAAAAAAATTTTTCACTAAAATGCTGGTGTTACCCTAAATTTTTCATTTTCACAAGGGAAAATAGGAAAAAAGCCCCCCAAAATTTGTAGCCCCATTTCTTCTGAGTAAGAACATATCCCATATGTGGATCTAAAGTCCTCTGCGGGCGAACTACAATGCTCAGAAGAGAAGGAGCACCATTGGAATTTTGAAGAGAAAATTTGCCCGGAATTGAAGGCCACATGTGTTTACAAAGCCCCCATGGTACCAGAACAGTGGACCCCCCCAACATGTGACCCCATTTTGGAAACTCCACCCCTCATGTAATGTAATATGGGGTACAGTGACCATTTATGCCCCACAGGAGTCTGACAGATTTTTGGAACAGTGGTCTGTGAAAATGAAACATTAAATTTTTCATTTGCTCAGCCCACTGTTCCAAAGATCTGTCAAATGCCAGTGGGGGGTAAATGCTCACTGCACCCCTTATTAAATTCTGTGAGGGGTGTAGTTTCCAAAATGGGGTCACATGTGGGGAGGTCCATAGTTCTGGCACCACGGGGGGCTTTGTAAACGCACATGGCCCCTGATTTCCATTCCAAACAAATTCGCTCTTCAAAAGCTCAATGGCACTCCTCCTCTTCTGAGCATTGTAGTTCGACCACAGAGCACTTGACGTCCACACATGGGGTATGTCCATACTCAGAAGAAATGGGGTTACAAGTTTTGGGGGTAATTTTCTCATATTACTCCCTATAAAAATGTAAAATTTGGGGAAAAAACAGCAATTTTTTTTTCATTTACACATCCAACTTTAACAAAAAGTCGTGAAATACCTGTGAGATGTTAAGGCTCACTGTACCCCTTGTTACGTTCCTTGAGGGGTGTAGTTTGCAAAATAGTATGCCATGTGGGTATTTTTGCTCTTCTGGCACCATAGGGGCTTCCTAAATGCGAAATGCCCCCCCAAAACCATTTCAGCAAAATTTGCTTTCCAAAAGCCAAACGTGACTCCTTCTATTCTGAGTATTGTAGTTCGCCCGCAGAGCATTTTACGCCCTAACATGGGGTATTTCCGTACTCAGAAGAGATGGGGTTACAAATTTTGGAAGGCATTTTCTCCCATTACCCTTTATAAAAATGGTAAATTTGGGGGGAAAACTGCACTTCAGTGAAACAATTTTTTTTTTTTATTTACACATCCGACTTTAACGAAAAGTCGTCAAACACCTGTGGGGTTTAAAGGCTCACTAGACCCCTTGTTACGTGCCTTGAGGGGTGTAGTTTCCAAAATGGTATGCCATGTGGGGGGGTTTCTGCTGTTCTGGCACCATATGGGCTTCCTTAATGTGACATGCCCCCCAAAAACCAATTCAGAAAAACTCACTCTCCAAAATCCCACTGTCGCTCCTTCCCTTCTGAGCCCTCTACTGCGCCCGCCGAACACTTGACATACACACATGAGGTATTTCCTTACTCGAGAGAAATTGTGTTACAATTTTTGAGAGGATTTTTCTCCTTTAACCCCTTGTAAAAATTCAAAAAGTGGGTCTACAAGAACATGCGAG
Source organism: Hyla sarda (assembly GCF_029499605.1). Taxonomy (NCBI): domain Eukaryota; kingdom Metazoa; phylum Chordata; class Amphibia; order Anura; family Hylidae; genus Hyla; species Hyla sarda. The sequence continues at coordinate 175,738,879 of NC_079194.1, read as the reverse complement.
TGTAAAATATGAAGATTTTGAATTTTCTCCTTCACTTTGCTGCTATTCCTGTGAAACACCTAAAGGGTTAACACACTTACTGAATGTCATTTTGAATACTTTGAGGGGTGCAGTTTTTATAATGGGGTCATTTGTGGGGTATTTCTAAAAAGAAAGCCCTTCAAATCCACTTCAAACCTGAACTGGTCCATGAAAAATTCTGATTTTGAAAATTTTGTGAAAAATTGCTGCTATACTTTGAAGCCCTCTGATGTCTTCCAAAAGTAAAAACATGTCAACTTTATGATGCAAACATAAAGTAGACATGTTGTATTTGTGAATCAAAATATAATTTATTTAGAATGTCTATTTCCCCTACAAGCAGAGAGCTTCAAAGTTAGAAAAATGCTAAATTTTCAATTTTTTCATCAAATTTTGGAATTTTTCACTAAGAAACGATGTGTATCAACTAAATTTTACCAATAACATAAAGTAGAATATGTCACGAAAAAACAATCTCGGAATCAGAATGATAGGTAAAAGCATCCCAGAGTTATTAATGCTTAAAGTGAAAGTGCTCAGATGTGCAAAAAACGCTCTAGTCCTACAGTGAAAATTGGCATAAGTCCTTAAGGGGTTAATGACAGTGCCCATTTAAAGAAGTGGTCGTGGCTGTAGTAATGTTAGTGGCAAAGTAGTAGTAGTGGTAGTAATATTAATAGTAATGTAGTAGTAGTAGTAGTGGCAATATTTATAGAAGTGGTAGAGTAGCAGTGATTATATTTTTAGTAAAGTACTAGTAGTAACAGTGATAGTTTTGTTAAAGTAGTAGTACCCCTCAATAGTTCCCAACATTACTACTCCTAAATCTTAAATGCAGCATGGTTTACCCCAGAATGTTACTATTGCATAATTGTCACAATTTACCATTGAATAGTCTAGGAAAGCTCAGTGGCAACCCAAGAGGGAGATTGTAACAAGGTGCTCTAGCAGTTTTTGCAGCTCCCTGGCTTCAGTGGCGCAGATTGCATCACTCTGTAGTTTTGACTACCAACCTTGCTGCAAGCACATCAAGGAGCTAGGACGTTAGGCCAGTCATGCTTGGTGCCAGTGTCCTATGCTACCTGAAGTACACCCAATATAAACAGACTGCTGGCCACAGATGCTTGCAATTGATATCTTATTGATATCTACCACACTAGCATTTATTTTCTTCTGCTGGAGTCCCTGTGTACTTGATTTTGGCCATGTTATCTGGTCATTCCACTTGAGTGCCTAAAACCCTGCTACTCCGGGGAGGGAGTGCTGGTTGCGTGTTGTGGACTGGAAAAGGCATGACTGAAGCAAGCACTCTAAAAATACAGAGATTTTCTGGCAGCCATATCTGTTGCCACACACATTTCAAGGAGCCCAGAGAGCAAACTGGCTCTCATATGCAATAATACAACTTTTGCCACATATTAACACAACTAGGGAGATTTGCCTTGATCTCTTGCCATGGTCATTGTTGCTCAAATGTAAATGGTTTCCTACATAAATACTTCCATCCCTACTACAAGTCATTTGAAACTTCACTTGTGTAAAGATTATTATATAATACAGGTCAGAATAACCTGATATTTAGTTCAAAGGTTTGCACTGATGCCGGAGTAACTCTGCGAAGTGTTTGTCCAGAAGGAAAAAGACGATGCTTAGGGGGCGCCTCGGACGATTTTGTTCTGGGTCCTGGTTCGGGATATCAGAAAGATAGTGCAGAAGCATATAGAACAACGTTTCTCTTTATTATATGGTGGTGACAAAGTGTTTTGCAAGGGGTCTCTTGCTTCATCAGGTCACATTAACACGACATACAAACGTTCTTTATATACAGGTACACATTTTTTTTTAAATGCGGGAGGTGGGACATAATGATGACGTCACTTAATTACCGGATGGGATGTATCGGCCTTGACACCGCATCCCGGTAATGACACTGCTAAAAGCATTATACAATAGAATATGATAAAAAATCATTATTATTTGTTAGTAAAAGACAAGCAGCAGCATCAAAAGAACTACAAGTACGATGATGGATCAAAATGGTATCTCATTGGGAGACAAGGTAAAAAGGTGCATCGACATGGATAAAAAGATGCATCGGCATAGATAAAAGGATGCATCGGAATGTTGTATCATTTTTATGCAACTGCAAGATGCGTACCGTATATATATTGTGATGATTCGCTATTTCAGACAGGTGCTGTTGCCGTATAGAGGCATGGAAACAGGACTTTTAACTCAAAGACCAGTGTTTTATTCACACTTGGCAAACAGTCTTTAAATGCAGAACAAAGAAAAACGTAACAAAAGTCCACCTGTATTCCTTAGGTGTTTGTTCACAACTGAGTCCATGCCATGCGGCATCAAGCAAGTCTTTTCCAAGCCTCCAGGCAGTCTCATGACCAGCTTCCAAACTCTCAGGGAAGAACTCCACACTCAGCTCTCTCTTGCAGTGTGAGCTGCAACTAGCAAATCCCCCTCAGCTGGTGAGGCAGCCTAGCTATAAGGCTAACAAAAGACGGCCTGGATTGTGGGGAATGGCCCCCACCCTACACTTGACCATTCCCAGTAAGAGCCGTCCCAGATTGGCCTTCCAGCCATACTACGGCCACAGTCTCTGTCTGCATTGCAGCACAGACACTGAATAAATACTGGCTCTTCACCAAGGCCAGGAGCCTTGGGGACACATATCGACCGTCCACTGTTATCCCTTTCATCTTTTCACATACCCCACCCCCCTTTGTTCAACCCTGAGGGGGTGGACACATGCGCAAAAGTGGACCCGTGACATGGCATCGGCGTTACCTAGCAACCGACCAGCCCTGTGTTCAACCGTTAACTTAAAGTTTTGTAAGGACAAAAACCACAGCGTGACCCTGGCATTTTTGTCCTTAGCCTGGCACATCCATTTGAGAGGAGAATGATTCATCACGAGATGAAACTTCCTCCCCAACAAATAATAGCGGAGAGACTCGAGTGCCCACTTTATGGCCAGGCACTCTCTCTCCACTATACTATATCTGGTCTCGGCTGGGGTAAGTTTGCAGCTGAGAAAGACAATGGGATGCTCCTCCCCGTTGACTTCCTGTGAGAGTACAGAACCGAGACCTAACTCAGAGGCATCTGACTGTACTTTGAACTCCTTTTTGAAGTCGGGTGTCACCAAAACTGGAGACCCACATAGGTCCGACTTCAAAGCGGAGAAAGCCTGCTCTGCCTGCTCATTCCAATGCACCATTACTGACTTGTGTCCCTTCAAGAGGTCTGTTAAGGGTGCAGCTACTGTAACAAATTGGGGGATAAACCTCATACAGTAACCCACCATCCCCAGAAATGACTTCACTTGTCAGGTAGTGACAGTTTGTTGCCAATTCCAAATGACCTCTACTTTGTTTACCTGGGGTTTGACAACTCCACGCCCAATGACATAACCAGGTATTTGGTTTCTTCTATTCCAATTGCACATTTTCTGGAGTTAGCAGTTAACCCAGCCTTCCTGAGGGAGTCTACAACGGCCTGCACTTTTGTTAGGCGACTTTCTCAGTCTGTACTGTGAATGATGACATCGTCTAGATAGGCTGAAGCATAATGACGATGTGGCCAGAGCACAATGTCCATTAGCCTGTGGAACATTGCAGGAGCACCATGTAGACCAAAGGGTAGCACCTTGTATTGAAACAAGCCTTCTGGTGTGACAAATGCGGTTTTCTCTTTGGCAGCCTCCGTCAATGGTACCTGCCAGTACCCTTTTGTGAGGTCCAAGACAGAAAAGTAGCTTCTCAATAAGCTCATCAACTCGGGGCATAGGATATGCATCGAACTTGGAAACCTCATTCAGTTTCCGGAAATCGTTACAGAACCATAACTTACCGTCTGGTTTGGGTATTAAGACTATCAGACTGGCCCACTCACTTTTTGATTCTTCGATGGCATCCAGCTTTAACATTTGTTGCACTTCTTCCTAAATGGCTTGTTGCGACTCAGGTACCCGGTATGGTTTCAACCGTATTTTTACCTGGGGTTCAGTGACAATGTCATGGCGGATGACAAAAGTACATCCAGGAAGGTCTGAGAACACATCAGTGTTCCTACTGAGTCTGTGCAGAGGAAAGGCTGTCAGCAATCTTTACTGTGGCAACTGCTTCCCTGCACCAGACTGGGGGATGGAAAACTCCACCCCTAGCAAAACTCGCTGAGGGCTGTCATCCACACTAGTCTCCCTATCTCTCCAGGGTTTCAAAAAGTTTACATGGTACACTTGCTCTGGCTTCCTCCGCCTGGGCTGGTGTACCCTGTACGCCACCTCCCCTACTTATTTGATCACTTCGTAGGGACCTTGCCACCTAGCCAAAAATTTACTGTCGACCGTTGGTACCAGAACCAGAAACCTCCCGGGTTAAAATTTCGAACCCGAGCCTGGCAATTATAGACACTGCTCTGGGCCCACTGAGTTGCCTCCATATTTTCCCTAACCAAGGGCAACACTGTTTCCTTCCATTCCTGCAACGGAGTGACATACTCAACTACACTTTTGTGCAGCGTGGGCTGTTGTTCCCACACCTCTTTGGCTATGTCTAACAGACCACGTGGATGTCTGCCGTACAGCAGTTCAAAGGGCGAGAACCCAGTAGAGGCCTGGGGCACTTCTCGCACTGCGAACATAAGATAGGGCAGCAAAAGATCCCAATTCTTTCCATCTCTAGCCACCACCCAATTTAACATATTTTTAAATGTTTGGTTAAATCTTTCTACGAGGCTGTCCGTCTGCACGTGGTACACGGAGGTCCGTAGCTGTTTTACCTGCAGTAACTTACTGAGCTCTTTCATTACTTCTGACATAAACGGGGTGCCCTATTCAGTCAGCACCTCTTTAGGTAAGCCCCCTCGGGAAAACATCTCCATTAGCTCCTTAGCTATGAGTTTGGACGAGGTATGCCGCAGAGGTAGCGCCTCGGGATACCGAGTCGCATAGTCCAGGACTACCAGAATGTGTTGGTGCCCCCTAGCGGATTTCAGCAACGGGCCTACCAGATCCATACCGATCCGTTCAAACGGGACCTCGATAATCAGACCAGGGGACTACGGTAATGTGGCTGGGGGCTAGTTATTTGGCATGTTAGTTATTTGGCATGTTGGGCAAGACTCACAATACCTTTCGACCTCTTGATAAACACTGCGCTGCAAAATTCGGTCCTGTGTCTTCTGCTGGCCCAGGTGCCTGCCTAGAACATGTTGATGGGCTAACTCTAACACCAGCCACAGATATGCCTTAGGCACCACCAATTGTTCCACATTCTCACCCCAAACCTGGTTTACCCGGTACAGCATCCCTTTCCGGACCACAAAACGGGGGTATACAGTCTCAGCTCCCAGTTCTTGGGGTGCACCTTCTACAATTAATACATTTTCCCAGATCCGAGATAGAGTCGGATCCTGGTGCTGTGCTGTACCAAAATTTTCTGCCAACTTTGGCCCTGACAGCAGTGCCTCCACATCTCCTACCATAACGCTCAGTGGAGATGACACCGCCTCTTCCACCGTAGAGGTGGTCACCCCAACTGCTGGGTTCCGGGATCACCCCTGAATAGGGCCAGTCTATTGGGGATACCCCTGCCTCTCGCGTCTGGGGAATTCTTGTCTGGGGCCACAAAGACACGAACCCCATGAAAGTCTCTCCCAGTTAACAGTTCATATGGTAGCTTTGTGGCAATGGCCACCTCATGAGTCCACTTGCCGGCCACTATGGACAAAGTCACTAGGGTAGTGGGATAGTCCTTTAAGTCCCCATGAATACACAGGAGCCCAGCTTTCCTGTCCGTGTACTCAGTGGGCAGCACCAGGTCAGACTTTACCAAAGTAACCATGCTGCCGGAGTCCAACAGTGCTACCACCACCGTATCTCCCACCTTCACCCAACAGAGGTGACCATAGTCCATTATTTCGGGGATACCTGTGGCACACAGTCTTTGGACATACACGAAGGGGCGGTGGGCAAAGTTAATGTCCATGGATTCTCCCTGGTGGGGACAATTGGCCCCGACATGTCCCGGCTCCTGACACCCCAACACAGCAGCGGGGCAGGGTCTTTATGGAACACCTCCTGGGAAACTTTAGGGCTTACCAACCCCCTGGGCAAGGGGTGGGGACCTTCTGGGTTTAACAGCCCTCTCCTGGAGTTTCCTGGTGGCCTTGTATCGTCCCACCAGGTCTACCATTCCTAGTGCAATGCTAGGGGATGCCTGGCTGATCCAGCTCTGGAGGGTGTAAGGCAGGGCCCTCCAGAATGGTCCAGCATGGCAGTGGGACTCAAGACCTCCGGCTGCAGCCATTTTTGCAGGCGTTGCAATAGGTCATAGTATTGCAGCCTAGCAGGCTCAGCCTGCTTATACTTGCACTGGCATACCTGCTGGGCCCGAACCCACACATTTACTCCCAGTCTGGCCAGGATCTCACCCTTGACAACGTCACAGTCGACAGCCTGGTCGTCGGACAAGTCAAAGTATGCCTGCTTGGATCCAGACAGGAACGGAGTGATGAACTCAGCCCACTGGTCTCTGGGCCCACTTCTCCCTTACGGCCATTTTTTCAAAGACCGCCAGGTAAGTCTCGACATCATCTGAGGGGGTCATCTTGGTCATCGCCATCCGAACCGCTTTCCTGGCGTCAGGGGTGGTCTGGGTCGACACTGCGGCTTTTAGTGCCATTATGTGCTGCAACAGTAGCTGGTTAGTCTCCTGCTGATGCTTGTTGAACTCCTGTTGTTGCTTGGTTGACTCCTGCTGGAGCCTGTTAGTCTCCCCCTTTGGCAAGTTGGCCGCCATGAGCGCTTTTCTAACAGCCTCCATTTTGTCAACACTGCAGTCAATGGAACACTGCCTTGCTTTGACTCTCCGGAGAAAATACTCCCGCTGTACTGTCAATCACTTGTCGGCAGGATCGTTGCCCCTAGCAACAACTCCAATGGGTTAACAGCGTGCTGCAACTCAATTACTGACCTTACTGCGTTGCCCGCATCCTTCACGGAATGTGATGACTCGCTCTTGCAGACAGGTGCGGTTGCAGTATAGAAGCACAGAAACAGGACTTTTCAACTCAAAGATCAGTGTTTTAATCACACTTAGCAAACAGCAAACAGTCTTTAAATGCAGATAAAAGGAAAACGTAACAAAAGTCCATGCCATGCGGCATCAAATAAGTATTTTCCAAGCCTCCAGGCAGTCTGCTGACCAGATTCCAAACTCTCAAGGAAGAACTCCACACTCAGCTTTCTCTGGCAGTGTGAGCTGCAACTAGCAAATCCCCCTCAGCTGGTGAGGCAGTCTAGCTTTAAGGCCAACAAAAGATGGTCTGGATTGTGGGGAATGGCCCCCACCCTACACTTGACCATTCCCAGTAAGAGCCATCCCGGATTGGCCTTCCATCCATACTACTGCCACAGTGTCAATCTGCATCGCAGCACAGACACTGAATAAATACCGGCTCTTACTTCACCAAGGCTAGGAGCCTTGGTCACACATATCGACCATCCACTATTATCCCTTTCACCTTCTCACAATATATAAATGTGTTGGAAAGGTATATGGCATGATAAAAGCTATATAGAAATGTGTGTGTGTGTGTGTGTATATATATATATACTGTATATATATATATATATATATATATATATATATATATATATATATATATATAGTGGTGATAAGAATTGGCATGATAAAAGCTGGAAAAAGCATCTGCCATAGTATGGAGAATGTTGGCAGCAAAATAAATATATATAATGGTAAATGCAAATTTATCAACCCAAAATACATAAGGATGGACTTATATATCTCACACTGAAAATATGTACCGTATTTATCGGCGTATAACACGCACTTTTAAGGATAACATTTTTAGCCTAAAGTCTATGTGCGTGTTATACGCCGATACACCCCCAGGAAAGGCAGGGGGAGAGAGGCCGTCGCTGCCCGCTTCTCTCCCCCTGCCTTCCCTGGGGTCTAGAGCCCTGCTGCCGGCCCTTCTCTCCCCCTGGCTATCGGCACCGCTGCCCATTCTGTCCCCCTGACTATCGGTACCGGCGCCCCATTGCCGGCACCGATAGCCAGGGGGAGAGAAGCAGCGCCGACAGCCAGGGGGAGAGAAGGGGCAGCGGCACCCATTGCAGGCGCCGCTGCCCCGTTGCCTCCCCCATCCCCGGTGGCATAATTACTTGGGTCGGATTTGCGATGCTGCAGGCCTCCGGCGTGCGTCCCCTGCGTCGTTGCTATGCACGGCGCGGCGCACTGACGTCATGCGCCGCGCCGTGCAGCGCATGGCAACGACGCCGGGGACGCACGCCGGAGGCCTGCAGCAGCGCGGACCCGAACCAGGTAATTATGCCACCGGGGATGGGGGGAGGCAACGGGGCAGCGGCGCCGGCAATCGGTGCCGCTGCCCCTTCTCTCCCCCTGGCTATCGGCGCCGGCAAAGGGGCGCCGGCACCGATAGTCAGGCGGACAGAACGGGCAGCGGCGCCGATAGCTAGGGGGAGAGAAGGGCTGGCAGCAGCGCTATAGACCACAGGAAAGGCAGGGGGAGAGAAGCGGGCAGCGACGGCCTCTCTCCCCCTGCCTTTCCTGGGGGTGTATCGGGGTATACACGCGCACACACGCACCCTCATTTTACCATGGATATTTGGGTAAAAAACTTTTTTTACCCAAATATCCTTGGTAAAATTAGGGTGCGTGTTATAGGCCGGTGCGTGGTATACCCCGATAAATACGGTATATGCAAGAAATATATATCTCATGCTAAAACTGAACTGTGTACATACAAGCAAATATATACATGTGCAGCACCCTCCAGGGGTCTGTAAATTGTTTAGTTGTCTTTATTATAAATTAATCAGCTGATGTAGTGCATGATGAGAGGATTAAGTACTGCTAGGTCATGATATGTATACAGCTGGACTGGATGAGTGAAAGAGGATTTTTGCTATAACATATGTTAATTATGTTTTGGAATATATAAGTGCTGTGTAACGGGGGGTGGGGATGTGATAATTGTGGTCATTGTGATTATCAGATGACTGTGGTTATTAACAGGTTCCTCAAATCTGTTGTGAGTAGTCTCATCTATGTGGTCTATCGGGTAAATCTGTATCGGATCTTGGATTGATGCATGTTTCTACCGGCAGTGGCGGGAGACACTATGTAGAAGATATCCCTTTTTGATGTTTGCCCTATGGTTGTTCAGCCTGCAATGTAATTCTTGGGTTGTCCGACCCACATATTGTTGCCCGCAGCAACATTCCACCACATATATCACAAAACTGGAACAGCAGTTTAATGGGTATTTTATAGTCAACACTTCTCCTGAGGTATTGCTGGTATGGGTTTTGAGACCTGCTTTTATAGTGCTGCAGCATAGGCACCGTTTTTTGTGACACTTGTGTATGCCATTTTCTTTTCCTGAATCATCCATTTTCTTTCGTTTTTTGTGCTGTTTTAGTTTACTTGGCGCTAGAATAGACTTCAGGGTTGGGGCTCTTCTAAAGGTCACATTTGGGCCGGGTGGTAATATATCCATAAGGATCGGGTCTGCCTGCAAAATGTTTCCATAATATTGATTTGATGTGACTGTGAGCGTGATTATAAGTGGTGATAAAATGTTATTGTAAAGGCACGGTGGTTGCATTATAATGTTTCATCTTTTGGGCATTCATCTTGCGAAAGTTGATTGGTTTTATTGAATGCTTCCATTATAAGTTGTTCCAGGTAGCCTTTTGCTTCAAAGTGTTTTGCTAGTGATTCTGCTTGATGGTGAAATTTATCTTTTTGTGAGCAATTTTTCTTAATTCTTTTAAACTGACTAAAGGGAATATTGCTTTTCCATTTTTTAGGTGTGCACTATTGAATGAAAGATAGATATTCACATCCACTTTTTTTTAAAAAATGTAGCAGTATGTATTTTAGAAGAATCATGTGAAATTTCCAGGTCCAGGTATTCTATTTTTTTGGCAGATTGCTGTGAAGTGAGTATGATCCCCCATTAATTATTATTGATGGTTTCCACAAACCGGAGGATATAGTCTTTGGTCCTTTCCAATTGAAGAAAAGGTCATCAATATACCTTTTGTATATGATAACATGTTTCTTATATAGTTCTTGTGACATTATAAATAGTTCTTCAAATCTACCCCTCACGAGGTTTGCATCGTGGTACCACATGTCTTGTCATAATTGAAGAAATTGTTGGTAAGAATTATTTCCAAACACTCCAAAAGAAATAGTTTCTGTGTGATTGGTATAGAGGAGTCCCCACTTAGAACATCATTGATGCATGCTAGACCAATGTGATGCTGGATGTTGCTATACAAGGAAGTCACGTCCATGGTGATAAAGATGCATTCTGTTTTCCATTCCACATCCTGCAACCTCAGGATGAGGTCATCAGAATTTTTGAGAAAACTCTATAACATTTGCACATGGTCTTGTAAAATAAGATCCAGGTACTGGGACATATTAGATGTATGGCTATTACCGTATTTTTCGCCGTATAAGACGCACTTTTTCTTCCCCAAAGAAAAAGTGGGGGGGAAAGTTGGTGCGTCTTATACGGCGAATACACACCTATCAGGTCGGTCCCTGCGGCCATCAACGGCCGGGACCCGCGGCTAATACAGGATATCACCGATCGCGGTGATGCCCTGTTTTAACCCTTCAGAAACAGCGATCAAAGCTGACCGCCGCATCTGAAGCAAAAGTCGGGCTGTTCGGGACCGCCGGGATCCCCTGCATGGCGGCACTCTCCTTCGACGTCATCACGTCGTCGCGCACGCCGTCCCATCATCCAATAGGAGCGGCGTGCGTAGCAACGTGATGACGGCGACGTGATGATGGCGACGAAGAGCGTGGATCCCAGGGAAGAAGACGTCCGGAGCGTCGGGGACACCCCGTGGGCGCGGCGACAGCGATGGAGCGACATCCAGGGCAGCGGTGATGGGTCCGGTGCGGCGGGGACACGTGCGTACTACCTCCTATCCAGTGGTCTTCAACCTGCGGACCTCCAGATGTTGCAAAACTACAACTCCCAGCATGCCCAGACAGCCAACGGCTGTCCGGGCATGCTGGGAGTTGTAATTTTGCAACATCTGGAGGTCTGCAGGTTGAAGATCACTGTTGAGTGCAGAATCTTTTTTTTCTAGATTTTGCACCTTTAAAATTGGGTGCGTCTTATATGCCGGTGCGTCCTATAGGGCGAAAAATACGGTAATGCCGATATTATTGGGCGACCCGGAGGGTTGATGGGATTTTTATTCACCTTAGGGAGGTGATAATAATATGGTTGCGATGGGTTATTGATGACTAGAAATCTCTTCTCTTCCTTGGTGATTATAGAATTGTTGAAAGCTTCTTCCATAACAGTGATGATTTTCTTTTCTAAACCTGGGTATTGATCTTCATTTAGTTTCCTATAATAATTGGGATCTTCCAAAATGTTCAGGGCCTCTTGATGGTACTCCCTGTAGTTCTGGATGACAATGCTGCCCCCTTTGTCGGCCGACCTGATGACAATATCGGGGTTGTTTTTCAATGCTTTCAGTGCTTGTTAATCTTTTTTGGAAAGCTTCCCTTCTTTTGATCCGCAGAGATTGGTGGGTAATTTCTTTAGGTCATTGGCTACTAATTCATGAAAAGATTTAATCAAATGACCCTGATTGTGTATTGGATAAAATATTGGTTTGTTTTTAATTTCTGGGTGTATACCTGGTAGTTATTTGGAATATCTCGGGTTGGTTCCTCTGGGATATTATCCATGGTTTGTTTGAGATGGTCTTGTATCAAAAAATGTCTGTGTAGTGTAAGCTTCCTAGTGTAGTGATGCAGGTCTAAAAATAAAAATAAATCATCTGGTTTATGTGTTGGACAGAAGGATAACCCTTTATTCAATGAATGAATCTCATAGGCTGTTAGCTCATGGTTGGATAGATTAAAAATCTTCATTCTTGAAGAATTGGAATCATTTAGAGGGAGATTTATCAAAACCTGTGCAGAGGAAGAGTGGTACAGTTGCCCATAGCAACCAATCAGATAGCTTCTTTCATTTTCCACAGGCCTCTTTAGAGGCCTGTGGAAAATGAAAGAAGCGATCTGATTGGTTGCTATGGGCAACTGCATCACTCTTCCTCTGCACGGGTTTTGATAAATCTCCCCCTTAGTCGGGTGGCTACTGGTATTTTCTCTCTTTTGTTTCCTCCTCCGTGTGTTCCCCGCTTGTTTGTTTTCTTTTCATTGGTTTCCCTGCCGTGAAGAAAAACTCCATTGTTTTTTGTTTGGCTTTTGGTCTTGTCATCTCCTCTAAAAAATATATCTGAAGTGTTCTTATAATAGTAGTGTATCAGTGCCTCATAAAATTTAAACTGAAGTTTTTTTGGTTCCAACAACAACTTCAATGTTATCAGGAGAAGAATGCACAACTAGTACTTAACTCCTTAACGACGATGGATGTATATTTATGTCCTCCGCCGGCTCCTGTGATATGCCGCGGGGTCACGTGGTGTCCCCGCGTCATATCGGGTCGGCCCCGGCGGCCATCAACGGCCGGGACCCGCAGCTAATACAGGACATCACCGATCACAGTGATGCCCTGTATTAACCCTTCAGACGCAGCGATCAAAGCTGACCGCCGCATCTGAAGCGAAAGGGAAAGTATCCCGGCTACTCAGTCGGGCTGTTCGGGACCGCCGCGGGGGTTCGGGACTGATCGCGGGGGCACCCCGTTTAAAATCAGTCCCCGGAGCGTGTTCGCTCCGGGTCTGATTACTGTCGATCATGGGGCCAAAGCGTGGTGACGTCAAGGCTCCGCCCCGTGTGACATCACGCTCCGCCCCCTCAATGCAAGCCTATGGGAGGGGGCGTGGAAAGCTTTTTTTTTTTTTTTAAATCAACTGGTGCCAGAAAGTTAAACAGATTTGTAAATCACTTCTATTAAAAATCTTAATCCTTCCAGTACTTATTAGCTGTTGAATACTACAGAGGAAATGTGTTTCTTTTTGGAACACAGTGCTCTCTGCTGACATCACGAGCACAGTGCTCTCTGCTGACATCTCTGTCCATTTTAGAAACTGTCCACAGCAGCATATGTTTGCTATGGGGATTTTCTTCTATTCTGGACAGTTCTTAAAATGGACAGAGATGTCAGCAGAGAGCACCATGCTCGTGATGTCAGCAGAGAGCTCTGTGTTCCAAAAAGAAAACAATTTCCTCTGTAGTATTCAGCAGCTAATAAGTATTGGAAGGATTAAGATTTTTTAATAGAAGTAATTTACAAATCTATTTAACTTTCTGGCACCAGTTGATTTAAAAAAAAAAAAAAAGCTTTCCACGCCATAGGCTTGCATTGAGGGGGCGGAGCGTGATGTCACACGGGGCGGAGCCTTGACGTCACCACGCTTTGGCCCCATGATCGACAGTAATCAGACCCGGAGCGAACACGCTCCGGGGACTGATTTTAAACGGGGTGCCCCCACGATCAGGCATCTTTGGATAGGGGATAAGATGTCTGAACGCCGGAGTACCCCTTTAAAGCAGATGCAGACTTGCCAGGTCAGGGCAAGAGGATGATCTGTGAGGATCAGTCCAGTTAGTGTGTTTTCAGAGCCCAGCCATAAACAAATGATGCTGTCCCATTCACACAGTTGAATTTCTGCTTCAGAATTTCCGCTGCAGGAATTCCATTGAAGTGAATAGGCAGTTAATTTCTGTGTAATTTACTGCAGAATTCCGTGCAGAAATGCTGTCCAGACATGTTCGAAGTGTTGATAGCACTAGGACTTAGTTCAGATGTTTCAATTGAAGAACATCTGAATAAATCAACCTTAGTTCAGATGTGTTTTCCCATTCAACTAAAGAAAAAACTATAGAATCAATCTGTGGAGCAAAAATCTGATGGCATCAACTTGTAGTTCACATTTCTTATACAAATACAGACATTATAAAAAAAAAAATAAAAAAAAAATAGTCAATAGATAAAAAGAAAAAAGCTTATAGATCTTGCCAAGCTGTAGGACTTAGCAAAATGGGTAAAAACATTGCTGCAACAAGTGAATGGATCTTGCGGTTTAAATGGGTTGTCTTATGAACAACACTTGAGCTGCGCAAAACTGGCAAAAAGTCACATCATTTCTGCACAGGCACCTACTATGCAGAAAAATATTGCCACTTTTTGGCATTCTCGGCTTGCCGTAGAGGGGCATGGTTTAATTTAAGGGGAAGTAGTCCCCTGTGTGCCAAATCTCCTATGGTTTGTGCCTGCTAGCGAGCATAAACAGTAGCTAAAATCTTTGCCACTCAGAACTGGCTTAGATGTGAGTGTGGGCGTACAGGCAGCGTCAGATGCACAGGGATTTAGTAGAGGCATGCGCCTTCACATAAATAAGCATGTCGTATGCTGGCAGGGAATTAACTTAAACTGGCATGTGAAATTTTATCCACAGAATAGGGCATAAGTGTATGACCCCAGGAGGTCTGACCACTGGGATCCCCATGACCATGAAAATGGGTCCTGAATTTCTGCTTTGAATGGATCTACAGTAATGTGTGCGCAACGCTGCTTCATTTATTGCCCATTGGACTGCCAGAGATCGCCAAGTGCTGCGATCTTTGGCGCTTACATAGACAGTAAATGGACTGGCAGTACACTTGTTACACATTCCTAAACATGGTGAAATTCCATATTTCTAGAAAAACATCTGTCATTAATTAGAATAATTTACTTATCTTTTTAAGTATATTTATGAAGATAGACAATTCTTCTTTACTAGTTTGCTGACATTTCATGCGTCCAGGGAAATACCCGCTCAGCAGCTGAGGAGAATTGACAGCAAGAAGATCAGCCACTGCAAAGTCATTTTTGTCTGCATGGAATGGCAGTGGAACTAGAAAAGAAGAGGCAGTAGTGGAGAGCGGGGGCTGGGGAAATCGGCAGCGACGGGGGAGCAAGTCTGTTATGTTCCTTGCAGCCTTAGCAACATATAAAATATGATCCCCCCGTAACCTAGAAGAATCTCTCTTTCTTACATCAACATAGCAACCTATAGTTAATCCGGTTTGGTCAGTGTATTGACCAATACAGTGGGTGATTGAGGTTGAAGACTTTTATTGGTAATGCCCCATTTTCCAGGTTGATGTGTAAGCAAAATATAAGGCTTACTTCACACAGTTGAATACCTCATGGTGTCCATTCATAACACATTGCTGTATCTGTTATACAATGAATCCCAATGGCACTTAAAATTGGCTGCTGACTAAAAATTATGGTTGACGTAAAACTTGCATTGCCAATGGGGCTTCTCCAAAAAAAAAAACATATGGCGGACAAGAATAATACTTTAATCTTTGTTAGAATGCCTTAAATAGTTCTTTTTTATCAAAGCTCATAAGTCAAAATCCGTCGATACATTTCATATCCATGATTTACAGCCCAGCAGTTTTCCTGCATTTGAGTGTAATCTTGGTATTTGTATTAATCAGGACCTAGAGCCATGATTTGCATTACACCTCATAAATAACTGTTGCCAGGGGAGCAGTCTGCGAGTTAGAGGTTCCACGTGTGCTGATCTCCAGTTATTTGATTAACAGTGGAAGGGATTATTGGAGTGTCAGCATTAAATTACACCGCTTAACTGAACATGGCTCATATAACGGATGCCAGACAAATTTAACCCGTTTGCTACTATGAGGATTTTTCTTTCTTTATAATATTTTGCAAACAACATTCCTGTCTGTCTTATACAGTGGTTTTAGACTGACCACAAGAATATCACTTCCCAAGTATTGTCCTAAATAGCTCAGTCTTGAGGTCACCCTGTTATGTAGTAACAATTTGGAACGACATGACAGGAATCACAGAAGTGATATCAAAATAACCAGATAAATGCTCCCAATGCTGAAAGAATTATTTCTTTAGTAGCCAATTCATGGATACGGTACTTTCCGGTTAAATTTCAGGTTGCCTATCAACCACTTGCTTTCTGGTCTTGCATCTGGGTAATTGCTTCCTACATATACAGTATCTTACATAAATAAGTACATTCCTCACATTTTTGTAAATATTTTATTCTATCTTTTCATGTGACAGCCCTGAAGAAATAACACTGCTACAATGTAAATAAGTGAGTGCACAGCCTTTATGACACTTTTTAGAGGGGAAGTCGGGTGAAAAACCACTCCCTATCCAGAGGGGAAAAGTGTCTGATTTTGACCGCCTTGTCCCCCCCCCCCCCCGCAAGTTCCTGTCCAGTGCCCTGGTTCTCGCCTGTAGCATGTGCTTCATTCATTTCTGTGGGAGCGCTGAAAAAACCTGAGTGCTGTACTCATCTCTGGCATTCCCATAGAAATAAATGAAGCACATGCAACAGATGAGAGCCAGGGTGCTAGACAGGAGATCATGGTGGATCCCAGCGGTCAGACCCCCTGTGATCAGACAATTCCTGTGAATAGGGGAAAAGTTGTTTATCTCTGGACTACCCCTTTAATGTTGTGTCCCCTCAAAATAACTCAACACACAGCCTTAAGTTTGAAGATGCCACACAGATTCCCAGTAGGGATTAGGTTTGGAGATATGCTTGCCCAGTCTATCACCTTTACCCTCAGCTTCTTTAGAAAGGCAGTGGTCTTCTTGGAGGTGTGTTTGGGGTCATTATCATGTTGGAATACTGCCCTGCGGCCCAGTCTCTGATGGAAGGTGATCATGCTCTGCTTCAGCATGTCACAGTACATGTTGACATTCATGGTTTCCTCAACTGTAACAACTCAGTGCCAGCAACACTTTTGCAGCCCCAGAAGATGACACTCCTGCCATCATGCTTGACTGTAAGCAAGACACACTTGCCTTTGTACTTCTCACTTGGTTACCATCACAAGTTTATCTTGGTCTCATCGGACCACAAGACATGGATCCAATAATCTATGTACTTATATAATATTTTGAAGAGGCTCTTGTTAGGCTAGCAACCTGTGGACTCGAGCTACCCAAATGGCACTTATACCCACGGTGTCGAACAATAGGCAAATTAAAAGAAGAAATTGGGGCTCAGGGTCATGAATATTGAACCAAATGTAATTTATTAATGTTAAAAATATACAACGTTATGTGCTGTGACTCAGGGCCCTTTTGATTCAGCAGAGACACAAAATAACAATATAGAATATAAAATAAATAAAATATAAGATGGCAAAAAAGGGGACTAATACTTATAAAATAATAAAATAAATCAAATGTGGCCACACACTATAATAAGTCCAATCTAGATAGGATACTGCGCAGTATATTGTGCTTTTTGTTCTATTTGAGTGATCACTTTTAATATGCAGCTTAGTTCAGTATGCCGGTAATGTCCAGGTATAGTAACAAGTCTGAGACTCCCCGATCCGGGAGTATGAATGAATACAGAGTCTCTGTACGATGTTATTTTGTGCACTGCGAAATAGGATAACAGTTATGCAGGTAGGTAAATGATAAGTCGTAGTCCGCGTTTCGGTTCTCCTGGCAGGGAGAGCGCTGCTGGAGACTCGGCTATCTCCTAGATTCGCAGCATGAGTGGCAGTGGGCTCCGGTTAGCTGGACTGCAGCGCTTCTCCTGGGTGCAGCAGCAGATCCTGGTGACGTCCTCGTGTTTGAGGTAGATCGCTCTGTCACAAGTTGATTGGCAGGTCGGGTGATGCTGGTAAGCTGGGCAAATATGTTCCAGACTTGTGCTATATCTCAAATAATATAAATAGTGGTGGTCACTGTTGTACTATATGGCTGGACGCGTTTCAGGACCCCCTTTAGGTCCTTTCTTCAGCAGCTTTGTATAGTGACTATACCAAGCTTCTGAAGAAAGTACCTACAGGGGTCCTGAAATGTGTTCAGCCATATAGAGAGTTATTTGCCATAAGGTGCCATGTTGAACTTCATGTTACCAGTATTGGAGAGTGTGAGAGCAATAACACCAAATTTAGGACACCTGCTCCCTGTTTACACCTGATACTTTGTAACACTAATAGATCATATGACAATGGTGAGTAAATGGCTTCTTGGGCCCAGTTTGGACATTTCCACTTAGGAGTGTACTCAATGGCTGTGTGTTGGGTTATTTTGAGGGGACACAACATTATACACTGTTATACATTGTAGCAGAGTTTCATTTCTTCAGTGTTGTCACATAAAAAGATATAATAAAATGTTGACAAAAATGTGAGGGGTGTACTCACTTATGTGAGTTACTGTATAGTAGAGATACTGTATATACTGTAATAGTATAATATGCTGTGTACATACTCGACTGCCACTCCATTCACATGGGAACTTTGAGAGTCTCATTCTTGATACTGTTCATGGTGGCAAAACTCCTCTATTAAGTTATAATGTGATGAATTACATGAACAGTATTATGCTTGAAGCGTGAACCAACCAAAGTAGGAGCAGAATGTATGGTCGCTCCTTTATGGTCATGCATGATTTTTAATGTCACTATTGATACTTATAGAAAATGTGTACAGATGGAAATAAAGATTGCCTAAAACACAGATCAGTTTTCTCCAAACCGTAAACCATCCTATCCTTTTTAGAATTGAGATAGGAAAAGGAACAGAAGACACTTTCTTGGTAGATACTTTTATGGATAAAGATTTTTGATGAATCCATATTAATATTTATTATCTCCCTTGCAGTGTATGTTATATGACTTCAGGTTGCCTAGCAACCACGACTTGCTGCCCTAGGTGACCAATGTCTACATATGCAAATGTGGTAACAAAGCTTTCTATTTTCTACACCACTTCCTTCCATGCTAATCCAATTTGGTTTGGGACCACATGTTCAGTATAGATGTGTTTTCACCATCCAAAAGAAGATGAGGAGAGAATGTGATGGAGAAGACTCGTAGTTATTTGCTTTGTCCCAGTAATTGTTGGGTTTTAGGCATTTTAATTTTTATGAATGCCAATTCTCCTTAGTGATGAAAAGAAACAAAAAAAAAAATGTCTACATACATAACCTGGGTCGTCAAACATAGCTAAGTGATAGTTGTACATAACCAGCCATTGTGCATGTACTGGTTTTTAGGAAGCTTCCCCATAAACATTATAGTCTAAGAAGCTGATGAAGGGAATATTTTAGCAGAAAACGGCATCAAACTGTCATGTTTACTTGTGATTTTATTTTGAGACTAGTGCCCTTTAAGGGTTAAAGAAATGGCTGCACTAGTCAGCATTGGGAGAGATGGTATCCTGTTGGGAGTGCAGCACAAAATATATTTTACAGACCGTGTTTAGATGCCTCAGCAATCCTGCCAAACCTTATTCTCCTTGCCACAGGCTGTCAATGACTCCCAAATACAGAGATTGTCCATAAATCCCAGGCAAAGTCTATAAAAACCAATGTTCCCATACGCCATAACTAAAGGAAATTGTATTTCTCTTTAATGTACTTTTGAAAGTTCCACCAGCTAAACCATTACATCAAATTGTCCTTTGCTATTTAAATATGTTAGTCCTTTGCTATAACAGTTACTCTGCCGCCCGGCCGCTCTCATTTAATGATCTATTATTTAAAAAGACGTTTACAGTTTTTATATAAAACTTTAAATAAAAAAACATAAGAAGCCAGACTTTTGAAAAGAAGGAAAACTTTCTAGGTCAGAAGCCCATAACCAGCCATGGGTGAACTTGACTATTACAAAAAAAAAATAAAAATTTTGCAAAATCTACTTGTTATACATTTTTTTTCTGAAATTTTTTAAACACTTTGAGTTATTTAAAAAATAATAATTGGTATATAAATTCAAGCAGTCAGTTGATTCCAGTGAATATGTAGGCAGATATATTTTTAGGAGTGTAGGACAGCTAGGTGGAAACCTTCTGGTTTTCCTATAGCTAATCCCAAAATAGTTTTGACTAATAAATACTTGAATTAAAAGTGTATTAAGTTTCTTTGTGTACGTTAAAATATGAGTAATGCAATCTAAGATGGAAGAAGGCTTGATTTCTCAGCTGTCTGACAATTTGGTTGCTAAGAATACACTGCTTAAAGGAAATCTGTCACCAGTGTTACCTGCGCTAACCTGACGGTACCGACAGATAGTGCAGGTGACACTGATGACAACTGTACTCACCTTATCGCTTCTCGGCCTTTTGGCTAAGATCAAGTGTAGTATCTGTTCTTATCAGTTTAATATCTGATACGTCCCCTATCTGGGGACCATATATTAAATGGAATTTTGAGAACGGGGGCCGATTTCGAAGCTTGCTTCCGTCGCCCTATGCATTGACCCGATATGGCAGTATCTTCGGGTACAGTGCACCAAAAAAAAACTGAAAAAAAAAAACTGTACTCACCTTTTCCCGTTCCGTGGTGGGGATCTCCGATAATTTTGGCCGATAAGCTTCAGCTCTGGCCCCCCTTTGGGGCACGGGCGGAGCTAAGTGACGTCACCACTGCTGTTCTCTAGCAGCGGGACCCAGCAGGGAGTGACGTTACTAAGCTCCACCCATTTCCCAAAGTCAGGTACCCAGACCTGGAGCTAACGGCCAAGATTATCAGAGATCCCCGCAACGGAGCAGGACAAGGTGAGTACCGTTGCCATCAGTGTCACCTGCACTATCTGTCGCTACCGACAGGTTAGTGCAGGTGACACGGATGACAGATTTCCTTTATCAATAATGTTGTGAGGCAGTAAAGTCATAAGAACTGGTCTCAGGGTGTATTCACTCCATGTTTTTGCACTACAGCTACCGGATTCTGCAGGGGAATTTAAAAACTGTATCCCCTCCGGACCGGCGCCACATCCTATTCCTTTGAAAAAGCCAGACAAAGTGAGATGTTGACTCTGGTTGGCACATTTTTGGACCGTATCCTGTTTGTTGCCGGACTGAAAACCGTGGTCTGTCGCAGTTTTAAGACCGACAGTAAAACCGATACAGTTTAAAAATGAGCCGACCGGAGTCACTATCTAACTGCCGGCAGCCGAAATGCAAAAACCTGGTGTGAATGCAGCTCAGTTTACCCAGGTTTTTAGCAGAACTGATACATTTTAATGGCTGAAAACAAATAAAAGAAATCGTGTTATAGCTGCAAGATGGCTGTTTTGTTTGTAATAAAAGTTTTTTTTTTAACAGGCTAACACGTTGCTAAATGTTGTTCTTGTTAGCAGAGCTGTAACTGAACTGAGGTTGTCCAGCATTAGAATAACATGGTTGTTTATCCAAAAACAGTCCACGCATATTCACCGGTTGTGTGTAGTATGCTTTTCCCAGTCACTTTAGTGACTGCAATACCATTCACAACCCATGCATAGATGTGGCACTGTATCTGAAAGAAAGCTGCCATAAGTTTTATTAATGAGGTATCACCCTTTAATAAAGAACAGACAACAGAGTCACCAGCAATAACCTAAATATAGGTAGATAATGCAGATGGCCCTGTTCCCAACTCTTCGTACCTGGTGAGAATCGGTGTAGAGTTATTGGTCTTGTTGCTAATATGTAAATTCCTTGTTCTGCACAATGGAGGCGGACCACTACTGTAGGATCAACACTTTCTCCTGCCCGCTCTGGCTGATGTCACTGCCCTGTAATGAATATTCATCCCTAATTCAATCTCACTGCATGAGGGGCGCGGTGACATTGGCCGGACCAGGTTCCCCTACAGCAGTAGCCCGCCTCCATTGCAAAGAACAATGAATTAACACATGAATATCTCCTGATCGGCTGCACCGATTTTCACTAGGTAAGAAAAAGGTTCACCTGCAGTATCTACCTATATATTTAGGTTAATGTGGGTGACCCTCCCGATTGTCTTTAAGTAATGGCATCTATTGTTTTGTTTATTGGGGGAGCATTGATTCTTAATTAGAAAGAGATCTCTCCTGTATAAAAACCAATCTTCTATGGATATATTAGGCTATTTGGCTGAATGTGTCTTATCCCATATGTTAGACACATAGCAGGGCTATAAATAACATACAGTCCCATCTGGACAACTTAGACATTTGCGACCTGAGCGATAGTTTAATTTGATAGAGAACGTCTTTAAAGCTGTCTGGTCACTGGGTCCATTAATCTTTACATAAATCATTCTTATTTTATTTACCACCAGAGACGAAGGCTATGGAGAGATTTACAAACCATTTGCTAAGTAAAGATTGAACAAGTCACTTGGGGTTTCATGGCCAATAACTATTATATTCCAAAAATCCCTGGAAGAGGTCATAGTATCTTAATGATCAGCTCCTTAGATAAAATGAGGAGCAATTTCCCCCTAGAAAAAGAACAGACTAGCAACCAATCTGACCATTATTACTCCCAAAGGGTAAGATCTTTTTTCTCTTAGGAAGTAGTGCTTTTCTTTTTTATTGGGCTACATTTGGTGTCGTGGAAAAACGCACCCTGTAAATACAACTCTAAAGTCACTGTGTACTAATGGTCTATTCACACGTACAGTATGCTGCACATATTTGATGCGTAGGATTTTTTGCTGCAGATTTCAATGTTAACTAAATGACAGAATACAGCATCAAATCTGCAGCTTCAAATCCTGCACATCAAATATGCTCCAGATAATGTGTGAATACACCCTAATATGTTTAAAAACTGCTACTCTGCATGTTCTACTTCCATCTGATTCCTTTATGGCCTTGCACTTGTGTTGTTGACTTCCATAGTAGTTAATTATCTAATGATTGTTCATGACCTCAGTAAGGGGGGGTTTTCACAACAGAGCTTTTATTTTTTGTTTTTTTTTAAATGCCATTTGCTGTTTTTTCAAACGGAGCCAGAAGTGATTTGACTACTGGCTTTTGCTCAAAAACTGTTACAATTTTTTTTTTCCACTCTTAAAACTCGTTCTCTGCTCCCATAGCTGTTGAAGGCCACAACCTGTATATCTGTTAGGATATGTTCACATGGCGGAATTTCTGCAATTCTGCTCAGATTCCATTCAGCAAATCTTGCGGGATGGAATTGCGGCAGAATGTCTGTGTTTTCAGAACACAGAATTCCACCCTATTAACTGAATGGTATTCCACAAAATATAAGATTGAACTTATATTATGCAGAATTTCCACAGGAGGAAATTCCGTTGCAAAATCCAATTGAAATCAATGGACAGTAAATTTTGGTGGAATTAGGTTTGTTTTATATTCTGGTGTTTTTTAAGTTACAAGGCATGTGATCCTTTATCATGTGATTCAAGATTTTTTTCATAAAGAACGTGAAAAAATGCTAAACTTTAAATGGTGAACAACTGACATTGGGATGAGCCTTAAGGCTAGGTTTCCACACAGGTTTTTTTCTGGTGTTTTTTTTTTTTTTTTTGAAAACTGCCACTGCAGTTTTTGAGTGATAACGAATATCTTGCTAGATATTTTGGATCTACAAGGGATCCTCCATCTCCTAGCTCAAGAAACCAAAAACATATATCAAAGAAATGATAATGGGGAGGTGCCTAAAACTTAACATTTAATGACACCAGATAAAATTCACCAGATAAATAATAATCTAATGACCACAACCAAACAATAATAATAACTTGGCCGTCATATTACCAGATAGAAATCATAGATTGTATACACAATCATTTTAGCATTAGTGTTGAGCGGCATAGGCCATATTCGAATTCGCGAATATTCGCGAATATATGGACGAATATTCGTCATATATTCGCGAATATTCGCATATTCGTAATATTCTCGATTAATTTTTCGCATATGCGAAAATACGTGCATGCGAAAATTAGCATATACCCTAATTAACCTAAACGTAAATTCGCATATGCGAAGATTAGCATATGTTAATTTTCGCATATGCGAAAATTCGCACACCGGTCTCACACAGTAGTATTAGAGCCTTCTTTACACCACACAAGCTGGAAGCAGAAAGGGATGATCACTGTGATGTGTACGGTGAAAAAAAAAATTAAGTTAAAAAAAAAAATGAATGAATATTCGTAATTACGAATATATAGTGCTATATTCGCGAATATTCGCGAATTCGCGAATATGCGATATTCGCGAATAAATTTCGCATTGCGAATATTCGCGAGCAACACTATTTAGCATCAATCACCACATGTAAATCCACTTTAAGCAAGTCCCACACGTTTCCGCCAATATTGACTGGCATCCTCAGGGGATATATAGAATGGATACTATGATAATGTTTCTGATAATACAGCATAGAAATTGTTACGTTTCAGCTCATAAATGCTTTAAGATGTATAGCAACTCATAGATTCACAGTAAATTGCAGCAACAATCATATCATATTAGATTAAGTGGTCAGATGTAGGGCCACTGTCAGTAACCCTCATACAGTAGCAGCAGTGATCCCCGATACCTACAATAAAATCATAATGAAAGGAGGGAGAGGGGCTATAAACACTGTATGTCTCAAGATCTCATCCTTAAATGCACAGTCTGTCACACTCATGGCATTAGGAGATCCAAAAGAGACCTGCAAAAGAAAATGCCCTATCACTCTCCATGTTCCAGGTACCTGTTAGAAAAAAGATCACTGCACACTATGCCGCTTGGTGGCTTACTCACGATTACGCCGCCGAACCAGTAGATTCCATGGTGGAGCGCATACCCGCAGTGGCGGGAAGCTGTGTATTTCTGACAGCTACTGAGCGCTCTGCCGCGTGGTGCTGGCGTCTGACGTCATATCCTGTTTCCAATGCACCATATCGGCATACCCCACCCCGCTGTGACGTAGCAGTGGTGCGGGTAATGGTTAGCTGAAAGTGGTGCTAAGGTCCCGGCCAGAAAAAATGTGCATGCGAAAATCATGCGCATAACAAAGTGATTTAAGCTATGCATTCAAAATCTTGTAATGATTATAGACTGGTAAGTATATAATGGCAGAGTAAATGAGATATTAAAAGACCGGGCTAATACCCTGTTATAATGCACAGAGTGAGTGACCACAAGAACACCAATGCTGATAAATCACTATAAAGTGCAGTAGGGATTATTATTATGTAGGATCCAATAGTTGATTATGAACCCATATATCTGATATAATATACCATGGGGACATATAGTGGCAATATCGATCAGTCACCTCAGGTATCCGCGTTGGGACTTGCTTGAAGTGGATTTACATGTGATGATTGATGCTAAAATGATTGTGCATACAATCTATGATTTCTATCTGGTAATATGACGGGCAAGTTATTATTATTGCTTGGTTGTGGTCATTAGAGCTCTGGATTATTATTTATGAGGTGAATTTTATCTGGTGTAATTAAAAGTTAAGTTTTAGGCACCCCCCCCCCCTGTTTTCGACTGCAGTTTTTAAGCCAAAGCCAGAAGAGGATTCAAAAGAAATGGGATATATAAAGGAGGGACTTCTACTTCTTCTTTCTGGTGGATCCACTTCTGACTTTGGCTCAAAAAGTGCAGTGGCAGTTTTCCAAAAAAACGCCAGAAAAAACCCTGTGTGGAAACTTAGCCTAAGGGTACGTTCACATGTACATAATCCATAGCAGGTTATGTATGTGTGGAACACCCTAAAGCTATATCTACAGCATTGGATAATTTTATTTATATGGAATTGAAGGAATAAGGGTATGTTCACACGGTGGAATGTCTGTGCAGAATTCTGCCAGAATATTCTGCACGGACATTCTGCTGCAGCAGAGTCCCATTTACTTCAATGGAATTCTACTG
This sequence comes from Hyla sarda, assembly GCF_029499605.1. NCBI lineage: Eukaryota > Metazoa > Chordata > Amphibia > Anura > Hylidae > Hyla > Hyla sarda. The sequence goes on along the minus strand of NC_079194.1, from coordinate 175,713,171 downwards.
CATTGTGCACATGGTGGAATTTCCGTGACTAAGTTCAGTAGAATTCTGGCGTCCACAGAAAGAATAGACATGTCTATTCCTTCTAAGGATTTTGCTCAGAAATGCATTGCCGTCTATGAGACGCCGCGTTTCCGAGCCCGCCGGATCATTCAAATCTGCAGAATGTCCGCCCGTGTTTTCTATGCGAACATTCTGCACATTTTCCTACGGTGTGAATATGCCCATACCCAGGATTAGACAAACATGGTCATTTACTTTCAAAAACAATATCACACTTGTCCATTGTGTGTAGCAGTGCAGCTCAGTCTCAATTACTTCAGAGGAGCTGAAATGTGTTACCACGCACAACCCATGGACACATTTCGGTACAAACTGTTCTCGGTAGAAAGCAGCCGTGTGTTTTTAATCTTAGAAAATCCTTTTAAAGTTTTTTTATCCTTAACATTATTAACCTGCAGAGAATGAGAAGTTTTCTATTAAAAGCAATAAGGCCTCTGCCTCCTTATGAGAAATGAAATTATTTATATTGCTTATTGAGACTGTGTCAGATCCCGCGCTTCAAAGTAATAACAATGTTTTTTCTTGATCAACTGGACAGAATCAAAGCAATGCAGTTAAGCTTGTGCTGCTTAATATAACCAAATATCTTATCCTTCCTGAGGTCTACTCTTCCAGTTTCTTACTAAATAATAGTGGTGAGATTTCAGGGGATATAAATCCAAATGTTTTACCTTAACACAAATAAACAAGGCTGATGTTAGAGAATAGCAGGAAGTGTATTGACGCAGGCACCCGGCTCAGGAGCTTATGAAGTCAGTGATGATTAACTTGCCAACCTTACATGTGTGATTAAAGGTGAGAATAGCGCCACTCGTGTCCATAGTCTGTTTCTGGTTCTGTGACTTATTCCCATTAAACTGCAATACTAGACAAAGCCTATGGACAGGGGTTCTAGACAACCCCCCTTAAGGCCATATTGACATCACGATTAAGCCCTTCATTCCAGATATATGTCTGCAAAATCTCAAAAATGGCTGCCGATGTATGTGTGCGTGAAGAGGAATTGACCTCATTGACTTTAATAACCTGAACATAGTCCAGTAGTGAAGCAAGCCCTAACATGTATAGGGTCAGAAAATGACCTAAACGTAGTCACTAGTTGACTATGTTCAGGCCATTACAAGAGTTATTATTTGGGCATAAGATGTTTTTTTTTTTTTTTATTATTCTGCCATGGGGCTGATGAATCAAAAAAACCCTATATACTTACCTTCATCTCTCCTGGTATCACAAAGCTCCAATCTCTGGTGCACGATGCTTCCAGGTTCGGTGACGTACTGTCATAGCCTTGGTCAGCCAATTAGTGGCTTCAGCAGTGTTACGCTGATTGGTTGAGCAGACCTATGATCTACTCACAGCATAGAAATCTATCTCAACAGTAGGTCAGGAAAATAATCTATTACAGCAAATGAAATTGACCTCCTTCTAAAGTTCAAACCTTTATTAATCATTATTATCAAAAAATACAAGACACAAAATCTACAATGTTTAAAAGCAAATTCACATCACTTTCTCCAAACAAATACTTTTATTGTTTTCAAACCAATATAGGTATACAAATTCAAGGTGATAGATCAAGCCAAAGAGCATGAAAAATAACTGTGTATCCTATATATAGCTGGTATGCTGGGTCCAGCAGAAAAAATGCATATAAAATACAATACAGCAAGGCTCTATATGCATATCATTCTATTAGGGGAAAGTCAGATATGCCATGCTCTATTGGCAATAGCTTAGCAGTGCATAACTTTCTGATCTCATACCAATTCAATGCAACTATCTCATATTGTGTTCACAGATTAATTACCACATATAGTGCACTTGTGCTACCATCCACCAATATAAAGCCAATATATCACAATTCCATGAAAAAAGGAAACCCTAAATAAGTATATAGGACTGTCACAATGTTTCACAGGGTAATAAATAATTGTTTTTTGTATTGTCGTGGGGGTCAGGAATTTTCCTGTGTCTTACACTGTGTAGATTGGCGTATACTTATCTGGTGCTGCCTTTGTTTTACAGGATCATGATATGGTTGCTTCATATTGGTGGAAAGGTAGCACAAGTGCACTTATCTATATATGGTAATCCTTCTGTAAAATCAGTATGAGACAGTTGCCATGAATTGATATTATATCAGTAGGTTATACACTTATGAGTTATTGCCAATAAAGAATGGCATATCTGACTTTCCCCTGGTTGAAGGACATACTTTAGATATAGCGACTTGCTGTATTGTATTGTATATATATTTTTTCTGCATGAACTGGCAAACCAGTTAAACATACAGGGGGAGATTTATCAAAGGATTTAGACTGGTTTTTCCTGTCTAAATTTGTCGCACAGAAAGTCGCAGTCTAAATATGTGCGACTTTTCTGCGACTTTTGCTGTAGAGGATTTTTAGAACATGAAGCATGCAAGTCTATTTTAGACGGAAATGCATTGGAAAATGCATTGGTGCTGAATTTATCAAGTGAGACTTTTGTGCGACAAGTCGCATCTGCCCAAAATACGCTGAAATGTCAGACCATGTTGGAGCAGGTCTAAATGCAGTTTAAGCTGTAGACCCTGAAGTCTGAGCACAGAATTTATCAAGGGCTGTGAGACCTTTGATAAATTAGGAGCACAATAGACAGGAGACTACCACATACGCTGGTCTATAAGCATACCCAGAATAGACTAGATTAGTAAATGTCCCCCATAGAGTTTGATATGATCTATCATCTTGTATTTGTATACCTATATTGGTTTAAAACCACCAAGAGTTTTTGTTAGTAGACAATGATTTACATTTGCTTTTAAACATTGGGACACAGTGATGTGAATTTCATATTTAGTCATTTTCAATAATAATAATAACAACATCAATAACAATAATAATAATAATAAATATTAATGAATGTTTGAATTTTAGAAGGGGGTTATTTTAATTTGCTGTGATTGAGCAGGTCTATGATGTCACATCTCTAATCCCAAAAGTGCCACACCGCACACCAGGGATTGGAGCTCTGTGATCCAATTAATGCTTGAATAACCTCTTTAAGGTCTATTTGGACCATGCCTCATCATTCACACATATACGTTGGCAGCTGATTTTGAGATGTTGCTGACACATGTTTGGAACGGAAGGCCGAATCATGATGTGAACACACCCTAAAAGTCAAATTCATGACTAATAAATAAGACAGTTTACCCTACAACTATGATTTGATCCATATGATAATGCATTCCTGTCCAATCTGCCAGTCAAGAGAGCACATTGAATGGAATAGCATATTTCAAGGTAAGAAAAAGTAAGTTAATATGAAACTCACATCAGATAAATACATTTGCTACAACTTCTTGTAGGATGTGTTCACATTCTTAGGTAAGGCCTTGTACACTCTGCCATTATGACTTCATAGTAAACTATGAGTTACACTCTACATCTGTATACATTCAATCTTATTTTGGATTCATATAGAGAAAATAATTGTGCCATGCATCAATGGATGCCATATTAACAAAATATTCTCCCCTATAAGTATTACTAGTAGGGAACACCTCTATAATACACTGCTGTGCAGAAGAACCATAAGGCAGTATATATTCCTCCATAGTATGGAACTGTAAAGTCTCTTTGTGCTGTCATTTACAAGGTACCACTGTATGCAATTAACCATTGTGCAAAAGCTACTGGAGTTGTGTTCTGTTTACCTTTGTCTGCACTATGGGTTTTGACTATATAAAGACTAGTAATTTTCTATATCCAATAATATGTCATTTAAGAATAGTTGGGATTTCTTTTGAGGACCTTGTTGGTGTTTGACTTTAGTCGCTAAGTATGGCTGTTTCATATTGTACTGATATGTAGGGCACTTTAAATGTAACCTATTTACCTTGGAATTTTCTCATTATAAATGCAGATTGATAAGACAGATTTAGTTTCTTACTATGTATTATGTTTCTTATTTATTTCCTGTGCAGTCAGACATGCAGACATGTTTCCCTTCTTTGGATTGTGAAATTTAACCGCAAAAGACTGTCAAAAGGTGTCTCCTCTTATTTACCATGCCTTAGGCTATGGGGTTACTGGTGTGGAAGTCTCTCCTCAGTTAAAGCTTCTGTAGAGTTTCATAACTTTTAATCAATAAATGCCATTCCTGGCTGATTTGTAGAGGTGTTTGCTTTGGATGGGCTGTGCTAAATTTTTCAGCTTTCTTTCCTTCATTTAGGGTGTGATTCGGGATTTGGGCATGCACTAGCTAAGCACTTGGATGAACTAGGTGCTCTTGTCTATGCCGGAGTTTTGGATAAGAAAGGCCAAGGTGCTAAAGAACTAAGAAGGGTTTGTTCTCCAAGACTATCTATAATCCAACTTGATGTCACAAACCCAGAACAGATAAAGACTGCCTACAATGAAATCAAAAGTCAGGTGCAAGATGCAGGTAGATAACACCCATCCATATAATGCTTTCCTCCTTTTTGGGATATAACAATGAACATAAAAAGCAATATGGGCCATATATAACACACTGTCATGTACACCACACAAACATCACAAGATAAATGTAGAGGCTTGGCTTTAGGACAACAAATCTATATAGTAGATATACATGCACAATGCTTTAAATGCACCGACTTCTTCCTGATGCATTGCAACTGTGACAAAAACTTGTGCTACCTACATTTACTACACTTATCTTGTTGAAGGGATACTCCACTACCCCAGCATTCTGAACATTTTGTTCCAAACACTGGGTGTGGGCTGCGAGGGTCGTGACATCATGGCCACGCCCCATCAATACAAGACTATGGGAGGGGGCGTGGCAGCCGCCATGCCCCCCCTCCCATAGAATTGCATTGAAGGGACATGGAGTCACGTCATGAGGGGCGTGGTTGGGACGTCACGACCCTCGCAGCCCGCACCCAGTGTTCGGAACAAAATGCTCTGAACACTGGGGCAGTGGAGTACCCCTTTAAGTTATTTACATGTTGTTTTTGTGTGAAATCTAATAAACTTTGTAATCTTCAGTCTGGAAAGATCTGCAATCTTATCCTCAAAGTAGAACTCCAGCCAAATGAAATCACCTTTACATAGCTGCACATGCTAAGGTTATATAACTTTGCAATGGACAAGTGTAATCTTTGCTGAGCACATGCCATGTTTTTCTCAGCTTTTCCTCCAGGCAGAAAGTCCAGTAGTTCTTAGCACACATAATGTAAAATCACACTCCCTTCTCCTCAGCCCTCAGAGACAGCTTCGGTGTGATTGTTCCTGATTGGCTGAGGCACACACACCTCCCTCATTTATATTCACTGCTTCTCTGACCATGTGACCTGCTCAGCTCTCTGAAGGCATCTTCTCCCGCAGATCAGTCAGGAAACAAATGCAGGGCTTATGGTCTGTGTAGTTGTCTGTAGCTCTCATCTCTCTGCACAAACCTGAACTTTTTAAGACTGTTAATGGGGGTCTGATTTTGAAACAAAACAGCTGGGATGACTGTTATGAGTTATGGGGGGCATATATATATATATACACTGCTCAAAATAATAAAGGGAACACTTAAACAACACAATGTAGCTCCTAGTCAATCACACTTCTGTGAAATCACACTGTCCACTCAGGAAGCAACACTGATTGACAATCAATTTCACATGCTGTTGTGCAAATGGAACAGACAACAGGTGGAAACTATAGGCAATTAGCAAGACACCCCCAATAAAGGAGTGGTTCTACAGGTGGTGACCACAGATCACTTCTCAGTTCCTATGCTTCCTGGCTGATGCTTTGGTCATTTTGAATGCTGGCGGTGCTTTCACTCTAGTGGTAGCATGAGACCGAGTCACACAAATGGCTCAGATAGTGCAGCTCCTCCAGGATGGCACATCAATGAGAGCTGTGGCAAGAAGGTTTGCTGTGTCTGTCAGCGTAGTGTCCAGAGCATGGAGGCGCTACCAGGAGACAGGCCAGTACATCAGGAGACGTGAAGGAGGCCGTAGGAGGGCAACAACCCAGCAGCAGGACCACTACCTCTGCCTTTGTGCTAGGAGGAGCACTGCCAGAGCTCTGCAAAATGACCTCCAGCAGGCCACATATGTGCATGTGTCCACTCAAACGGTCAGAAACCGACTCCATGAGGGTGGTATGAGGGCCCGACGTCCACAGGTGGGGGTTGTGCCTACAGCCCAACTCCGTGCAGGACATTTGGCATTTGCCAGAGAACTCCAAGATTGGCAAATTCTCCACTTGCACCCTGTGCTCTTCACAGATGAAAGCAGGTTCACACTGAACACATGTGACAGACATGACAGAGTCTGGAGATGCCATGGAGAACGTTCTGCTCCCTGCAACCTTCTCCAGCATGACCGGTTGGCAGTGGGTCAGAAATGGTGTGGGGTGGCATTTCTTAGGGGGCCACACAGCCCTCCATGTACTTGCCAGAGGTAGCCTGACTGCCATTAGGTACTTAGATGAGATCCTCAGACCCCTTGTGAGACCATATGCTGGTGCGGTTGGCCCAGGGTTCCTCCTAATGCAAGACAATGCTAGACCTCATGTGGCTGGAGTGTGTCAGCAGTTTCTGCAAGATGAAGGCATTGATGCTATGGACTGTCTGTGCCAGAATTGAAAAAAACAGACTAACTCACCATTTTGCTAAGAAAACATGAAAGAAGGGCGTGGCCTTCTGGGAAAGGGGTCACCGAAAAGGGGCGTGTTCCCGACATTTACTAAGGTTAACTATTTACTAAGGTTTCCACAGAAAATGTGGTGGATTTCAACTGAGGAAAATCCTACAGATCAGAGCATGTGTAAAAAAAAAGCAAAATGTAGGGTAGGTGGAAAATGTAGGGAAACCTTAGTAAATACTGTGGAAAAAAATTGTAGGGAATTAAAACCCACAATGAAACCTACACTCCCCTCTTAGTAAATAAGGGCCCATGTCTCGCTTCATCCACCAATGCCAAATTGCACCACAGACTGTCCAGGAGTTGGCAGATGCTTTAGTCCAGGTCTGGGAGGACATCCCTCAGGAGACCATCCCCCACCTCATCAGGAGCATGCCCAGGGGTTGTAGGGAGGTCATACGGGCACATGGAGGCCACACACACTACTGAACCTCATTTTGACTTGTTTTAAGAACATTACATCAAAGTTGGATCAGCCCGTAGTGTGGTTTTCCACTTTGATTTTGAGTGCGACTCCATATCCAGACCTCCATGGGTTGATAAACTTGATTTCCATTGATAATTTTTGTGTGATTTTGTTGTCAGCACATTCAACTATGTAAAGATGAAAGTATTTTATACGTTTAGTTTAGTAGATTACTTCCCTGCAATTATTTCAAGGAAAACATTCAGAAGAATGAGCAGGGAGAAGTGTGAGATGTATGGGATCGTCTCAGAGACACATTCTAGTGGTTGGTAATGATCTAAACACTAAGACCCCAACCAGTTAAAATTTTTGGCATGTCAAAAGTTGTTTTTTATTTTTAAACATCAAGTGCTTTTTAATTTAAAGTACAGCCAACTGCTCAAAACCGTAAGCTGGAGAGCCAGGCTGTACAAAAAGATTGGTGACAATACTTATCAGTACCATGTTATGATCTATTGATTGCTATTAATAGTCCCCTAAAGGGACTTAAAAAGTGTAAAATAAATATAATTTTTTTTTAAAATATATAAAAGACCCCCCCCCCCCCCAATAAAAATGTAAATCACCTTCTTTTCCAATTAAAAAAGTAAAAAATAATATGTAATACAAATATATTTTTTAAAACCCCCACATATCTGGTAGGGTGCGTAAATACCTGATCTATTAAAATATAATGTTATTATAATGTTATTAAGATATAATATTATTATTATATTGCTTGGTGAATGGCATAAATGTAAAACACAGTTGCTGATTTTTGGTCACAAAAAAGATTGAGTGGTCAAAAAGTTCCACCAAAGCAAAAATGGTACCGATAAAAACTATAGATGATGGTGCAAAAATAAGCTCTCCTAAAGTCCCACAGAATTAAAAAAAAAAATTCAGTTTAACCCTAAAGTGTATCGCATAAACACCCCCTCCCCCAAATTGCAAATTTGCTGTTTTCTTTTCAATATCCCCACACAAATAATATTTTTTTTGTTTCCTGTACATTTTATGGTGTTATTGCAAAGTACACTTGGTCATGTAAAAAACAAGCTCTCTGGTCTGTAAATGGGCAAAGAAAGGTACTGTATATACTCGAGTATAAGCCGACCCGAGTATAAGCCGAGACCCCTAATTTCAACCCAAAATCCCAGGAAAAGTTATTGACTCGAGTATAAGCCTAGGGTGGGAAATACATCATCCACCCCTGTCATCATCCAGACCCATCATTAACATCCTCATCATCATCACCGCCTGTCATCATCCAGACCCTCATCATCATCACCTGTCATCATCCCACACATCCCCCCTTCATCATCCCCTTGTCATCATCCCACACATCCCCCTTTCATCATCCCCTTGTAATCATCCCACACACCCCCCTTCATCATCCCCTTGTAATCATCCCACACACCCCCCTTCATCATCCCCTTGTAATCATCCCACACACCCCCCTTCATCATCCCCTTGTAATCATCCCACACACCCCCCTTCATCATCCCCACCCCCCTTCATCATCCCACCCCCCCCTTCATCATCCTCTTCTCATCATCCGCCCTCAGTGGTCTTCAACCTGCGGACCTCCAGAGGTTTCAAAACTACAACTCCCAGCAAGCCCGGGCAGCCATCGGCTGTCCGGGCTTGCTGGGAGTTGTAGTTTTGAAACCTCCGGAGGTCCGCAGGTTGAAGACCACTGCGGCCTTCGACATCATCCAGACCCCTCTCACTCCCCTTTAGTTCTGTACAGTACTCACCTCCGCTCGGCGCTGGTCCGGTCCTGCAGGGCTGTCCGGAGAGGTGGTGGTCCGGTGGGATAGTGGTTCCGGGCTGCTATCTTCACCGGGGGGCCTCTTCTCCACGCTTCCGGCCCCCAATAGAGGCGTTGCCTTGACAATGACGCAGAAGTACGTTGGCAATGAACGTACCTCTGCGTCGTTGTCAAGGCAACGTGACTATTCTGGGGCCGGGCCCGAAGCGCTTAGAAGAGGCCTCCCCGGTGAAGATAGCAGCCCGGAACCACTATCCCACCGGACCACCTCCTCTCCGGACAGCCCTGCAGGACCAGACCAGCGCCGAGCGGAGGTGAGTACTGTACAGAACTAAAGGGGGTGAGAGGGGGCTGGATGATGTCGAAGGCCGCAGTGGTCTTCAACCTGCGGACCTCCAGAGGTTTCAAAACTACAACTCCCAGCAAGCCCGGACAGCCGATGGCTGCCCGGGCTTGCTGGGAGTTGTAGTTTTGAAACCTCTGGAGGTCCGCAGGTTGAAGACCACTGCGGGTGGAGAGTTCACTCGAGTATAAGCCGAGGGGGGTGTTTTCAGCACGAAAAATCGTGCTGAAAAACTCGGCTTATACTCGAGTATATACGGTATCATTCTTAGAACACGAGGAAGAAAAAGCAAAAATGCAAAAATGAAGTTGTCTGTGTTCTTAAGGCCAAAATTGGCTCTGTCCTTAGGGTTTTTCTGTTTTTGCATTTTCATTTTTTCCTCATCACCTTCTAAAAATCATAACGCTTTCAATTTTGCACATAAAATTCCATATGATGGCTTATTTTTTGTGCCACCAATTCTACTTTGCAGTGACATTAGTAACTTTACCAAAAATCCACGGCGAAACTGAAAAAAAAAAATTGTGAGACAAAATTGAAGAAAAAATGTCATTTTTTTTAATTTTTGGGAGCTTCCGTTTCTACGCAGTGCGTTTTAAGGTAAAAATGACACATTATCTTTATTCTATAGGTCCATAAAATGATACCCTACTTATATAGGTTGGATTTTGTCGTACTTCGGAATAAAATCATAACTACATGCAGGAAAATTTATACGTTAAAAATTCTCATCTTCTAACCCCTATAACTTTTTTATTTTTTCACGTACGGGCCGGTATGAGGGCTCATTTTTTGCACCGTGTTCTGAAGTTTGTATCGGTACCATTTTTGTATTGATATGACTTTTTTAATTAATTTTTTCATGATATAAAATGTGACCAAAAATACGCTATGTTGGACTTTGGAATTTTTTTGCATGTACGCAATTGACCGTACGATTTAATTAACAATATATTTTTATAGCTTGGACATTTACACACCAGGCGAAACCACATGTTTATTTTTATTTTTATTTACACAGTTTTTTTATGGGAAAAGGGGGGTGATTCAAAAGGGTTAAATGACCTTTGTTAACTTTTTTTTTCACTTTTTTTTGCAGTGCTATAGCTCCCATACCGGCCCGTTTGTGAAAAAATTAAAAAGTTAGCTTCCATAGGGAGCTATAGCACTGCACACACTGATCTTTTACTCTGATCCCTGCAAAGCCATAACTTTGCATGGATCAGCAAGATAGGGGCTCGATTGCTCAATCCTGTAGCTCAGGCTTGGAGCAATCATACGCTGATCGGACGCGATGGAGCAAGGTAAAGGGGTCTCCGCTCGCGTCCTAGCTGATCGGGACATCGCGATTTTATCCTGACTGAGCTGCCAGGAAGCGTTTACTTTCACTTTCAGACGTGGTGGTCAACTTTGATCGCTGCGTCTGAAGGGTTAATAGCACGTGGCACAACGATCGGTTAGCCCAGGGTCCCGGCTATCATTAGCAGCCGGGACCGACCCGATGTGATGCGGGGTTACGGTGTGACCCCGTTTTAAACACCGGGACCGGGCGTAGGGCATACAGGTATGCCCTACGTCCTTAACAGGTTAAGGGGTTAAAGGGATAATCCAGAATTATAAAAACAGAACTAATTTCTTCCAAAAACAGTACCATTCCTGTCCTCAAGTTGTGTGTGGTATTGCATCTTAATTCCATTGAAGTGCATGGAGCCAAGTTGTAATACCACATACAATTTAACTCCTTAAGCACACGTGACGTACTGGAACGTCATGTGTCCGCTCCCGATCTATAACGCGGGGCCACGGCGGGTTGGGCCCGGCCTCTAACAACGGCCGGGACCCGTGGCTAATAGCGCGCGGCATTGATCGCACTGCCGCGCGCTATTAACCCTTTAGACGCGGCGTTCAAAGTTGAACGCCGCGTCTAAAGTGAAAGTATGCCGGTTAGCTCAGTGGGCTGTTCGGGATAGACGTGGCAAAATCGCGGCATCCCGAATAGCTTACAGGACAGCTGGAGGGTCCCTACCTGCCTCCTCGCTGTCCGATCGCCGAATGACTGCTCAGTGCAGTCAAGCGGCAGAATCATCGATCACTGGTTTCCTATGAGAAACCAGTGATCAGTGTAAAAGATCAGTGTGTGCAGTGTTATAGGTCCCTATGGGAGCAATAACACTGCAAAAAAAAAGTGAATAAAGATCACTTAACCCCTTCCCTATTAAAAGTTTGAATCACCCCCCTTTTCCCATAAAAACAAAACAAAACACAGTGTAAATAAAAATAAACATATATGGTATCGCCACGTGCGGAAATGTCCGAATTATAAAAATATATCGTTAATTAAACCGCACGGTCTATGGCGTACGTGCAAAAAAATTCCAAAGTCCAAAATAGTGCATTTTTGGTCACTTTTTATATCATGAAAAAATGAATAAAAAGCCATAAATAAGTCCCATCAATGCAAAAATGGTACCACTAAAAACTTCAGATCACGGCGCAAAAAATTTGCCCTCATACCGCCCCATATGTGCAAAAATAAAAAAGTTATAGGGGTCAGAAGATGACAATTTTAAACGTATTTGTGATTAAGTTATGATTTTTTCCAGAAGTCCGACAAAATCAAACCTATATAAGTAGGGTATCATTTTAATCGTATGGACCTACAGAATAAATATAAGGTGTCATTTTTACCGAAAAATGTACTACGTAGAAACGCAAGCCCCCAAAATTTACAAAACAGCGTTTTTTTCAATTTTGTCTCACAATGATTTTTTTTTTCGTTTCGCCGTAGATTTTTGGGCAAAATGACTGAAGTCATTACAAAGTAGAATTGGTGGCGCAAAAAATAAGCCATCATATGGATTTTTAGGTGCAAAATTGAAAGAGTTATGATTTTTTAAAAGACAAGGAGGAAAAAAACGAAAATGCAAAAACGGAAAAACCCTCGGTCCTTAAGGGGTTAAAGGGGTACTCCGGTGGAAAACTTTTTTTTTTTTTTTTTTAAATGAACTAGTGCCAGAAAGTTAGACAGATTTGCAAATTACTTCTATTAATTTATTTATTTATTGTTTGAATTTCTTTTTCGTGTTGTCCACAGTGCTCTCTGCTGACAACTGGAACTGTCCAGAGCAGGAGAAAATGCCCATAGCAAATCTATGCTGCTCTGGACAGTTCCTGACACCGACAGAGGTGTCAGCAGAGAGCACTGTGGACAACACAAAAAAGAAATTCAAAAAGTAAAGAATTTCCTCTGTAGCATACAGCGGCTAAAAAGTACTGAAAGGATTAAGATTTTTTTTAATAGAAGTGATTTACAAATCTGTTTAACTTTCTGGCACCAGTTCATAAAAAAAAATAAAAAAAAGTCTTCCACCTTAGAACCCCTTTAAGCAGTGCTGTTTTTAGAAGACATTAGCTCTGTTTTTCTATTCTTGGATGTCCCCTTTAAACATGTGTATTTGGCCAAGGGTACATGTACAGTTCAATGGCAACAAGGAAATTAGCCACTAAGACCCCTTGAGGAGCATTTAACTTCCCAATGGAACAAAGGCCACCTTCTAAGGCCAGGACAGATGACAGACCCTCATACACATAAGTTGGTTGACCATTTCCCTTAATTTCAAAGGGTTCAGATCACTTTCATGTATGTCTCAGCTGTTTGTTTTGGAGACCCATCATAACTGATTGAAATCAAGACGCCAACTGATCTCAATGAATGTAATGATATGTTATAATATTTTAGCTTGTGGTTCTCCCAGCAATACCAGCTGATTGAGAGGGGTCCTTGATCTACATGTCCCCAGGAGATCAGTGTCATGGCTGCAAAATATTATCTACAACTGATATATATGAAGTAAAATATAGATAGACGGCACTCACGACTCTTGAACAGTCTTGCTTTATTACTTTGGTGTACAAGTACAAACACTGCTTGTACTTGTTGTACACCGAAGTAATAAAGCAAGACTGTTCACGAGTGGTGAGTGCCGCGAATTTATATTTTACTTCATATACAACATTCGAGACTTGCCAGTCTGTTGTGCTGAGCACAAGTAGCATGATCTATTACGGTCCTATTCACACTCCTGCGCTTCTTTCCTTGGTGGAGAATACCTGTGATGTGCCGGTCTATCTGCCTTTATTGAAGTATTATCTACAACTAATACATAAAGAAAAAATAGACCAGTTTACCGCCCTGTAGAAGTAGCCACTGGAAGGGTAGTTGGTGGAGGAGCACGGATGCAGGTCAAGCCGTGTAGCCAATTGCAATAGAATCCAAGAAGGAAAAGGAAATCCAGCTCTCACGAAAAATATGTAATAACGGTATAAAAACACAAAAAATGTATTTCATCCTTTAAAAAATCAATGAGATGGTGAGAATTAAAAGCATAGATGAAACGCCGACGCGTTTTGAACCAAATGGTTCTTAGTCATGGCACAACACGTTTCGCCGACGCATTTCGAACCATATGGTTCTTAGTCATGGCATATGGTTCTTAGTCATGGTGCCATGACTAAGAACCATATAGTTCGAAACGCGTCGGCTTTTCATCTATGCTTTTAATTCTCACCATCTCATTGATTTTTAAAGGATGAAATAAATTTTTTGTGTTTTTATACTGTTATTCCATATTTTTCGGGTGAGCTGGATTTCCTTTTCCTTCTTGGATTCTATTATCTACAACTGCCATATGCAGAGGGCTGAGACACCTCAGAAGCATTGGTCTTTTAATAGCAGATTATGGAAGCATGTATCTTTTAAGCAAAGCCTATATTGATGGAATTACAATATGCATTGAGACATGGAACTATGGAAATAAGTCATGCGTACATTGCATTTAAATGCAAATATATTCTTAATACAACCACACAATGGACAGTCTCCTGACTATGAATATATTTCAGTAATTAAATTAAATAGTGCCAAACCTGGGAGACCAAAGCTTAGCTACATCACCTGGTATTTTACAGTCTAAAGTGATCTGTCAGTCAGATGTAGATTTGGATAAAAGGGGTTACTCATTGAATTATATAAGATAAATCATGTTCTAGACCTTGGTCGCAGTCATTTATTTTATTGGCAACAAAAGCAAAAATCTGACCATATTTACTGATCAACTGGTGTCTTATTAATTTAGACTATAATAAATGTACTATACAAATCTTATTGTAACAGTACGACCAGGAATCACAATACTTTGATAATATGAATAATGTATATTTTATGGACAATTTATCATTTACACTGGTGCCACCAATACAATGTTCGAGAGACTGTGTGTTATTGGGCATGACTGTGGACCCTTAGGATGTCTCTGGTGCATTCTTTATGGTACATTAGTGCATATGATAATGATAGCCATATAGATCCTTGATATATCCCAACCACACATTTTATACTGACATTCCTTTTTGTATCCATTGGTCTAGGTCTCTGGGGTATTGTGCATAATGCAGGGGTTCTTGGCTACATGGCAGATGGAGAATTGCTGCCCATTAGTGTCTATAAGCAATGCATGGATGTGAATTTTATTGGAGTTGTTCAAGTTACAAAGATATTTATGCCCTTACTAAGGAAAGCCAAGGGAAGACTTGTGACCATATCCAGTATGGCAGGTAAGGGTTATTCTATTATGTTCACCAGTCACCACATCTTATTCTAAACCAAAGTGTTTCTCATTTATATATATATATATATATATATATATGTATATTATTTTTTTTTTTTTTTCATGAGTCATGGGCAATAGATGACTCATGGACAAAACTACATGAACAGACACCCCAATCACCTCCCACCACCACAAGCGAGGGACTCACCCCCTTCCCCTGAGAGGATTTATAAAACAGTGGACTAATGAAAAGAGGTATTTTTATAATAAATATAGGTGATAGAGGCATACAAATTAGATGTACATGGTCAGGATTAGGTACTAAGTGACATATTTCTTTTGTGGGATCTGACAGGTATGCTTTAATGCCTAAAGACTTAGAATAGGATGTCCTAAAAGCTATGTAGGAGCAATGTGTAGGTGTTAAAATACATATGTAAAACAAAAAAGGAGAAATAGAAACATAGCCGCACATTCACAATTTGTATTTTGATCTACTTGCTTCTCAGCATCATTTCAAAAACTAACAATGCCACCTAGTCAGAGTGGGTCCCTAACCTAACACTGTCGTAGCGCTGGCCCAGAGCCAGGAGCTTGGTCGGACATCAGTGGGGCTGCCTGGCCAGTGGGTCATTCCCCCTGTGGGCTTGATGTCACAGAGGCAGTGTTCACTGCCCAGCTCTACACGAGTGTTAGGTTAGGGACCCACTCTAATGAGGTGGCCTTGATGTGGCAAGTGGGCTTGTACTTTTTGAGCAAAATGTATACTAACAACCTGTTCGTTTTTGAAATATTCACATAGTCTAGTATATTCACAAAGTCTATCTATCTATTTATTCTGACTTAATTTATCGGCCTGTATACTTTACTCATGGAGTTGACTGAGTAATAGAGCATTGAGCATTCCTGGTTGTATAATTAGAGGCGAGTGATTGACAGCAGCCATGGTATGATGCCCTGTGCACCTGCAGCCCTTGTCTACAACCCTGCACTGCAGACATACAATCATACTGTCAGTTATGTACAAAAATATTAGCGGGTGGATCAATCAAATCTCCAAAGCCAAGTCTGAGATCCTGGCTATTAATTAATGGGCTCGTTAGTTTGTCAGAACTGGCTTGTCACAGCTCAGTAATTGGCTCTTTGATTATTTAATTAGTTTGTTATGTGATTGTAATTGTGCATACATAATCTCTCATTTACAGGAAGGAAAAAATCCCGACACTGATCAAAGCCGCATCATGATTGCTTGCATTGTTGCTGCACGACTTAAACTTGAATGTGATAGTCCCAATTCACCATAACTATTTTCTACAGAAAATACCTTAAAGGCGGTAGTCAGCTTCAGACAAGCTTTTTTGGTTAGGTTTTTTGCTTTGTTTTATAGAAAATAGCACCCTGGGCAACAAACATAGCAGTTTTACATCATAATTCATATTAATTATTAGTACTACTTTGATGCGCACACATAAAATCCGCAGTGTGATTATTAGGGGTCCGACCACTGGGCTGTGGTCGACATGCTCCTTAATGTATCTCTATTAGAGAGCTGGAGATACATGAATGCCGTATCTTTGGCTCTCCCATAGACATACAAGAAGGGGTAAGTCACAGCTTTGTGCCATGGTCGTCAGTAATACGTGCATGAAGCGAAGGTTACTCCTTGCATGAAGCGAAGGTCACTCCTCGCATGAAGAGAGCCAGGGCTCCAGGCAGGAGACTGGAAGGGGAGGGGTTGAACCAGCGGTTGGCTAGGGAATAAGATGTTTGGTACTGGAGTACCCCTTTAAGGTCCCCATACACATTAGCCAAAAGTCAGCTGAACCTGCCTACTTTCATGAAACCAGCTTGTTGTCTAATGTGTATGGAAGGCTCCTGACTCTTCCCTTACAGGTGATAATGTTCAATCAGTCTTGAAAGTTAGTGTCATGTGTTGGGAAAATGTACTATTTTGCGTGCACCACACCTTTGTCCCTAGTCTGCCCTCATTTACTATTATTTTACACTACTCGGGCAACGCTTTGTTTAGACATATGCATGGAGCTTCAGTTCCTAAAAAGGGTGTGTGGCTAAAGGGATTTAGGATTTCCCTGACTAATTTACTAGAAAGGCACATTTCTGGCACGATTTTTACACAAGCTACAAAATAAAGGCTGAGTTGTAAATTACTGTGACATTCTCATCTGGACAGGGTAATACATGAGGATAGACCCAAATTTATAAACACATGTGTGCCGAAATAGTAAATAAAACAAAGAATACAAAGCAGTCAGAATGTCGGACACAGAGAAAACAATAGTATCTTCCCCATATTGTCTATTCAGATAATCAACACCAAACACTTTAGACCAAAGTACAATAGGTAACAAATATTTAATCTTGATTGAATTTATCAAATAAAACACAACAAATAAAACACAAATAACATGAGAGGTAGGACGGTTTAGTACAGGAAGGTAGATAACAAGGTGGGAGGACATGTAATCATCAGGATAAGGTTATAAGGGTAAAGGGCAAAGGGTGACACTCTCTCGTGCACATGGGATATAAAAGTAATCATACAGGAACACATAACTTGAGCATGATGAGAGGGAAAAAACATGATACCAGCATATAATAGCAGAAATCTGAATAGTAATAAATGATAATGCACCCTGCCTGAACTCCTCACCTCTGCCCCAAATGCGTTTTCGCACCTGCTTTGTTCAGGCAGGGTGCATTATCATTCATTACTATTCAGATTTCTGCTATTATATGCTGGTATCATGTTTTCTCCCTCTCATCATACTCATCAAGTTATGTGTTGTTGTATGATTACTTTTATATCCTATGTGCATGAGAGAGTGTCACCCTTTACCCTTATAACCTTATCCTGATGATTAAATGTCCTCCCACCTTGCTATCTACCTTCCTGTACTAAACCGTCCTACCTCTCATTTTATTTGTGTTTTACTTGTTTTTATTTGATAAATTCAATAAAGATTAAATATTTGTTACCTATTGTACTTTGGTCTAAAGTGTTTGGTGTTGATGTGCAATATGACCACTGTATAGCTTTTCTCATACTGCTGAAGTAGTTTGGTGACCCCACCCCTATTCAGATAATCCTAAATAAGGCTATGTTCACAATATGCATTTTTTCCATGTTATTCTTGTGTTTCGAAGGTCAGAGGTAAAAATGGGAAGTAAAAGCTGCATACGTCTTTACCTTGACTAACCATGGTTTTGGAATGTTACTGACAACATTGTTTCAATAGGTGAAACAATTTAAAAATACTAACACTTGCAAAACCACAGCAACGGTTAAAAGACAGAATGCAAAAAAAAAACAAAAAAAAAAAAACAGAAAAGGGGGTATGGCCATGGGAGAAAGGGGGCGTGGTCCCAACAAAAGGGGAGTGTCCCTGACCGTTTTGAAATATCCCAACATATTTACTAAAGTTTCCGCAGAAAATGTGGTGGAGTTGAGCTGAAAAAAAGCAGGCAGATCAAAACAGTTGTTAAAAATTTGCAAAACGTAGGGAAAAGTGCAAAGTGTGGGGAAACATTACTAAATACCTTGAGAAAATACCTGTCCAGAATCAAAACCCACAAAGAAAACTATACTCCACTCTTAGTAAATAAACCCTTGTATGTGTGCTCACAAGTGATTGATTGGCCCAGCCCAACACAAATTTACTAGAGGATCTAATACAAAAATCCGAGGCTGACATTTATGCCACAGATGCTGAAAGAAATGTTAATGAAATGTAAAGACAGAAGAGATAAGTGGATGCCAGACACAGGTGGTGCTGCTTATCTAAAGGAAATCCTAACACTGGTTAGGAATGAGTAAACCAGTCAGCTTTATGTTTAGGAAGGCTCATTGCAGTGGAGCGGACTCCTTTAAATGGGCACTGTCACCAACTTTATTTTTTGATATGTTGTAGTACTTATGTACTACAACATATCTGTAATATATTTTCATTATTTATTTTTTCATTTTCATGGTGAATTTTACGTTTGAAAACCGGCCACTAGGGGTCTCCCTCCTAGTGGCCGCCTGCAGCACGGCGTGACGTCACGCCTGAATTCGGACTGATTGCGGCCGGGCAATCGATCCTAATTCATTTACACTGCACTCCCTCCCTGCCTGTCAATCAGACAGGCGGGAGCGAGCGCATTGGCTCCCCGGCCACTGGCTGGGAGGCCACTCCTCCCACACATGTCGTTGCCGCCGCCACTGCCCCTGCACGCCCACTGCCGGACTCTGCAGTATCAGTAAGTATGGAGGAGAGATGTTTAGGGGAGTTGGTGGTTATAACGGGGGTTGTAGGAGACTGGGGTTCCGGGTTTCAGAACAGGGGGAGGGGTGGGGGTGTGACGGAGGGAACGGGGTAGCGCCGCATGGCACTAACCTATAGTTCATCTACACAGGGTGCCTCCAGCTGTTTCACTACTAAACTCCCAGCATGCCCTGACAGCCAATAGATGTCAGGGCAAGCTGGGAGTTGTAGTGGTGAAACAGCTGGAGGCACCCTGTGTAGATGAACTAAGGGCGGAAGTGTCGGCCCCAGCAGGCATCAGTGACGTGGTGCCTGCTGGGGAAGTCTGCCTGGTAGTGAGCACACTACCAGGCAGACAAAAAGTTATTTTTAATATAGTAAAAAAAAAAATTTAAGGCAGGGAGGGGGTTAGGGATAGATGGGCAATAGGCAGGGACAGATAACAAAATATATAGGATGGTGGGAGCTACCCTTTAAGAGTTCTCGGGATTACAAGATAAGAGCATGTTTGGAGTCTTATGTGTCTTTTTAACCTAGAACAGGTTCAGAGACAAAACTGCTTAAAACTGTGCAATTATACAATGTGTCTATGCAGGATTAGTTAGCACATCTTAGTCATTTTAGAGTAATACAGTGCATGCAAGTTCTAGCTTGTTATCAGATGAAAAGGTTTTTCTGCACAATGAACGGTACATGCGGTTATATCCTCTGACTGCATGTACAACCCAATGCTGTGAAAGAACTCGATCTGAGGTCACTGTGACCTCCAATAAGCTATTCATTTCAACTGGGATTAACTTTACTGTGCAAAATAGAAAGAGTCTTAAAGTATTTAGCACGGCGGAATCCTCCAACCAGGCACAGACAAACAACCATGAACACTCAGCCCACAGTAGTGTACTGTGCACTAGATAAACAGTAGTGTCATCGATAGGGGATGTGGGACGTTTTCATGTATTTGTTAAAGGTGATCGGGTGGGGAGGCTGATGAATGGCTTTTGCCCATCACATCTGTTTGCCCATCTCTTTTGTGTTCTCTTACAATAAGAACATTTCTTAAGCATCTGTTGGATGAATTGCTCAGAGTTGCCAACGTGTAGATGTGTTTTGCAGGTCTCCTGGAACAGTTTATTGTATATAAATCATATTTAGGTCTTACTTGGTATGTTTACGGTTTACATAAAACATTTCAATCTACAAGCGTGACAAGACTGATAAATATAATTATATAGATACAATCCACAACGTCATCTCAACATGTCCTAAGCATAGGGTATGATCATACCATTCTAAAAAGACCTACACCATGTGATCAAAATACAATTCTATTTTAGAACACTACATCCACCAACATGACCTGACACACTTGACATGCCCCTAATACAATCTTATTATTCTTTATACATCGAACACTGCAAATCCCAACAGAAACAGGCTACGAGACGTGACCATAACAGTTCTGTCATTCACTATACGAACACTACACCTGATCACTGGCCATGACTACAATATGATGCCATTATTCTCTATACATAAATCATTACACCCCACAACCTAAATCAACTACTGGGTATAACCAATCCATTTCTGTTATACTCTATATAAAACACTACCTGACCACTAGCTGTGACCATAATACACTATACCTTTCAATGTTTATGAGCTAGTAAATCATTGGCATGAGGTCTCTACTAGATTGAGGCTTGCTGGTGTTTAGTAGATGTCTATGTTGTCCTCAGCTCATCTTTACATCTTCTTCAGGACACACTCCAATTCCTGGGTTTGCAGCTTATGCAGCATCTAAGGCAGCTCTGTCCATGTTTTCTGCAGTGATGCGCCAAGATCTCTTAAAGTGGAGTGTAAAAGTATCCGCTATCCACCCAAGTGGCTTCAAAACAAGTATGTATATATTTAAGTGTTTGTCTTAGTCCAGGTTGCTTTGCAAACCTTTGTCTTTTTTTCCAGATGACTACTGCTTAAACACATGCAGAAAAATGCATGAGAAGACTTCTGTATATGGAATACAGGCATTATTTACAACCTGCTTACTCTAGTGATAGGAATTATTAGAAAATACTAGAACAGTGAAAGATGACACCAGTAGATAGATAAGACACCAATAGCTGAAGCTCAGCATCCCCATCCCTTTAGAATAACCACTAAAAAAAAGTCACAGAATATGCCTAGTTTCCAATTCATGTGAATGGGACAGGTCCTGTCTATTGTTGCTTATGTCCCTGGAACTTGTTGTAAAGCATATCTCTAAATGCTGTTAAAAACAGCTCGGGCAATATGGCAGCTGCCATAACAATGTAAAAATATGAGAAAAAAATGGTAAATAGAAACCGATTAGGAAACAAAGAACATGTTTAAAGGGGTATTCCGGGCAAAAACATCTTATCCCCTATCGAAAGGATAGGGGATAAGATGTCTGATCGCCCAATCTCCTTGCAGCAGCCCGCATTCTATGCATAGCTGCGTCTGCAGTTTTGGAAACCACCGGGCTTCCGAGACGGGGACGTGACGTCACGCCACGCCCCCTCCATTCATTTCTATGGGAGGGGGCATAACGGCCACAATGCCCCCTCCCATAGACATGAATGGAGAGGGCGTGGCGTGACGTCACGTCCCCATCTCGGAAGCCCGGCGTTTCTGAAACTGCAGACACATCGACGGATAGAATGCGGGCTGCTGCAGGGAGATCGCGAGGGATCCCAGCAGCAGGCCCCCCGTGATCAGACATCTTATCCCTTATCCTTTCGATAGGGGATAAAATGTTTTTGCCCCTTTAAGTGGGCAAAATACTCCTTTAAGTGTCTGCCTCTAACCAAAAAAATCTGTTTAAACCTTCCCTTTAATATAAATAGACCTTATAGCTAGGCCTAATTGATTGTACTCCAGTTATTCCACCTCCTACAGATAATTTTTTACTCTGACCTTCCCAGCATATCAGAATGTGAAGAGGCAAATTACATAAAAAAGGGACATTTGTAGAAAACCTTTAGACTGTTCTGTAGGCAGAATAAGGCAGGTGCTTATAAAGTCTTTTAAATGTCATTCAAATCTACACCAAAAAAATTGCACTGATTGCAAGATAGCATAGAAAAAACATAATTCTTTAGTGAGAAATTCATACATACAATACCAGCACCCCTCCCACCCCCACAAAGAGGGAACAGTACATTATCAGATGGACAGTGTCAACACCCAGGTTGTTAGCAGGGCAATTGGTAGGTAGACAATTAGATAGAAGGAAAGTGCTAATGCAGTAGTAAAGTATACATTTTAATCATCATTAAAAGACACAAAGATCTTTACCCCAACAAAAGTACCTGACCTGGAGAGCTTGGAACCCAAACGCTCATTTCGCTCCTACTGAGCTTCGTCAGGGGGCATGGCTAAAACCGGCCCAGATCTATCTAATATATGATAACAGAACCTATCGCTGGACTCCTATCATAGGTGTACTATTCTGCCACATCAGCCATCTCAACTCAAACGTGTGTTCTACCTTGTTAATTCCGCTTACTCACATGAACGTAACCTGATCAGCATCCACTGTATATTGCGGGCCTACCCACATAGCTGTATATCACATGATCCAAGCGATATGGGATTACATCACCAATATTGCTATAATGACTCCTAGTCATGTGAAACATGAAATGTCACATGATCCGGCTGCCGGCAGAAGGTGTCACTTTCGGATGTACTCCCAGCTACATACTTAGAGGGCGCATGTGCGAGCATAAAACAATCACACTGTCACTCATATATATACAGGCACCAAAAGAGAGTGTTGAAAGAATCCTGAGGTCCCCGAGGAAACCCAGATATTGCTTAGGTAGAACATACAAACTTCATGCAGGTGTGTCTCTGGACCATGATGTTGGATGGTACAAGTGTCGGCCACCATGCTGTTCTTTGGGGCATCCCTTAATTGGTTTTAAAGGGATAAACATACCCATAATTTTTGCTATGAGGCAACCTCTCTTCAAAGTACATCCCTGCTGGTTAAAGATACATTTATAGGTTACAGTTAACTCATCCTATAAAATGACAACACTCACCCCCTTCCACCTTTAAAATAAGCAAATAAGAGAAGTAGCCTCAATTACTGTGGTAGATGACATATAAATACATCAGGATAATGGCCCTACATAGATTCAGAAAACCATAAGGGAATCACTTGTGTAATTCCATTCACTCCTCCTTTGAGAGCCTGTACTGCTCTGTGTATATACTAGTTATCTATAATTTGATTGCTTGTTTTACATTGCTGTTGGGAATATATTTAATAAATTATACAAGCTCCTTAAACAAAGCATGTCTTCTGCTTGCAGATATTTTTGGATCTCAAGAACACTGGTCAAGTCAAGACCAGAATATTCAAGATAATATCATGCCAGATGTCAAAGAAGATTATGGGGAGGAATACCTGGCAAGTTTGAAGGATCTTCACCATACAATGTCTACAGTTACCTCCCCAGATCTATCCCCTGTCCTGGAGGATGTGTGTCACGCTCTTCTGGCTCAAGAACCCTACGTCTCCTACACCCCGGGCCAGTGTGCATATCTCATCCCTTGTTTGTTCCACTATTTCCCTCTCTGGGTTTATGATTGCTTTGCAAAACAAACTTTTCAAATCCACCAGAATATCCTACCAAGATCCCTGCGGATATCCAAGGCTAATAATAAAACAGACTAGAGCTTCCATGATGATGAGTGGACAATTTTTACAAAAATATGGCTCATCCGTGATTTAATCTGGTTCACAGATCTGAATTATTTTTAAAACTTCCCATATGATCAATGCAAGGGCCAGGATTGGAAAAATCATATGACTGTAGATATGTACATATGTCATATGGCCATTCCAGTAACTAATAACATGAAGGATCATTTTGTTAATGAGGAGCAGAAAATTTAGCATTTTTTTTAATATACATATTTTTTTTAGAAAATAGAAGTGGTGCATTCTCTAGTAGTAAATTGTAATTACATATCACAATACTTGTCCTGTTTATTTTACTTTTGTAACATAAAGCTTTACTACGTGACAAAGTTTTAATTGTTGCCATAATCGAAACATATATTATGTAATCTCTGGTGTCAGATGACAGAAGTGAGGTTAAAACTTGTACTTGATCAAGACTACTGATACCATGGTGGACTGTGAGTGGTCCAGGGCTCTTTGCCTGGTAAACCAAATGTGGTTGCCCAGTACGGGATGGTGTTTCTCTGTACTTCACTGCCCTATCAGACAGTGTCCCCAGGGCCCCCTGAAGTTGTTTCCCCCATGTAAATAGGTTATGTATTATATTGTGTATTGTATTAATAAATGTACCATGTGATTGTTACCCAGGAGGTTCTAGTGACCAGCTGACCCCAAAGGTGACCTATGGGCTCCCTGCTAGTCTCCCCCATATAAGCCCTGGGTGGAGCTAGTCTCACTCTCTCTTTGAGCTCTGCTCTCTCTTTGTGCTGAGGTCCAGTCCAGTCATGCCTATAGTGTGTGTCCAGAGCAGTGGAGGCCTCAAGTCAAGTTCTGCAGCCTCAAGTCAAGTCCTGCAGCCACAAGTCAAGTCCTGCAGCCTCAAGTCAAGTGCAAGTAAGCTGAAGTGACTGTCCTGTCAGTCAAGTCAAGTCTTCTGTCTACTCAACGTGGCCTGCGCAAAATTCTCTTGTCTACTACAAGTCCCAGCAAACCTGCAAGGTTTCTGTGTCACTGGTCCCCTCCTTGGGCCCTGGCTGTACTGCATAGACTATAACAATTGTCTACCGTCAGTAAAGTTACCGTTGTCCGTAACATTGCATCGGTGTCTTAATTGCCCCAGTGCCTAGCCCAGGATCCAGCGGTATACCTTCAGGTGGTTAAGGCTAAACCATGCCCTGGCATCACAAACACAAGTGGTTAATACCGCCTGTCCCTAGGGTAACAACACCTGCCCTGCACCACACACCCCGCCGCCACCACAACTTTTGGCGTCACGAACAGGATACGGGTGTGTGCCTTATGGCACAAGTCCTCCCCCCTCTGAACTGTGTCCAGTATTGTCTGCAAGAAAATTGCATGCCGATGCGAGTAAAGTTTGCGCCAGAAAGTGTACGGGACTTTGTCTGTGGAAAGTTTTTTACCCGAGGCACTTGTGAAATAGAGGTGAAGAAAAGACTGTCATCTGTTATTGAGGAAAACTCTGAAGTCGTGAACATTATGTGCAAAATTTGTACTGAAGCAATGTTAAGTGCCAAGATGTCTGCCGTCATACCTGAAAGGGTTAATCTGTTGGAAGAAAAGCGCACAAAAGGATCCCGCCATGGCCAGCGCCCCGCCTTCGGGCATTGAAGTAAAGTCGCAGTTCCTAGTCCAGGTGGAACTTGAAATGTCTTCCCCTTGTTGCTAGGCCCTGCTGATGATGAAATTCTGGCCTGCAGCCATTTTGCTGGAGACCAGTTTAAGAAGCGGAGTGGAGCTCGACCTCTTCAATCTTGCAGAAGTTCCTGGTGAGAGCAAGAAGATGGTGGATGCACAGCAGACTACCCAAGCAGAGAGTCCCAAGATGGCGTCGGAGACCAAAAGTGTCACCACGGCGCACATTTTTCAGGCATTAGCGGACCGTCTTCAAAAGGTCTCCCACGGGGCTGAGGAGGCCTGATGTCATGACCCGAGTTAAGGGCGCAGAGGAGAAGGAAGTATGGCCCTAAAGTTATGCCATATGAAGTTCGACAAGTCCAGCAAGAGGACATCAAGAGCCTTGATGCCTTATATATCAGAAGGCTAGAACAACCCCAAGAGGGATAGCCACCCCTAGAATGGCGAAGAGCTACAGTCATCAAGTTTGATAGAGTGAGGGGATATGGCACAATAATGGACTGCCACCATGGTGGTACTATTCTGGTCAACAGGAGAGCGGTGAAGAGAGACTACCTCCCTTCACCGCTACACTCCCTAGAGAGCGACGAGATTGTAGAATACACCCCTATACAGAGCCTGTGAGGGGAATGGGCAGCAGCTGTCACCAGGCCCATGAATCCTATGAAAATCCCCTTCCTTCACCTATTTCCCCCTCTGAAGATTGGGACTCAGATCCATTTGGTCTCCTGCCACCAAGCGTCAAGTGGAAGGTCGTCCAAGAGAAATGGTATCCTGAGTCAAATGCTATGGACCCCAGATATCTGCTTGAGGGTCTTCCACAGATGTGCCCAGGCCTACTCCTGTGGTTGAGGAGCTTTGGCCTAACCATGGGCACCAACTAAAGTGCCTCTGCCTACTCCTGCTGAGGAGGAGGTTTGGCCGGCCCAACCGGCACCTACACGTGATCTCCCAGTGGTGCAAGCTGCTGCTGTTCAAGTGGTGGTCACCATGAGCCCAACCATCACTGAATCCAGTTTGTCCCATGCGTCATGGGGTACTCATGTCAGCCCGATGGAGGGGGCACAGTCTCGTGGTCCTAGGTACATGTCCCAGCCTAGGAAGCAAGGTGACCTTCGAGGTTGGGATGGAAATTTGCCAGGCCACAGTATTTGAAAATTACTACTGTTGAGTCGTGAAACTGTGTTCAGAAATCATTGTTGTTTTAGGTTTTGCAAAGTTTAAGGATGTTATCATCAAAGTAATATATTTTGTCTATAATTTTTGCACAAGTAAACTTTTTTTTATGTTGTTATACTGTAATAAAATGAGTATAATGTTCGTACAGAAATAGCTAAAGTGTACAGTGTCCTTATTCAGGTCAACCCAAGGACAACTCCCAGTGAGGTACAGAGATTAACTCTCGTTAAAATAAATACAAGTTATGTACCACACATAGTCCAGTATAGTCAAAACACTATTACTAAATTAGTCTAGTCTAATGTCCATGTCTAGATTAGGACTGTAGCCTTATATATTTTCCAGTCCACCCATATCTATAGCGAGTATGTCTATTGTTTTCTTCTGTCCCAGTGTGCAGAATACTTTGCTGGCCAGAAGGTATTCTTGATAGCTCCACAACACACGTGCAGTGACAGAGGTAACCAAATGTAAATGTAACATTATGTTTAAAGTCTATGTATAGAGTTCTGGGGGGGGGGGGGGGAACTGTGTCAAACCAAGGGACCCCAGTAGCCAAGGCATTGGGTAGATAGCCTTCGGCAGCCCAATCCAACATGTCTTGTAAAGTTGTTATGTATATTCTTGATGGAGAAGAATTACAAGGTCAAAAAACTCCACATCCGTTTAGAACATGTATGGACATTAACCATGCCACATGGACTCATTGCCGTTCCTCATCAGACCTGGAAAAGACATTGGGTAAAAATGCTCCAGAAACTGTCATTGGCCCCAGTGGTCACTTCGGTCCTCTCCCCTCCAAGACTGGGCGTCGACTGTAATAAAGAGGGGGAGTTTTTGGTGGCCCAGTACGGGATGGTGTTTCCCCATACCTTCCAGGCAGTGTCCCTCAGTATCCCCAGGGCCCCCTGCAGTTTTTTCCCCCATGTAAATAGGTTATGTATTATATTGTGTATTATACCTTTAATAAATGTACCATGTGATTGTTACCCAGGAGGTACTAGTGACCAGCTGACCCCAAAGGTGGCCTATGAGCTCCCTGCTAGTCTCCCCCATACAAGCCCTGGATGGAGCTAGTCTCGCTCTCTCTTTGAGCTCTGCTCTCTCTTTGTGCTGAAGTCCAGTCCAGTCAAGTCCTGCCTATAGTGTGTGTCCAGAGCAGTGGAGGCCTCAAGTCAAGTCCAGCAGTCTCAAGTCAAGTCCTGCAGCCTCAAGTCAAGTCCTGCAGCCTCAAGTCAAGTTCTGCAGCCTCAAGTCAAGTCCTGCAGCCTCAAGTCAAGTAAGCTGAAGTCACTGTCCTGTCAGTCAAGTCAAGTCTTCTATCTACTCAGCGTGGCCTGTACTAAATTCTCCTGTCTACTACAAGTCCCAGCAAACCTGCGAGGTCTCTGTGTCACTGGTCACCTCCTTTGGCCCTGGCTGTACTGCATAGACTGTAACAACTGTCTACCCTCAGTTAAGCTACTGTTGTCCATAACTTGGCGTCGGTGTCTTCATTGCCCCCATGCCTAGCCAAGGATCCAGCGGTACACCTTCAGGTGGTTAAGGCTAAACCACGCCCTGGCGTCACAAACACAAGTGGTTAATACCATCTACCCCTAGGGTAACAACATCTGGCCTGCACCACAAACCCCGCCGCCACCACAAAACTTTTCAAAAGATTGCATAAAATAGCAAACATGCAGATCAACAACCCCTAAAACATGACTGCCTAAAAGATCTAAATCCCTGTATAACACTGCCAGGAATCTTTTCAAGTAGTTTTAAAGTGGTCATAAGTTAATGTTAATGGTACAGTGGTATACAGTAACCTATGGTAACTAGCAACTTGTCTGAAAACACACTGCATTTGTGGATTTTGTATGCTTCCTAACATTAAAGGAGAACTGCAGCGCAAATCTTTTAACTTTTCCTGTGCCCGGGCTCCAAAAACTAACTTTAACTCACCTTCCTACGTTCTCCTGTTCCTCCGCCGCTGCTCGCTCCCTGCTTCTTAGGCTCGGAACGTCACACTGCAGTCAGCATATCGCCGGCCGCATTGATGTCCCGCCTCGGTCAGTGATAGGCTGATCATTCTGTCATGTAAGGAGCCACGGCAGCAGGGAGAAGGTGGGGCCCAAGCTCCTTACATGACAGTGCGCCCAGCCTATCACCAGCTGAGGCGGGACATCACTATGGACGCCGATATCGGTACAACAGGGGTTGCACATGGTACACATGAGGAGACAAAGAAGGTTGTTTGGTCTAAAATGATGGTAGGGGTGGATGTCTCCTCATGTGTACCATTGGCTTATTACATGTGGGTATTCCATCCCCAGCATGGGTTCTGTTTACATTATGATTTGCACTTGCGTACTGATTCTATAATGCATAGTGGGATGTTTATACCCTCATATCAAGCACTTTAACTATCTACTATGTGGCCATGTCTGATCTAGAGGTGTATGCTTTCATAATATGAGAGACGTCTGTTGTTCAGCTGCTGATATCTTTTAAAATTATGTAAGTCTTTTTTTTAACACGAAAGATTGTTATTTTGTATAATCATATTTTGTCTGCTGCAGTGAGTATCTTGTAGGTTGTTGTTAACTCCCAAATAGGTAGAATTTGTGATACATTTTATGTCCTTTTAAACAATAAAGATTGTTATTTTGTATAATCAAATTTTTGTCTGCTGCAGTGAATATCTTGTAGGTTGTTGTAATTTACAACTGCATATAGCAGATTTACACTGGTCCTAATATTTAGGCCACTGGAGTACTGTTGGGTTGTTGTGTGATTATACCCTCTCCCTTAATATTGTTTTGTGCCTAATTAAGCACACCTGTGTGATTTGTATAGTTATTTGGGAGTTACAACAGGATTGGTGTCTTAAAAAAGTGAAGAAGCAATAGCTTTTGTAAACTTTAAGGCTGTTTACACGAGTGAATGTCCGCTTTAAAAAATTCTGTGCGGACATCTCCCCTGACAGCGAAGCGCTGGCAGAACATGCCGGTGCTATGACCGCTCGGAAATGCAGGATCTCATACATGGCAATGCATTGCCGTGCCGACTCTGCAGAAAGAATAGATATGTCAGTTCTTTCTGCAGACTCCGGAAATTCCACCGTGGGACTAGCACAGCAGAATCCCATTGATATCAATGGGATTCTGCTGCTTTCGAATCTTTGTGCGGTAGGCCTGGCAGGTAGAAGCAGCAGCAAGATTGGTGGACTGGTGGTAGTTGTAGAAGCCAACTGCAACAGACATTTGTGAACTAGTGGTAGCTATAGCCAGCGGACAGCAGGCATTGGTGGACTAGTGGTACCAGTGGGACAGCAGGCAGTGGTGGAATGGTGATAGTTATAGTAGCCAGTTAACAGCAGGAGTGGTGGACTTGTGATTGTAGTAGCCAGTGGATAGCAGGCAGTGATGGACTAGTGGTAGCTTTAGCTAGTGGACAGCAGGCATTGGTAGACTAATGGTAGCTGAAGTCAGCGGACAGTAGGTATTGTTGTACTGTTGGTTGTTGTAGCTGCCAGCAGACAGCAGGGGTGATGGGCTAGTGATAGTTGTAGCCAGGCCTTGTGATGCCTCTCAATGTGCTTACCTAGAGTTATAATTATTAAACTCAGACCTTTTGGGGCCTTAATTTCTGTTTAAAGAGACATCACTGTGCCTGGTTGTTTCCATCTGGTATGGTAGAAAAGAATGTCCACTCTTCAGAATACTGTAAAGAGACAGGTACCGATTTTGCCCCTCCCCTAGAAGGCTTTTTTCCTGAGCCTACAGATGCAGCAATGTTGCCATCACCTGCTTCTGAGCTGATCATACGAGCAGGCCTAAGGCTGGTATATTTGAAAGATGTTCTGGCCCTACCTTGGCTCTGCTCTTTATTGTTGACAGTACTACACTTACCCTTCTGCTCTGAACACCTCACCTTCTCCTGACATGGTTCCTATGTGTTATCCAAAACTACATCATCATCAATATCCTCCTTATCGCCCCCTCCCCCCCCCCCCCACTATCCTTAGTAGGGATTCTTGCTACCTCTCAGTTTATCCACCATAATGCCTTACAATATTACCACCATTCCTACCACCAGTTCCACTGGTGCATTGCTTGGCCACTGCTTCCACCACAAAGGCTGACTGTCCTCCTTATGTAACTCCTCATGGATAATGCTATTTCTCTGTTTAGCACATTGGCGGAGGAATACAGAGGACAGAGATTATGGAGCAGACTGTCTAGAAAGGCCACTTCCACTGCGTCCTGTAACTGTAGAAGAAACCACTGACATGGCATCCTAAAAAGACTGAGAATGAGCCATCCTGTGCACAATGGCAGTATTATCCTCCAATGGCTTCATACATACACAATATACTGTACACATTACATACTGTACATGCATGCTTCTTACACACGCACTGTACACATTACACATTACATACTGTACATGCTTCATACACACACAACATACTGTACACATTACATACTGTACATGCATGCTTCTTACACATGCATTGTACACATTACATACTGTACATGCTTCATACACACACAACATACTGTACACATTACATACTGTACATGCATGCTTCATACACACACATATACTGTACACATTGCATACTGTACATGCATGCTTCATACACACACACATACTGTACACATTAGATACTCATACATGCATCATACACACACAGCTAGAATAGATGAGTGTTTCCCAACCAGTGAGCCTACAAAGGTTGCAAAACTACAACTCCCAGCATGTCCAGACAGGCTTTGGCAGTCCGGGCATGCTGGGAGTTGTAGTTTTGCAACAACTGGAGTCACCCTGGTTGGGAAACACTGGTGTAGATACACACATGCACTTTACATATAGTCATCCACAGTAGTAACACACACACAGGCACAGTACATAGACATATACATAAGTACACACACATATATATCCACACACACACACATCTATACACATATATATACAGGCAGGGAAACCTACTGTAGTCAGGCCCCATGTTGTACAGCCTCTGCGGTCTCTTTTCCTCACAGCTCTGTGCTCTCTCCTCTCCCCCCCCCCTCCTCCTGCTCAGACGGGGGCTGAGGGAAGATACCAAGTGCAGCGGGGGTGGGGGGAGCGTGATTGTGGTGAGAAGAACTCCAAAGCTCTGGGGCCCGGAGCTCAAACTCCAAGAGCACGATTGTTAATCCGGCCCTAGTGATGGCCTGTCCTGGTTTGCCTGTCCTGTAGTGACGGGCCTGGGTCTGGGGAACGGGCGGGCCAGTCCATAGCATCAATGCTTTCCTCTTGCAGGAGCTGCTGACACACTCCAGCCACATGAGGTCTAGCATTGTCTTGCATTAGGAGGAACCCAGGGCCGACCGCACCAGCATATGGTCTCACAAGGGATCTGAGGATCTCATCTCGGTACCTAATGGCAGTCAGGCTACCTCTGGCAAGCACATGGAGAGCTGTGCAGCCCCCCCAAAGAAATGCCACCCCACACCATTGCTGACCCACTGCCAAACCGGTCATGCTGGAGGATGTTGCAGGCAGCAGAACATTCTCCACAGCATCTCCAGACTCTGTGACGTCTGTCACATGTGCTCAGTGTGAACCTGCTTTAATCTGTGAAGAGCACAGGGCGCCAGTGGCGAATTTGCCAATCTTGGTGTTCTCTGGCAAATGCCAAATGGCCTGCATAGCGTGGGGCTGTAAGCACAACCCCCACCTGTGGACGTCGGACCCTCATACCACCCTCATTGAGTCTGTTTCTGACTGTTTGAGTGGACACATGCACATTTGTGGCCTGCTGGAGGTCATTTTGCAGGGCTCTGGCAGTGCTCCTCCTGCTCATCCTTGCACAAAGGCGGAGGTAGCGGTCCTGCTGCTGGGTTGTTGCTCTCCTACGGCTTCTTCTGTGTCTCCTGATGTACTGGCCTGTCTCCTGGTAGCGCCTCCATGCTCTGAACACTATGCTGACAGACACAGCAAACCTTCTTGGCACAGCTCGCATTGATGTGCCATCCTGGATGAGCTGCACTACCTGAGCCACTTGTGAGGTTTATAGACTCCGCCTCTTGGTGCAACTAGAGTGAAAGCACCGCCAGCATTAAAAAGTGGCCAAAACATCAGCCAGGAAGCATAGGAACTGAGAAGTGGTCTGTGGTCACCACTTGCAGAACCACTCATTTTTTGGGGTGTCTTGATAATTGCCTATATTGTCCACCTGTTGTATGTTCCATTTGCACAACATAATGTGAAATTGATTGTCAATCAGTGTTGCTTTCTGAGTGGACAGTGTGATTTCACAGAAGTGTGATTGACTTGGAGTTACATTGTGTTGTTTAAGTGTTCCCTTTATTTTTTTTTAGCAGTGTTTTTAATTTAAGGCTTAAAGGAGTGTTTGTTTCTACTTTTCACAATCCAACTTTGTAAGACAGATTCTCAAAAATAAACTGCTGAGACCTCTAAAGATCTTGTGTTCTCTGTGGGGATAACTGTCAACAAGTGTTCAATTTACCTACATTACAACATACGGGAAATAAAATATTGCACAGTTTCCGTTGACATCTATGTTCTTTTTCTATATAATACACATCAGGGGCAATGAGCCTCCTTAGTGAAACCTCCATGCTGGTGGAGGAAGTTTTATAAACCAAGCAATGCTCCCTGTGAAGAAGTGATGTAAATTAGCTTTCATACAGAAGGAGGCCATGTTATTTCCACAAGTATGTGTATGTGTTGATATAGATAAGCTGCTCAGGAAAGGACCTATGGGGGTCCTGAAACGCATCCAGCTGATTAATAATTGAGTATTCTGACCACCACCAACTTGAACATACTGTGACTAAACCATAAGTTTGGATTGTATCAGCCAGATACCGTTACCACCCGGTCTGTCAATCAAACTGCTGATTCAGGTCTGAGGAACGGGCGGGCCAATCCATAGCATCAATGCCTTCCTCTTGCAGGAACTGCTGACACACTCCAGCCACATGAGGTCTAGCATTGTCTTGCATTGGGAGGAACCCAGGGCCAACCGCACAAGCATATGATCTCACAAGGGGTCTGAGGATCTCATCTCAGTACCAAATGGCAGTCAGGCTACCTCTGGCAAGCACATGGAGAGCTGTGCAGCCCCCCCAAAGAAATGCCACCCCACACCATTGCTGACCCACTGCACAGCATCTCCAGACTCTGTCACGTCTGTCACATGTGCTCAGTGTGAACCTGCTTTCATCTGGGAAGAGCACAGGGCACCAGTGGCGAATTTGCCAATCTTGGTGTTCTCTAGCAAATGCCAAACGTTCTGCATGGTGTTGGGCTGTAAGCACAACCCCCACCTGTGGACGTCAGGCCCTCGTACCTCCCTCATGGAGTCTGTTTCTGACCGTTTGAGTGGACACATGCACATTTGTGGCCTGCTGGAGGTCATTTTTCAGAGCTCTGGCAGTGTTCCTCCTGCTCCTCCTTGCACAAAGGTGGAGGTAGCGGTCCTGCTGCTGGGTTTTTGCCCTCCGATGGCCTCCTTAATGTCTCCTCATGTACTGGCCTGTCTCCTGGTAGTGCCTCTATACTCTGGACACTACACTGACAGACACAGCAAACCTTCTTGCAACAGCTCACATTGATGTGCCATCCTGGATGAGCTGCACTACCTGAGCCACTTGTGTTGGTTGTAGACTCTGTCTCATGGTACAACTAGAGTGAAAGCACCGCCAGCATTCCAAAGTGACCAAAAAATCAGCCAGGAAGCATAGGAACTGAGAAGTGGTCGTGTTATTTCCACAAGTATGTGTATGTGTTAGTATAGATAAGTTGCTGAGGAAAGGACCTATGGGGGTCCTGAAACGCATCCAGATGATTAATAATTGAGTATTCTGACCACCACCAACTTGAACATACTGTGACTATACCTTAATTTTGGATCATATCTGCCAGATACCGTTAGCACGCGGTCTGTCAATCAAACCGCCGGACAGCGTGTGCTGCCATACACGAGGATGCCCCTGGGAGTACTAACCATCTGTGCATGAGATGCGCTGCAGTCCACTGAACTGGAGCCCACCATCATCAGCGCTGCGATCCTGAGAGACGGCAGAGTCTCCAGCAGCGCTCTCTCTTGCAAAGAGAGCCGACACGGGGACAAAGACCAGCGCCACTAAGAATAAAGTCAAATCTAACCTATTCTATATTACCTGCAAATGACATCAGAGATCCCAGCATAATACCAGTGAGGAATCCTTATAGAGGTCCCTCTGTCTCTGCACTCCAGGACCGGTGAGTCTAAAAAAACTCTGCTAACTGAGCCTATAACATCTGGATATTACTACTGTTTACGGCAGCACCACTATATGCATATAAGCTATTACTGACTCTGAGAACAAGAACGTTCTGAATGTTTATATACCTATAATGGACTGGTCACATTGAATGAGTGGTTTTATTGCATTTTATATTATATTTTATCGCAATTTTATACATAGTGATCCTGACGACACACAAGGGCCCTGTGAGCCGCAGGACACAGCGCATTTTATGATTTCATGTTGATATTTTTATAAACAATAAATAATAATATCTAATCAAATATCCGTGACCTTGAGCCCCAGATTTGATATTGTCTTTAGCCTATTTTTAGACACCGTGGGTGTATGTGTTAGTTGGGTAGCTCGAGTCTATATTGGTGATTAGTTTGACAAGAGCCTCTCCAAAACCTTCTAGCTATACATATGTGTTAGATGTGGCATATCCTCTCACCATGGCTCATGAGTGGGAAGGCTTTTCCTGGAGTGATGTCATAGCTATGCTAATCAGATGTCTTCCTCCTGCTGTTCTTCCCCCCCTCTCATAGTCATGCACTCTCACAGAAATACTTCATCTGCACCAACATCCCCCCCCCCCCTTCCATCTTCTGTTTACAGTTTTACACTAGATGTTTTAGACTACATCCATAACAAAGGGGTATATGTTATCCTCTATCGAAAGTATAGGGGGTAACATGTGTGATCGCTGGGGGTCCGGACACTAGGATCTGTGGTGTTCATGAATACAGAAGCGCCACACCCCTCCATTCATGTCTATGGGAGGAGGAGGGGGCCCAGATAGGGGATAACATGTCTAAGGATGATTTTTCCTCCTTGCCTTCTAAAATTCATAAGTATAAGGTGAGGCAGTCAAACAAGTAAGTAGTCTCGCTCACCTTGTACTGTTGTGTATATAGACACAACAGCAATAAGCGCGTGGTTCAAAGTAATGGTGGAGCAGCTTCCTGGAATCGGCAGCAGGTGAAACCTGTCCGAGGTATATGATGCAAGTACTGGTGCTAGGCAGGAAAAGTACCAGGTTCTATAGCGCAATCCACCACTCAGGCAACTTCTTGGGATAAAAGGTTCGATTTATTTAGCCAAAAACATAACGCGTTGCGAAGGTTTAGACCCTCTTCATCAGATGTACAGGCAATG
Source organism: Hyla sarda (assembly GCF_029499605.1). Classification (NCBI taxonomy): domain Eukaryota; kingdom Metazoa; phylum Chordata; class Amphibia; order Anura; family Hylidae; genus Hyla; species Hyla sarda. Next base: position 175,677,001 of record NC_079194.1, on the reverse strand, counting down.
TATGACCATGGTTAAACAGAGCAGGTTTAAATGCAAGACAAGGGCGCCAAAAAACCACTAGGCTCCGCCCCCTAGTGGGCGTGGAGACTGACTTGCATACATAGAGTCAAGCTAAGTTAAAAGATACTTCAAAATAGCATTCAATCATGCTACGGTAAAGTCTATACAATAAATACTATATATAGTTTAAAAAGGACTGGTTATAAGGTACGTAGGGGATAACAGTGTGTGTCTGTCGGCGTTCAGCTTTCATTAGCGGAACCGCCGGCAGTGTGCGCATGCGCGAACTCGGGAAGTTAATAATGATGACGGAAACCTAGTAGCAAAATGTAGCGGCACGGCATGTGTGCCGCTGGTACATTGTGTCAGCTTATGGGGAATGAGTGGGCTGCGGGGCACCACCCGATAACACCGTAAATGATGGGATGGATTATATTAAGATAAAATGGAATAGAGGAAATGTATGAATGAATGATGATGGGGCCAATGTGGAGCTGCACCCATACATATATATATATACATTTACACATAGAACATAGGCACTACATAAGTATAGTGTGCAAGATAGTCAGCATATGTGATCAGCATAAGCCAGCATCACATGTGTCAGCCTATATAGTTAACAATGCATTGTCAGCATATATAATAGGATTAAGGTGAAGTGGAGGGATAATTTGAATGTATATGATAGTATAAAAGGAACATAATAAAATATATATGTTACATGGTATACAGGGAGAGAATTTTTTTTTTAAATAAAGAAAAAAAAAAAAAAAAAAAAAACAACAAATAACAAATAAATTAAATACAAATATGTTCGTCCTGAAAAAAGATATTTCCAATCAACCTTCTATTACTTATAGACGCGCCCAAACGTTGAAGAATATACTAGCACCTAGTCGTCTAAAAGAAGAATCCATTAACAAACGCAAAACTAACCATCTCACCCCGGGAAATTACAAATGTTATAAGACAACATGCAAATGCTGTGCAAACATCACCAATGGTAAAAAAGATTTCCTTTGCAGTTCCACCAGGGAATCTTTTCCTATTAAAACTAGGATGGACTGCTCTACAACCCATGTGATATATCTATTAGAATGCGACTGCAAACTACAATACGTAGGTCGCACTATTCAACAGTTGCGACTACGTATGAACAAACACAGATCCAACGTACATAAAGGATTTATCAAACACAGCGTCTCTAGACACGCAACACAATACCACAATAAGGAATTTTCAGCTTTTTCCTTAACCATTTTAGAACACATCCCAGAGGATACATACAATAGGTTTGAAAAACTACAACGGAGAGAATCATTTTGGATATATAAATTAAATTCTTTATTACCCAATGGACTGAACGAAGTAATGGATATCATCCGTTAGGAGTCCTATCATTTATATTATTCTCCATCCTCCAGTACCCACACTATGGTATTCTTTCTCAATTTAATGGTATTTTTAACATATTTATTATAATAATACGAACATATTTGTATTTAATTTATTTGTTATTTGTTGTTTTTTTTTTTTTTTTTTTATTTATTTAAAAAAAAATTTCTCTCCCTGTATACCATGTAACATATATATTTTATTATGTTCCTTTTATACTATCATATACATTCAAATTATCCCTCCACTTCACCTTAATCCTATTATATATGCTGACAATGCATTGTTAACTATATAGGCTGACACATGTGATGCTGGCTTATGCTGATCACATATGCTGACTATCTTGCACACTATACTTATGTAGTGCCTATGTTCTATGTGTAAATGTATATATATATATGTATGGGTGCAGCTCCACATTGGCCCCATCATCATTCATTCATACATTTCCTCTATTCCATTTTATCTTAATATAATCCATCCCATCATTTACGGTGTTATCGGGTGGTGCCCCGCAGCCCACTCATTCCCCATAAGCTGACACAATGTACCAGCGGCACACATGCCGTGCCGCTACATTTTGCTACTAGGTTTCCGTCATCATTATTAACTTCCCGAGTTCGCGCATGCGCACACTGCCGGCGGTTCCGCTAATGAAAGCTGAACGCCGACAGACACACACTGTTATCCCCTACGTACCTTATAACCAGTCCTTTTTAAACTATATATAGTATTTATTGTATAGACTTTACCGTAGCATGATTGAATGCTATTTTGAAGTATCTTTTAACTTAGCTTGACTCTATGTATGCAAGTCAGTCTCCACGCCCACTAGGGGGCGGAGCCTAGTGGTTTTTTGGCGCCCTTGTCTTGCATTTAAACCTGCTCTGTTTAACCATGGTCATACATTGCCTGTACATCTGATGAAGAGGGTCTAAACCTTCGCAACGCGTTATGTTTTTGGCTAAATAAATCGAACCTTTTATCCCAAGAAGTTGCCTGAGTGGTGGATTGCGCTATAGAACCTGGTACTTTTCCTGCCTAGCACCAGTACTTGCTTCTAAAATTCATAACTTTTTTATTTTTACATCCACAAAGCCATATGAAGGCTTGTTTTTTGCAAGACCAATTGTACTTTTTAATGACACCTTTTATTCTACCATAAAATGTACGGCGCAACAAAAAAAATATATTATTTTGTGGGAAAATTGTAAAGAAAACCGCAATTTTGCAACTTTCATTTTTATGTAGTGCATTTTACAGAGAAAAACAAGTTTTCTTAATTTTGTGGGTCAATCCGATTAAAATGATACCCCTGTTTACATGCTTTACTATTATTGTATCACTTTAAAAAAAATCTAATTTTTTAAACAAAATTAGTATTTTTTAAATCTGCTGGAAGGCAGACCAGAGAAGAAGACCCTGGGATGACGGCCGGAGCAGGTGAGGGGACTTCCGTCCGCCATCTTGGATGATCGGGTTCCTACGGCAGTGACACGGGCAATCTAATCATCCATTAGAATGCCTGCACTGCTGCAGGTGCCGCTCCGGTGCTCACATCACGTACAGGACGTAGATGTACACCCTGGTTCATTAAGTCCTATCGCATCAGGACATACATTCACATCCATTGTCCTTAAGGGGTTAATATCATGAAGTGGCTCCAAACTAAAGCTACTCTTCAAGTGATTGTAAGGTTCTGTACTGTGTCCTGTCTCTTTACAGAAAGAAGGAAGAACTAATTATAAGAAATGTTCTTAGCATCAGGAGAACATTCGTATAATGTCTTACAACTGTTGTAACTGTTGATAATTTCACTGCAGATAAATTGATAATTAGGAAACATGATAATTGAAGCATATTTCCTCCGGATTATAATGTTGTTTATTCCCTGTGAATCGCTTGTTCTATTCATGAGTGTTGTATACATCTGGGTATATGACTGTTATTTATGGATTACTAGTAAAACAAAGGATCATTTCCCATGTAACAACCCCTTTAAATTGATGTAATTGGCTCACAATAAAACTGGATGTAATAGGCTGTTCTACTATAAACACTGTGAAATTAAGATGGATTATTCCTACTTATTATAGAGCTGGATAAATGGCTGATTTAAAGGGGATGTTTTACATCTGCAAACAATTATAGTTGTTTTTCTAGTTTTATACAGACACTATAAATATTCTCTTTTTCATTCCACAAGGATAAATTGAATTATAAATTGTTTATGTTAGAAAAGACAATGGAGGTGAGAGAATTAGGCATACAAAATACACCTGGACTAGTGTCATTACACCACATGTGAATTTAATGCTCCCTATGGAAATAGGTTGTGCATGTCATTTTATAACACTGCATCTAATGATTGTTAATGTGATCTCGATGTAACCTGCAACATGATGCAACATGACATGATGGATTTTTCATCGTAGTTCGCATGCGACTTTGCTAGCACTAAACTCAATACAAGTTGTCTGCAATCTGCTTACAACTTTTCTGTGATTTGTTTTTGTTTTTTCACAGTCAAATCTCAATTGCAATAGTCACCAAACAGCAAGTTGCACAAAAGTCCCACATGTTACTGTGTAGCCCCAACCTTATGTTAAAAATGATGCCTGTTCAGCGGGATTTCGTGGCCAGAGCTATACTGGGAATTTGCTGGAACCATTTGGATTTGTTTTGTGCATAGTAGCCATGCTTGGTTACTGCAGGAACTGGTCCCACTAGTTTTCCCCACCATAAGTCCTGGGAATATATGACTCTAGTGACCCATCAGCATTGTAACTCATATTTCCTTTTAAAGCATTAAAGGGGTACTCCCGTGGAAAACAGTTAAACAGATTTGTAAATCACTTCTATAAAAAAAATCTTAATCCTTCCAGAACTTTTTAGGGGTTGTATACTAAAGATAAATCCAAAAAGAAATGCATTTCCTCTGATGTCATGACCACAGTGCTCTCTGCTGACCTCTGCTGTCCATTTTAGGAATAGTGATGAGCGGCATAGGCCATATTTGAATTCGCGATATTTCGCGAATATATGGACGAATATTCGTCATATACTCGCGAGATTTGCTTATCCGTTTTTTTGCGCATATGCAAAAATATATGCGCATATTCGTGAATATTGACCCCTCCCTTCTTTAATGGTATAGGTAACTGTGACTGGTGCATTGCCCATTGAAATCAATAGCCCCATTGTGGTCTATGGGGATCTCATGGCATGTAAAACAGTAAGCCAAGCAGGACTGTCTTGGCAGCACAGTGGAATAGGAGACCACCACGGGTTCGATTCCTGGGGTGGGACAGAGTGTTACAGTGCTGTGGTTTAACTTTACTTTCCTGGAAATGCAGCTGAGTTGCCCATAGCAACCAATCAGATCGCTTTTTTCACAAGGCCTCTGCAAAATGAAAGAAGCGATCTGATTGGTTGCTATGGGCAACTCAGAAACATTTCCTCTGGACAGGTTTTGATAAATCTCCCTCTACGGGGAGATTCATCAAAACCAGTGTAGAGGAAGAGTGGTGCAGTTGCCCATAGCAACCAATCAAATTGCTTCTTTCATTTTTGAAAAGGCCTCTGAAAAATGAAGGAAGCAATCTGGTTGCTATGGGCAACTCAGAAACTTTTCCAGGAAAAGTTTCTGAGTTGCCCATAGCAACCAATCAGATCGCTTCTTTCATTTTGCAGAGGCCTTGTGAAAAATGAAAGAAGCGATCTGATTGGTTGCTATGGGCAACTCAGCAGCTTTTCCAGGAAAGTAAAGTTAAACCACAATACTGTAACACTCTGTCCCACCCCAGGACTCAAACTAGTGGTGGCCTCCCATTCCACTGTGCTGGTGAGACGGTCCTGCTTATCTTACTGTTTTACACGCTGTGAGATCCCCATAGACCACAATGGGCCTATTGGTTTCAATTGGCAAAATATCACAGAGTTAATGCACCAGTCATAGTTCCCTATACCATTAAATAAGGGAGGACTCAATATTCGCGAAGATGTGCATATGCTCATATATTTTCGTATATGCGCATAAAATTTCTCATATGCGAAAAAACGAATATTCGTAATTACGAATATATAGGGCTATATTCGTCATATTTGCGAATTTGTGAATATGCGATATTCGCGATTAAAGTTTGAATTGCGAATATTCGCTAGCAACACTATTTAGGAACTGTCCAGAGCAGGAGAAAATCCCCATAGCAAACAAATGCTGCTCTGGACAGTTCCTAAAATGGACAGCAGAGGTCAGCAGAGAGAACTGTGGTCATGACATCAGAGGAAATGCATTTCTGTTTGGATTTATCTTTAGTTTACAGCCCCTAAAAAGTACTGGAAGGATTAAGATTTTTTAATAGAAGTGAATTACAAATCTGTTTAACTTTTTGGCACCAGTTGATTAAAAAAAAAAAAAGTTTTCCACGGGATTGCCCCTTTAAGCAGTCAAAGAGATAGGTCCTCAACTTAAAACCCCCTTCATCAGCCAAAACTGAGAGCAGGTCTCACTGTTGAGCACTTGGCCTGTCTATGTTAGAAATATTTAGATCCTCCATATATATATATATATATATATATATATATATATATATATATATAGAATTATAGATATATAGAACCATATATAGACCGTCAATTGATCTTTTGTGGTTTGATCCTAAGGGGTTTTGCACCCTCTGCCAACAGAATTGTCATACATGTCAATTCTCGAAGCAGAAAATAATGTTGCTTTTGTTCTACAAATATTTCATGCAGAATTTCCACATGGAAACTCTGCTTGAATCTGTTTCAAATTTCTTGTGTGGCATGTTTTTTGTAAGGAGAAGTAAAAGAAATTCAGAGAGAAAATTCTGCTGTGTGAATAGGCCTTTAGGCAAATGATCTCCTGTTGGTAAAGTGGTAGTAGGCCATTTGCTGTATATTGTCCAGCAGTGGATACAGGCTACTGCCCTAATCACACAGGAATTTATGAACAATATGAATATCCTATTATGTGTGGGAAAGGCCATATATCAGCACTGGATACAGGCCACTCTCCCAGTCACACATTATTTTATTAACAATATGAATATTCTATCATGTGGGGAAAAGGCCTTATATCAGCACTGTAAAGTACAATTGAGAATATATGGTCTCCAATGGTGTTCCTGATATTGTGAGTGTCAGTCTATGCCACAATATCACTACTCCTAGATTATGAGGCTGGGTTCACACTATGGAATCTCTCTCTGGCCAGAAAAATTCCAGCTGGTGATTCCAAGTGTCGTCTGAATCAGTCAGCGCTAGGCCCATGTGTACATTGCCATCCCCATAAACAACATTGTATTCTAGGCGGATCATCCTTTTTGTGGTGAAAGTTCAGCATCGGAAAGTTCAACGCTTAAAGGGGTATTCCAGGCAAAAACTTTTTTTTATATACCAACTGGCTCCGGAAAGTTAAACAGATTTGTAAATAAAAAAAAATTGGGGTATGTGCAGCTCACAATATAAATTAATCGAGGCTAAATGGAAAGTATTTACACCAAAAAAATACTAGTACAAAATAATATAT